>NC_084737.1:33847571-34187571 GCF_033978785.1 Entelurus aequoreus
CAACTGGGATTTTTTGAGTAAGGGGATGTTGTCGTGATTTTGTAAAGCCCTTTGAAACATTTGTGTAAGGGCTATATAAATACAATTTGATTGACTGATTTGATGTATAAAAACAAGTACAAGTACAAGTACTATATGTGTTAACATGTTGAACATAGGAAGTAGACAGAGTCATTGCTGATACATACAAAAGGGTTAGGATATACCGGTAGTTAGTTTGGTCTGCTATTCTCACTCGAAGTTGTTTCAGGCAACGTGATTTTTAGCAATACAGGTAGTTAAACATGAATATATTCTTGTTACGCTCAGTTTAGCGATGGGACCCCAGAAATGGTGCATGTCTCTATTTTGCAGAGCACAAGCAGAATATCAATCAATCAATCAATCAATGTTTATTTATATAGCCCTAAATCAGAAGTGTCTCAAAGGGCTGTACAAGCCACAACGACATCCTCGGTACAGAGCCCACATACGGGCAAGGAAAACTCACCCCAGTGGGACGTCAATGTGAATGACTATGAGAAACCTTGGAGAGGACCGCATATGTGGGTAACCCCCCCCCCCCCTCTAGGGGAGACCGAAAGCAATGGATGTCGAGTGGGTCTGACATAATATTGTGAAAGTCCAACACATCAGCGAAAGTCCAGTCCATGGTGGGGCCAGCAGGAACCATCCCGAGCGGAGACGGGTCAGCAGCGTAGAGATGTCCCCATCCGATGGACAGGCTAGCGGTCCACCCCGGGTTGGGAGCAGAGTAGAAAAGAAAAGAAACGGCAGATCAACTGGTCTAAAAAGGGAGTCTATTTAAAGGCTAGAGTATACAAATGAGTTTTAAGATGAGACTTAAATGCTTCTACTGAGGTAGCATCTCTAACTTTTACCAGGAGGGCATTCCATAGTATTGGAGCCCGAATAGAAAACGCTCTATAGCCCGCAGACTTTTTTTGGGCTCTGGGAATCACTAATAAGCCGGAGTTCTTTGAACGCAGATTTCTTGCCGGGACATATGGTACAATACAATCGGCAAGATAGGCAGGAGCTTGACCGTGTAGTATTTTATACGTAAGTAGTAAAACCTTAAAGTCGCATCTTAGGTGCACAGGAAGCCAGTGCAAGTGAGCCAGTATAGGCGTAATATGATCAAACTTTCTTGTTTTTGTCAAAAGTCTAGCAGCCGCATTTTGTACCATCTGTAATCTTTTAATGCTAGACATAGGGAGGCCCGAAAATAAAACGTTACAGTAATCGAGACGAGATGTAACGAATGCATGGATAATGATCTCAGCATCGCTTGTGGACAAAATGGAACGAATTTTAGCGATATTACGGAGATGAAAGAAGGCCGTTTTAGTAACACTCTTAATGTGTGACTCAAACGAGAGAGTTGGGTCGAAGATAATACCCAGATTCTTTACCAAGTCGCCTTGTTTAATTGTTTGGTTGTCAAATGTTAAGGTGGTATTATTAAATAGATGTCGGTGTTGAGCAGGACCGATAATCAGCATTTCCGTTTTCTTAGCGTTGAGTTGCAAGAAGTTAGCGGACATCCATTGTTTAATGTCATTAAGACACGCCTCCAGCTGACTACAATCCGGCGTGTTGGTCAGCTTTAGGGGCATGTAGAGTTGAGTGTCATCAGCATAACAGTGAAAGCTAACACCGTATTTGCGTATGATGTCACCTAGCGGCAGCATGTAAATACTAAAGAGTGCAGGGCCAAGAACCGAACCCTGGGGAACTCCGCACGTTACCTTAACATAGTCCGAGGTCACATTGTTATGGGAGACACACTGCATCCTGTCAGTAAGATAAGAGTTAAACCAAGACAAGGCTAAGTCTGTCATCCCAATACGCGTTTTGATACGCTCTAATAAAATATTATGATCAACAGTATCGAAAGCGGCGCTAAAATCAAGAAGCAGCAACATAGATGAAGCATCAGAATCCATCGTTAGCAATAGATCATTAGTCATTTTTGCGAGGGCATAATAAAACAGAAAGAAATAGTATTGGTGAGTGCCAATGCAATACAAATAATAGAAAAAGGCGTGGGCAATCAGCTTAAAAAGCCACAGAGTAATAGACATCAGGTGTGCTTGTAGTAGTTATAAAATTGCTGCACACGTGAACATGCAGACAGTAAACAGCAGACCTGGGCATTCTGCGGCCCGCGGGCCGCATCCGGCCCTTTGTACGTCCCTGTCCGGCCCGCGTGAGGCCAATTATAAATTACAAAATACATTTTAAAAAGTATCTATGTCGAGTGTGCAATACAACGGTGCTGCTTTTGTTTTGAAAATCGTTATTTGTATTACTTCCGTGTGGACGTATGCGTGTGCGTGATTGTGAGTGAATGTGAACAGCTGCAATTACAAATTACAAAATAAAGTTGAAAAAACATCTATGTCGTGCGCGCAATACAACTGTGCTACTTTTATTTTGAAAAGTATTATTTATGGGCGTGTGTCTGTGTGTAACCTGCGAGTGAAGGTGCACATGCAGCGACAAGTGATGCACGGTTTACACCCGAGACGCTAAAAAGAGAAAAGTTGATGAAGAATGACGTGTTTCCAACAAGACATGGACTGCAAAGCAACGTTCCCTCTAAGGTGCGTGCCTGCGCAATTGCGCACTGCTGAAGCGTCTGCTGCGCGCAGCAAATATATGCCGCGCACCAAATCAAATCCCATCTGAATTCTAAACAAAATAAACATATTTATTCTATGTAATTTTGCAATGCAACTTTGAGTGACAGTGACAACAAGCGGCCCTAACGGTGTTCGTCAACACCGTTCAATTATTGTAACGTCTATCGAGATGCTTCGAGGACAGGAATTATATCGATCACTTTATTGAGCAAAACTGTTTATATTCGGACATAACCACACCAAAAACATGAGTAAAACACTTCTATCTCGAAAAACTAGTCATTTTCTGCCGTACAAACCAGGCCAAAACCAACTTGTCATCTGTCACCAACACGCATAGCACTAAACCACTGGTGCGTTTATGGCCACACAAAAAGTCAGACAACTCAAACACCACACAAAGTTACACTATGACTCCTCAGTCATACGTGTGCTTATTTTACTGTCATTTATTATTAATGTTAATTTATTTATATTAGTCATGGAATGCTGTTACACACACTATGTTGAAGTATTACTATTATTATTAATTATTATTATTATTATTATTATTATTATTTATCTTACGGTATATATCAAAAATAATATTGAGCAAAATTTAATTGAAATATTGTCGATGTGGCCCTCCAGCAGTGCTCGGGTTGCTCATGCGGCCCCCGGTAAAAATGAATTGCCCACCCCTGGTAAACAGGAAGGAAGAAAAACAAAGCTTTAATTCATTATAGTATCTGGTAAAAGTAAGAAAAAAAGGGAGAAAAAACATCATAACTAATTATTTTACAAAGTTTAAAAAAGGGTATGAAGACAAAAAAAGCTGTGATAAGGTGATCTGCCATCTATTACTGTTGCCTGGTGCAGAAGAGTCTAAAAAGACAAATGAAAAAAATAGTAGTCTGTGTTAAAAACATTCTGTTTTTTTGGAAAATACTTCCTGGTTTTATGTTGTTTTTCTTTAGTACCTGCATTTTAAAAATGCTTAGTTGTTCACCTCCAGGCAGCTACAACACTAAACTAACACCCTCCCCGGATTGCTAATAATCAAATGTAAACAATCAAATGCAGATACTTTTTTCTTATGCCTTCTGATCTCTCTCTCCCTCTCTCTCCCTCTCCCTCTCTCCAAGTCAGACCTACACTGTTTCAATGTCCATTTCTCTGTTCTCAATTGTTGATGACTGATGATAACAACCAGTTCTGATCTGATTAGCAATTGATAAAAATATGATAAAAATATTACATATTTTTACAGATTAAAGTTCCAGCACAATGCTTTATTTTTGTACGTCTTTCATGTTTTGAATAGAGAAATGTAATGCTTAAAAAAAGAGTAATGTTTAAAAAGGTGCAATGTTTAAAAAGTATTGTTTAAAAGTGTATGTTTTTGGAAAATTGCCATTACAGACTGGACCTGAATGAGTGAACATTGTGTCCGTGTTTCTGTTCAATATCCCCCCCTCTACAGAGGTGTAACATGCTCAGTGGGCCCGCCTTCCACCGGCTCAATGACAACTGCACAGAAGCTAGAGAGGCATGGACTAACATAGCCAGGAATAGCAGGTAAATAAAAACAGAAATGTAACGGAACAGCCCATCAACAGAAGGCACCTGGCGGCTTACCCGGCATTTTCACAAATCGGCGACAGACATCGGTGAGAATAGAGAAACTGGTACTGGTAACCGCTTCTCGTTCTTCCAACTTTCAAAATGGTCTTTACTCTTTACCAGTGTAGAAGGAGGGGGAAGGTACCTCTAGAAGGCTGAGCGCACTGGAGACCACAGGCCTCAGAAGGGACACGTAGAAGGCCTACTGGTTGTAAAGCATGCTCCCTGTTTCCTTCACAACGTCAATATTCTTGATAGTCCGTAAATAAAAAACTAATAAATCATTCAGAAAGGCACAGTAGTACTCTGATTTCCAATGAAGAGGCAGGGGTGTATGCAAGGCTGTAATGCAATAAAAACAGCCGCAACCACAACTTGAAGATACATTTTGTTCTAATTTGTTGGAAACAATATTTATAATAGACTCAAACCTTAAATGCATGCTTTTGTTGGATCAATATGAATACATGACAAATAAATTGTCAAAAATGCATTTCTATATTGCAAAATTAACACAAAACCTAAATTTACAAATAAAAGTAAATGACTTTGACTTATCCCACATATTTTACTCTCTAACCCAACCTGGGCTGGGACTCGTTCTTGCAGCCTCGATTTGTTTCAAAAAGCAGAAGCGCATACCATTACATCACTAGAGATTTGACAAGAGAAACGGTGAACTTGCCTTCATATTCTTTTTTTAGTGATGGGCTAGAAAAGTGCTAATAATAAGTAAACTGTAAAATATAACAAATCGCCCAGTTAATCATTGTTTTACTTTTTACCAGCTATTATTGGTTGTCAAGCGTGACTCACGTCTGCATCATCTTGTCTTTGAGACAGGAGTTGTCATAGTTAGCAAGGATAGTTGCAGGAAAGAATAATCAGATAAATAAACGCGTCGTCCATCAGATGGCAAATTATCGATCAACCCATCTGGAAATCGATGGCCAGTCTACCCCTCATGGGGGCATACATGAGCTGGCAGGTCCTCACCGCAGCTTAGGCCTGCTACATCCATTTGGAGCCCGGGCTACAAGCCCACAGCTAGAGTTGTGTAATGTCATGTCTAACAATTTTATCTATTTCTTTATTGAATGTTTCGTTCACAAGTGACCAATTTGGGTGAGCTCTAGTAAGATAATATTGAGTCAATGAAACCACTGTAATGCAGGTACATATGCTATTGCTGCAACTGTGGATCCCATCCAACCACCATGTCACTTGGATCAAGTCATGAACTTAGCATCTGCTTTACTGAAACTTTCAAAAGTTTTCTCATTTTGTATAATCAATTCACTATTTACTTCAACAAGAAATGTTCCTCACATCAAATGATTAATATGAATAGAAATGCTAATCATTTGATAGCCCGAGTTTAGATATCATGTTCCATCATTTCCAAAGTAGGCAGCAATCTAATTTGACAAAGACATCAGTTATAGTCATTTAATGAAATACTGATTTTAAGTTAAAAAGTGCTGAATTTGTGACCACACAGATATCCATGGTCACAACAATACAGTATGTATGCACAAATGATTGTTTTCACATAAAGGATATGGCTCCGTTTGCTACATTCTTTACAGTTCATGGAGAGAACTGTGGGGCTCAGGAAGTTTCTGAATGTCACAGTTTTGGATCAGTCTTGAGTAGAACAGAATAAGCTCCTCATAGTTCTTTCTAGATATCCTTTCATTAATGCCATGAAATCTAGGAAAAATGCAAAAAAATAAAAAATAAACATTTTGATTTCAGGTTTTAGAGATAAAAAAACACTAGACACCATTACATAGGCATATCTGAGCAGTACAGCACCAGTCTCAGTCAACAGTTTCTAGTCAACATTAGACACGCTCTTACCTCTTTGCATCGCCCGGTTTAAACCACAGAGGGATAAAGCGGTAAATATCAGTTGTTAGATCTTTGAAGTGTCGACTGTCTGTATTCCCCACGCAAATACCTGCATATTCCAGACATTTAAATACAGTTAAATAATGTTATGCTTAAATATTTGTGTCCTTGTTTGAATCTGGCATCTACCTGGAGCGACTATTACCGACGGAAACATGTCCAACACAGTTTTCTTGATTATTTGGAATCCATAAGATGTCTCATTGGATGAACTGATCGGTAAAGGATCAAAGCCTTCAATTAGCTCGATCTTTACACGTTGGTCCCCAACTGTAAACTGGATGAGGTTCAGGACCTAAACAAAGCAACAGTAATGTGATATGACTTACAACTACCAGTAAAATATGGCTCTATACCTCTTGTAATGATTGTACTGAATGGATTCGTAGATTAACATACGCTTCAGCAAGGGAAGGAATGACGTTTGTCTGGAAAGACAATTAGACAATTTAAAGTTTATGAAAATTACACTGAGTTGTATATTAATTTCCAATAACTGTACCTTAACTCCGGCATTAAACATTGTGACTGCTGTAGTCGTCCTTACAAAAGCATTAGAGTCTGGTTTTTGTTCAAGAAACCTGCATCACAAAACTGACCCGCTAACTGCAAATGTCATTAAAAAAATAATTATTATATATAATTACCTGCCAACCAGTGGAGAAAACAGCCATAAATTTGATAGTATGAACTTCATTGGGAGCTTAAACTGGAAAAAAAAGAAAAGAAAAGAGAAAAAAAAAACGCAAAAAAGTTATAAATAAAAGAGGTTTTGCCAAAAGAAACTATTTGAAATAAACGTTTACCTTGTGTGCCAAGTGTTCAAAGGTATCACGTTCAGGTCCACGACCAAATAACCTGGGCATGGGGTTCTCCTCAAGTCTAAAGGAATGCAATAACAGTTTTTAACGAAGAAAAAAAAAAAAAGGTAAAAAAAAAAGCTTGATTCAACGAAAAACCTTTTGACGGCTGCAGCTAAAATCCCGATGCTGCTCTCCCTGGGAGGCATTGATGCGTGACCAGGAAGAGTGGACACACTCAGCTTTACAGTGGCAGAGCCTTTTTCACTTACCCCGATTCTATAGAAAACAAGCACACACAAACATTATTTTCACACACCAAAAGGTAAGGCTGGGACAAATTTTACCACATATTTGAAAATATAATGTTGATGCCGTGTTCTCACAAAGCAGCAGGCCCGCTGAGACCACTGATGACTCCATCTAGTACAGCTAGACCCTCATCCAGGACAAATGCCAGTCGCACATTACGCAGTGTCAACAGTCTTACGATGTTCATGGCCCCTTTTAGACCACTGATCTAAACGAAAAGATAGAGATCCAATATTTGAATATCCATCCATCCATTTTCTACCGCTTGTCCCTCTCGCGGTCGCGTATAATACAATACAATACGTTTCATTTACTGTACATGAAATATAAATTGGCAAGTTACTTCTTCATCATGGCCGAGACCGATGTAGAACCCTCTGCGTGGTGCATAACCTTTAATCAGCAGGTATTCCAGGGCCTGAAGAATTCCCTGAAAGACATAGGAAATAATGTCTGAAAAGTGAAGATACAGTGTTGAAATATATATGTATATATATATATATATATATATATATATATATATATATATATATATATATATATATATATATATATATATATATATATATATATATATATATATGTACAATGAGGCAGTACAAGGCCAAATTCTATATCGTAAAAATTATAGTGAGCCTAGAATAAGTATTGTCTCAAGGGATGTTTCGATCTGGGTTTTATGCTGCCGATTCCGATCAATCATGAGTGAAATCGGCCGATACTAATCACATGTATTAACTGTACATTTTTAAATGAATTTACGATGAGTGCTATTGACCGTTTAACAACATCAACACACAATTTAGTTTTCTTTTTCATGACATACAATTGTTTGAGTAAAACAAATTCAATAGCACACAATAACTGAACAAAAGCAAAAACTGCTATCATTTGAAGCCTTAGTTTTTTAACTTCATAGTCCTCCAGTGTCCAAAAAAAAATTCCCTGAGTTGTAAACATTAACAAAAACAATTAAAAAATATATATTTTGAGAAGATAAAATATCAACGAAATCACTCGAGCATTGATCATACACTGATATTACCCTTGGTTTCGACACATCCAATTTATGGATCAATACGCCCTCCTCTGACATGTCATGTACTGATTGTGACAATGCCAACAGCTGTTGTTATATTATCCTCTTTAGTCTCTTATTATCTACTTCTTAAAATTATGTTAATATCTGCTTACTTTTGTTGCAAAGTAGTTTAATTTACATTTCTTAGAGTTTACTATTATCGATTATTTATTAGTGTTGATTAAAGCTTGGTTAGTGGTTAGCTTAGCTATTAGCATGCCTACCCCAGTATATCATATTTAGCCTTGTCCTCCTCCAGTGATAATAACACTTGATAACGACACTCAAGATACTAAGAAATGCAGATTATTTGCCGTAATGAATGTGATTATTATTAGCTTAGTAGAGCGGCTTCACACTGTGTATGGAGATACATAATTAGATGATAGCTGGTCAGCCAGGGCGACTTAAAATAAATAGTGTCAGCCAGAGGAGATCGGCGTTTGTGATCAGTATTAAAAGTCAGTAATGGCAATAATTTTCTCGGCTGATAATGATCAGTGGCCGATCGATCATATGGCGTGTAATTACTGGCTAAACTCCACACAAAAAACTAAATGTTTTTATTCACCCCCCACAAGTTTTCTCAATAAAAAAAAAAATGTGTTTGCCAAATAAAACAAAGAAGAATAAGCAAGGTGCGGAGTAAAATGGCGGGCAGAAGAGAGGGAAAATTTACAGGTTAACTTACAGGTTGAGATGTTTCCCCTCTCTTCTGTCTGCCATTATATTCCCCGCCCTGCTTGTTCTTCTTTGTTATTTTTGGCGAATGGCACCATGCGCAAATAAACTCTGGCGGCCTTAAATTGACTCAGCAGCACCCTCTGTCGTTATAGTGTGTGAATTACAGGTGCAGTGAGAGCAAGTGTGTGGATCACGGTACATTACTGCCAAAAGGGCGGCATATTACTGCCAAAAGTTTTAACTTGAACAGAATTGGTTTTATACTTACAAATCGTTTTTTTTACTTGCAGAAATTTGTTTTTTCACTTGCGAATCGTTTTTCATTTGCAGAAAATCGTTTTTTACTTGCGAATCATTTTTTTAATTGAAAATTTATTTTTTTTTACTTGCCAATCGTTGGGTGTTAGTAAAAACATTGTTGAGTGTTTGTGGAGTTTTTGGCAGTAATTTCACTCCATACGATCGGCACATAAATTGTCTCACCATTAAAGAGCTTTTGTCATCTATCGTCCCTCTTCCGTAGATGAACCCATCTATCTCCTGGGCAGAAAAAGGTGGCGCCACCCAGCCATCTGACTCTCTGGCGGGCACCACATCGATATGAGCCAACATCAGGTAGGGCATCAGCTTGGGCTGTGATCCTGGGACCCAAAAGAGGTGGCTGTAGTTGGCCACCAATTCATGGTGTACCAAGCTTGAAGAGAAAACTGTTGGGAAAACTGACAAGTGACAAAAAAGACAAAGGGGTAAATTACCTGCTTGTCAAATTAATATTCAGACTGAAAAAAACTATATTTAAAGGGTTATAAGCAATACAGTATACTTCCAAAACCCAAAACCAGTGAAGTTGGCACGTTGTGTAAATCATAAATAAAAACAGAATACAATGACTTGCAAATCCTTTTCAACTTATATTCAATTGAATACAGTGATATTTAATGTTCAAACTGAGAAACTTTTTTTTTTTTTTTGAAAATAATCATTAACTTACAGTTTAATAGCAGCAGCACATTGCAAAAAAGTTGGCACAGGGGCATTTTTACCATTGTGTTACATGGCAGGGGTGTCCATGAAAAAGATGTTGCTTGGATGGCAACATGTGTTACTCAAAATACCTGTATGCACCTTTCAGCATTAATGGTGCCTTCACAGACATGTAAATTACCCATGCCTTGGGCACTAATACACCCCCATACCATCACAGATGCTGGCTTTTGAACTTTGCGCCTCGAACAGTCCGGATGGTTCTTTTCCTCTTTGGTCCGGAGGACACAACGTCCACAGATTCCAAAAACAATTTGAAATGTGGACTCGTCATCAGTCCATCTTAGATGAGCTCGGGCCCAGCAAAGCCGGCGGCGTTTCTAGGTGTTGTTGATAAATGGCTTTCGCTTTGCATAGTAGAGTTTTAACTTGCACTTACAGATGTAGCAGCTAACTGTAGTTACTGACAGTGATTTTCTAAAGTGTTCCTGAGCCCATGTGATTATATCCTTTACACACTGATGTTGGTTTTGGATGCAGTATCCCCAGAGGGATTGGATGTCACGGGATTCAATGTTGTTTTTCGGCCTTGCCGCTTACCTGCAGTGATTTATCTCAATTCTCTGAAACTTTTGATGATATCACGGACCGTAGATGGTGAAATCCCTAAATTCCTTGCAATAGCTCGTTGAGAAATGTCGTTCTTAAACTGTTCGACAATTTGCTCACGCATTTGTTCACGCAGTGGTGACCCTCGCCCCATCCTTGTTTGTGAATGACTGAGCATTTCATGGCAGCTGCTTGTATACCCAATCATGGCACCCACCTATTCCAAATTAGCCTGTTCACCTGTGGGATGTTCCAAATAAGTGTTTGATGAGCATTCCTCAACTTTATCAGTATTTATTGCCACCTGTGCCAGCTTTTTTGAAACATGTTGCAGGCATCACATTCCAAATGAGCGAATATTGCAAAAAATAACAATGTTCACCAGTTTGATCGTTGAGTATCTTGTCTTTGCAGAGTATCCAATTGAATATAGGTTGAAAAGGATTTGCAAATCATTGTATTCGTTTTTATTTACGATTTACACAACGTGCCAACTTCACTGGTTTTGAGTTTTGTAAAATCAGAATCAGAATCAGAATAGTTTTATTGCCATTGTTTGAGAACGGGTTCACAAACTAGGAATTTTTCTTGGTGCAAACGTGCGACATAAAACACATATAACACATATTTGGTAATAAAAAGAGCTGTAACTGAGCTATCAGATAGACTTAGAAGGAATTCAAGGAATTCAAGGAGCTGCTGTTAGGAGTTATTGTTCATTTGCCTGATGGCCGAGGGGAAAAAACTGTTCAGGTGGCGGGAGGTGTGGGTCTGGATGGAGCGTAGTCTCCTGCCTGAGGGGAGAGTGGAGAATAGTGTGTGTCCAGGGTGAGAAGAGTCAGCTGTGATCCGACCCACACGCCTCCTGGTCCTGGAGGAGAACAAGTCCTGGAGGGATGGGAGCTTGCAGCCAATCACCTTCTCAGCAGCACGTACGATTCGCTGCAGTCTATTCTTATCCTGGACTGTGGCGCCGGGGAACCACACTGTGATGGAGGAGGTCAGGATGGACTCTATGATGGCTGAGTAAAACTGCACCAGCATCTGGGTCGGCACCTTAAGTTTCCTCAGCTGCCGCAGGAAGTACATCCTCTGCTGGGCCTTCTTGATGAGGGAGCTGATGGTCAGCTCCCACTTGAGGTCCTGGGTGATGGTGGTGCCCAAGAAATGGAAAGAGTCCACAATGGGGACGGGGGTGGGAGAGTCAATCAGGGTGAGGGGGGATGGTGGGGCTGTGACTTTCCTGAAGTCCATGATCATCTCCACTGTTTTCTGGGCGTTCAGCTCCAGGTTGTTGAGGCTGCACCAGGACGTCAGCCGGTCCACCTCTCTCCTGTAGGAGGACTCATCGCCATTCGAGATGAGCCCGATGAGGGTGGTGTCATCCGCAAACTTGAGCAGTTTTACGGATTGGTGACTGGAGGTGCAGCAGTTTGTATACAGGGAGAAGAGCCAGGGGGAGAGTACACAGCCCTGAGGAGTACCAGTGTTTGTGGTTCGACTGTCCGAGACAATCTTCCCCAGCCGTACGTGCTGTCTTCGGTCTGTCAGGAAGTCATTAATCCAACTGCAGAGGGAGTCGGGCACGCAGAGCTGGTAGAGCTTGTCTCGTAGCAGTCCAGGGATGATGGTGTTGAAGGCAGAGCTGAAGTCCACAAACAGGATCCTAGCGTAGGTTCCTGGGGAGTCCAGATGCTCCAGGATGAAGTGGAGGGCCAGGTTAAGTGCATCATCCACAGACCCGTTGGCTCTGTAGGCGAACTGCAGTGGGTCCAGGAGGGGGGCGGTGATGTCCTTGAGGTGGGGCAGGACCAAGCGCTCAAAGGACTTCATGACCACAGACGTCAGCACGACCGGCCTGTAGTCATTTAGTCCTGTGATCCGTGCTTTCTTGGGGACAGGGACAATGGTAGAGGTCTTAAAGCAGGACGGCACGCGGCATAGCTCCAGAGAGGTGTTAAAAATGTCAGTGAAGACAGGAGCCAGCTGGTCCGCACAGTGTCTGAGAGTGGAGGGGGAGACAGCATCCGGCCTGGGGGCCTTCCGCGTATTCAGCTTCAAGAACTGCCGGCGTACATCCTCTTCTTTAATGGAGAGGGTCTTTACAGTCTTATTATGTTTTTGGAGTCCTGTGATGTCATTGGAGTCCTTTGAGTCCTTTAACTCCTTTAATGAAGGGCTGGCCTTGGTGGGGAGGGTGATGGTGGGGGGAGCATGGCTTTGATGAGCTGAAGGCCGTTCATGACGACAGTAATGTGTGTTGAGGCCCTGAGCGAAAGTCCGGTCATTCAGGGCCTGGGGGGTTTTGGGCTTATAGTTCGTAAGGGCCCTTAGACCTCTCCAAACTGCCGCAGAATCATTGGAGCGGAACTGTTCCTGTAGACGGTTAGAGTACACAGATTTAGCTTCCTCCACTTCCCTGGTGAAGTGGTACTTCGCTTCTCTGTATGTACTTCGGTCCCCGCTTCTCCACGCAGCCTCCTTCTTCTTGCGCAGCTGTCGGAGCTTGGGTGTGAACCAGGGCTTGTCATTGTTATAACAAACCCTGGTGCGCGTTGGAATGATGCGCGCCTCATTGAACTGTATGTGTGAGGTCACAGTGTCCGTATACTCATCCATATTGTTCGTGGCCGCTCCAAATGCCTCCCAGTCTGTCGTTTCCCAACAAGCACGCAACTCGTCCACAGACTCGGCGGTGAAACACTTAATGTTCCTCATAACAGGTTTAGCCAGTTTCAGTCTCTGTCTGTATGAAGGGCTTAAGTGCACCATCACGTGATCTGATAGTCCAAGAGCAGCGCGCGGGGCTGCATGAAAAGCCTTGCTCAATGTAGTGTAGCAGTGATCCAGCGTGTTCTCCTCTCTGGTCGGGCATTTAATAAACTGTCTATACTTTGGTAATTCCTGGCTCAAATTTCCCTTGTTAAAGTCACCAAGCACGTTAACAAGAGAGTCAGGAGAAGACCGTTCCACATGTAAGATCTGTCCTGCGAGCGCGCGCTGAGCGTCACGCACGTCCGCGCCGGGCGGGATGTAAACAGCCACGAGAATGAATGAAACAATCTCACGCGGTGAGTAAAAGGGCTTACAGTGGATGAAGAAATATTCCAGAGAAGAAGAAAAGTGTCTGGAAATCACTGTCACGTCTGTACACCAGCTGTTGTTGATAAAGAAGCAGAGTCCACCGCCTCTTTTTTTGCCAGAGAGCGTCGCGTCTCGGTCCGCGTGGAGAAGATGAAAGCCCTCCAGTTGAAGCGCGCTGTCCGGGACACTTGCGCTCAGCCAAGTCTCCGTGAAACACAACACACAGGATGAGGAGAAGTCCTTGTTCCTTCTCATCAGCAACGCTAGCTCGTCCATCTTGTTGGCAAGTGAGCGGACGTTGGAGAGAAAGATGCCTGGTAGAGGCGTGCGTAATCCCCGTCCGCGAAGACGGACAAGTGCGCCCGCTCTCTTTCCTCTTCGATGCGGTTTCCCTCTTTTGATCACAGAATGGACCAAATCCGCAGCTGACGCTAAGATGACTGGTAACAAGTCCATAGGGATGATGGCTCTGATGTTCAGTAGCTCTTCACGGGTGTAAGAGCACCCGGAAACACAATTTATGTACAAAAACAAACAAAACAGAGCGCACGAGAGCACCGAGGCAGCCTTCATCGGCGCCATGATGATGACGTATTCCCCTTTAACACAACTGAAGATGTGTTGTACTGGTGGCACCAGATGATTATTGCCAAACTCCACCCCACCCAAGAGGACACCTCCAACCCCATTTAATTGTTGTGCTGAATTTTTAGGGATCTTTAACAACTAGTCCTATTAAGAATCCTGATGTCTGGTGTCAAAACCAGTGACTGCTGCGAAAGGGCAGCTGACAACCTGGGAAAGACCTGGTGACGGCCTGAAGAGACTGCTGACAGTTGGGAATAGACCCCAACGGGGCTGGCACGGGTTAGCTACCCTTGCTAGCAGGACCCTTTCACTACACAGTGACCTGGATCCACCCAACAATTGCTACGAAAAATTCAAAAGGAAAAATACCCCTAGAGTCTGCGAGAGCAGAAGATGACTCATCGGTAGACTACAAGGTAACAGACCCCGGAACGGAAACGACAACGAGTCAAATGATCAGCACGATAGTTGATGGAGTAACAGCACTGGCAGGACACAAACTACAAAGCTGCATCTGTGGCTGGAAAAAGGTTACATCAGAGAAGGGTCTCAAGATCCACCAGGGCAGGAAAAAGTGTCTGAGAAAGCTTAGCGAGGGGCCTCGCATTGACCACTACTTCCTCAGAGGTAGGGCAAATCAGTCGAGTGAAGCCCAGCGGTAGGATAGTCACCACAGTCCACAGGGTATCACAACCCCAGACGAAGCTCAATCAGGCACAGATCCAACAACGGACGTGAGTCCAGAGCCCACTCAACCACAGACAGCAGTAGAGCGGAAGATGAATGGACGGAAGCCTCAAATCTTGTGGCCTAAATCCTGCCAGAAAAAAGAGTGGGAAACCACCGACACAGACCTTGTCCATCTTTTAGAAGGTCTGAAAGGGTGTGTGGAAAAAAAGCTGGACAAGATTGGAGAGATTATTTACAGCTATGGAGCGGAGAGATTTGGGGTGAAAAGTAAGAACCTTACGACACAGACGGAACCGTCAGCCCCTCTCAAGTCCAGGAGACAACAAGAGACTGAAAGACTTGTGAA
The DNA here is from genome assembly GCF_033978785.1 of Entelurus aequoreus. Lineage (NCBI taxonomy): Eukaryota > Metazoa > Chordata > Actinopteri > Syngnathiformes > Syngnathidae > Entelurus > Entelurus aequoreus. Next base: position 33,862,914 of record NC_084737.1, read on the forward strand.
AGAAAGAAGGGGCCTGCGAAAGCAGTGGAAAAAGGCCACAGAAGTGGAAAGGAAAGGACTTGAAGCACTACAGGGCGACATCAAGCAGCGACTTGCAACACTGCGAAGAGCAGAATGCCTGAGAAAGCAATATAAAAAGAAAAGCGAACGAGGACTGCCTTCTACAGAGATCCTTAAAAGTTTGTCAAAGACATCTTTGTCAAGGAGAAAACTGGAATCCTCAAAGTACCCATAAAGGAACTAGAGGAGCACCTGAGGAAGACCTACTCCGACAGGCAGAGGCATGTGCCAGCCAGCATTCCAAATGACATGCCACCAATCGAACCACCTGAGCACCAGTTTGAAACAAGGCCCCCCCACTTGGAGAGAAGTTGAGAGCACTGTAAAGCGGGCAAGAACAGCCTCAGCCCCTGGACCTAACGGCGTCCAATATAGGCTCTATAAGAACACTCCAGGCGTCTTGAAGTACCTCTGGAAGCTAATGAAAGTGGCGTGGGAAAAATGAATTATACCAAAGGCATGGCGAAGGGCAGGGGGATCCTGATTCCCAAAGAGAAGAATTCCTCAACCATCGACCAGTTCTGCCAGATCAGTCTTCTGAATGTGGAAGGAAAAATATTCTTCAGTGTTGTGGCCCACAGGCTCTCAGTATTCTTGCTGAAGAACCACTATGTTGACACCTCAGTGCAGAAGGCAGGGATAGGCGGTTTCTCAGGATGCCTGGAACACACAAATGTCATCTGGCACAAGATACAGACGGCCAAGAAGGACAAGAAAGACCTGCATGTAGTTTTCTTAGATCTTGCCAATGCCTCCAGGTCAGTGCCTCATGAGATTCTATGGACAGCGTTCAACTTCTTCCAGGTCCCTGAGGGCATCACAAGGATGGTCAAAGCCTACTTCCAGGACCTCCAGTTCTGCGTCACAGCACAGGCCAGTACAACTGCCTGGCAGCACCTCGAGATAGTGCAGCCCGCCATTATGCCTATCTCTCCACTGGCGTTTACCATGGCAATGGAGCTCATTATTCGAGCATCCCGATGGGTGGTTGGAGGGGAGCGGTTGAAGAGCGGGCTGCGTCTTCCTCCAATAAGGGCGTACATGGACGACATGACGACAATAACAACAACAAATGCATGCACCAAACGCCTGCTGGATAAACTCCAGGGAAACATCAAATGGGCACGTATGGAGGTTAAACCAAGCAAATCCCGCAGTATCTCCATCATCAAGGGCCAGCTCACCAATGAGAGGTTCCACATCAACAACGACCCAATACCAACAGTTCTAGAAAAGCCTATCAAAAGCCTTGGCCACTGGTATAGCGCAGAGTCCATCTCAGTGGCCTAGTGGTTAGAGTGTCCGCCCTGAGATCGGTAGGTTGGAGTTCAAATCCCAGCCGAGTCATACCAAAGACTATAAAAATGGGACCCATTACCTCCCTGCTTGGCACTCAGATCAAGGGTTGGAGTTGGGGGTTAAATAACCAAAATGATTCTCGGGCGCGGCTCCGCTGCTGCCCACTGCTCCCCAAGGGGATGGGTCAAATGCAGAGGACAAATTTCACTACTTTAATCTTTAATCTTTAACTCAAAGACTCGAAGCAGGTGGACCAACTCAGGCAGGATACAATCAGTGGCCTCAATCAGATCAATAACACCGCTCTCCCTGGGAAGATGAAGCTGTGGTGCTTTCAGTTTGGGCTGCTTCCCCGTCTCATGTGGCCAATTTCCATCTATGAGGTCGCTCTATCCCATGCCAATCGGCTGGAGAGGCTGGTGAATGCACAAGTGAGGAGATGGCTTGGACTGCCGAGATGTCTTAGCAGCGTAGGCCTGTATAGCAAAGGAGCCCTCTCCCTACCGATCTCAAGCGTGGTGGAGGAGTACAAATGTGCCAAATCAAGGCTGGAAATGACTCTCACAGAATCCCGGGACCCATTCATCAGAGGTGCTGCTCCAACCCTAGCGGCAGGGAGGAAATGGAATCCATCTTCAGCAGTCGCAGTGGCAAAGACTGCCCTCAGACACCGGGATATAGTGGGGCATGTCCAATATGGCAGAGGGGGCCTTGGTTTGGAAGCAACAACACCCAACTGGCAAAAGGCAACTGCAACCGAACGGCGGCACATGGTGGTGGAGGAAGTGCGCCACCAGGAGGAAGCAGCCAGGTGTGCCAAGGCAGTCTCAACACTACCGGTAACACTCATCAGATAATTGCTACACATAGTCACACACATACACACCCTTTTGGCTTAGTCGCACTCCATTCCCTTGTATAGATATATTTATAGTGTTTAATAATAAATATAGAGCTAAACAGCTTCCCCACTGTATGTGCCGTCTTCTTCCCCTGTACAACTGTAACACATAGACTTAGATTGGTCGGATCAAGGTTTTTGAATGTATTTTTAAAGTGATTTAGAGGTAGAATGTATTTCTCCCATTAGCTGCACTGCTAGCCACCTAGAATGAGATGATTTGTATATGTTGTCTCTCATCAGGATTGTGAACACCAGAGGGGGTCTCGCCCAGGGTGCCAAACAGACCGTCTATGAAATTATATTATAGCAGCCTGTTGATACCACTAAAGCAGTGACGTGCTGTCAGGGGAGGAAAGTGAGGCAGTGCCTCACCTTGCCACCAGGTGGCTTAACCATGAGATGTTCAAAAACGAAGTAATAAAATAAAATAAGTTTGAATATTTCTCTTTTGGTCTATGCTTTCTATATGATTTTGCTGTGGTTCCTGTATATTTTGATAACTTTCATGGTCAAAATCGCGGAAATTCCGTGTTTCCTGATGAAAATAACACAGCAGACGAGAAGTGAGGCAGACACAGGTGGTGCCTCCACGGCTACACACAACGTGTATTGAGCGTGTGCGTGGGAGGGGGCGTGTGCTTGTTGCCAAAGGGGAAAAGGCAGGCCATGAAGCAGCAAATACCTCTGCCTCAAGGTAGGGGGCGATATATTGTCAACTTGCAGGTCAATGCCTCTGCAGTACTCTGACTCGCCACACTGGGATAAGTGGGGGCGCTCAAGCTAGCAGACACATATGTCTCTCAAACGGAATCCAGCCTTTTTAAACAGTATTTATAAAAAACATGGCATTTTTATTAGAGTAAGCCAGTCTTGTGGGTGTTTTTTGTCAGATGCAAAAATGTTGTTTTATTGCTTGGAGGAATGAAATTGAATTAAATGAATGTGAGGATTATATACTGTATCCAAGATTAAACACTTCTCTAAACTGGACTTTAAGACAAAATGAATGTGATCATACAAAGTACGTTTTCATAGAGGTTAGCTATTGCTGCTTCAGATACAAATACAGAAAGGTAAGATACACTCACAATATTTGATTTATTTTGTTAAAAGCAAATGGGAACAAAAAGTATTTAATAACAACTTTATCAAATACTTTTTGGACCCATTTATCATATCATAATATCATTATGATAATGTTTTTATGAGAGCTAATAACTTGCTTCTTTTTCCTGTTACTCTAATGTGCAACCTAAAGCTGCACATAGGAATTTAAGTTAAAAAAAAAAGAAGGGAAAAAAAAGTCCAAAAGTATCTATGGTGTTTAACCTGGTATAACCTGGTGTTTAGTTCACTGCAAGTCACTGCCCTAAAGTACATTTTATAAACTATGGTAAATTAATGGCAAGGCATCTGTCGCTTCATCCTGGACAATATTCCCCACAAATTTGTGCTTTGTTTTAAAGATGTGCAATTTGGATTTACAAGGTATGAAAAAAAAATTTGAAAAGGAATTTTACCTTTGCAACCTATTGGCTAAGTTTTTTTATTCATACATGTAAGTTTCTGAATATTCTACCTGTTTTTTGTGCCTTTAAAAAGAAGAATTAGAACTCTACGTTAAAACACTCTCTATATCGGACTGCCGATATTATCGGCCGATAAATGCTTTAAAATGTAATATCGGAAATTATCGGTATCGGTTTCAAAAAGTAAAATGTATGACTTTTTAAAACGCAGCTGTACGGAGTGGTACACGGACGTAGGGAGAAGTACAGAACGCCACTAAACCTTAAAGGCACTGCATTTGCGTGCCGGCCCAATCACATAATATCTACGGCTTTTCACACACACAAGTGAATGCAGCCATACAGGTCACACTGAGGGTGACCGTATAAACAACTTTAACACTGTTACAAATACGCGCCACACTGTGAACCCACACCAAACAAGAATGACAAACACATTTTGGGAGAACATCCGCACCATAACACAACTTAAACACAACAGAACAAATACCCAGAACCCCTTGCAGCACTAACTCTTCCAGGACGCTACAATATACACCCCTGCTACCCCCTAACCCCCTCCGCCCCCACCCCACATCAACCCGCCCCCCCCAACCCTGCCCACCTCAACCTCCAAGATGCTGTTTTGAGGCACGTTAAAAAAAAATATGCACTTTGTGACTTCAATAATAAATATGGCAGTGCCATGTTGGCATTTTTTTCCATAACTTGAGTTGATTTATTTTGGAAAACCTTGTTACATTGTTTAATGCATCCAGCGGGGCATCACAGCAAAATTAGGCATAATAATGTGTTAATTCCGCGACTGTATATATCGGTATCGGTTGATATCGGAATCGGTAATTAAGAGTTGGACAATATCGGAATATCGGATATCGGCAAAAAAGCCATTATCGGACATCTCTACTCTCTACCTCTAACAACCAAAAAGCTGTGAAAACGATGATGCTGTATTCCAAATTTAAATTATTTACTGAACTTGTGTGAGCCTATGGCTTTGCACTTAGTTATATATATATATATATATATATATATATATATATATATATATATATATATATATATATATATATATATATATATATATATATATATATATAATTCTATTTTAGTTACTTATTGAGTTTACAACCCCCTGCCGCTGATTTGTACTGTTTTTGAATATTATTATTTCTCGATTGTTTGTAAATGTTGCAGTTGATAAATAAAAGTTTATAAAATTAAAAAATTAATAAATAAATAAAAAAACGAATAAAAAACGATGGTAATGTAACTAACGTGTACAAAGAGTTGTGTGAGTGAAAAGAAACAACTATTTTGGACAAACAGCTGAAGTTAGTCCTGTGCATAAAGAATGTGTTTGTTGCTGCTATAAAGTGTTGTGATCAATGGCGCTTGTACCTTTTCGGAGAAACAAGTTGAAGCGAAGCAATGCCGTTGTGTTGATTTCCGTAGGGGAGAAAGACACCGTCGGGATGCGGATGGCCTCTAAAAGAAGGACAAGAAAGATCCATAATAATTAAACACATTTATGCATACACATATTTTGAGTTGAATAAGCCAAAATCAGCGCGTACCTTTAAAATGAGATAGAAGTTCCTCTCGCCTATGGTGGTCTATATCAAGAGATATGTTACTCGTCTTTTCCCACTTTGCAAGTTGAAGTCCTGCATTGACGTCCAGAGATAGAGTCCTCATCGATGCTACTGTTAGTACAATCAAAACGACGGCGAAGCCACTTCCTATTAGAATCTTCAAAAACCTGATCATCTTTAATTTCGGTCTATGGTTGGTCAGGGGACAACAATAAAAAAAAAAGTCCTCAGTTTGGAATTTTTCTCCGATCGGGTTTTTGTCTGCAGTTGGTGTCAAAACGTGAACATTTGACGGGTCGCAGTGCTGAGCCGGCACGCATGCGCAGAAACAACAGTGACGTAACATGGACTTTGCCGTCATCACGGAAGCGAAACGAGTGCGGTAAAGTTTGAAAGAGATTGGCGACATTCGACGTTATTGGATCAATAACGAAACGTCTTTAAAACACAAAGAATGCACAAAAATATTGTGTGGTTGTTTCTACTACAAGGCTTATTTTGGAGGAAAAAGATATTGCTGATTTTTCAGAAATATTTGCAGTTTTAAATTGGCAATTACTTTATTAATATACGTCCTCCTACCATCCTTACATTTTCTTTTTTTTTTTTTTTTTTTTTTTTTTACATTTTCTAGCGCTTGTCCCTCATCACATCGTCTCAAAAACGCATGAAACGTTGATAGTGTCCAGCTGGTTCTAAATATATGTATTCAGAAATATTTTCAGTTTTTAATTTTCAATATATATGAATATACATTATATTGTCTTTAAAACAAAATATGTATGTATGGTGTCAAGAAAAATATACTCCAAGTCTTATTTTGGATTAACACAAATATTTTGCTGATTTTTAAAAAATATTTTTAATTTTCAATAACTTTTAAGTTTATCAATTCTCTGAAAAATAAAAAATAAACACTTCACACATGTCTTAAAAACATAAGATGTAGATATGGTGTCTAGAAAAATATACTCCAAGTCTTATTTTGGATTAACACAAATATTTTGCTGATTTTTCAAAAATATTTTTAATTTTCAATAACTATAAGTTTATCTACCCTCTCAAAAAAAACACTTCACACATAAATTGTATATACTAAAAGCCTTATTTTGGAAAAACATATTTTTCAGAATTACCAGAAATATTTCCAGGTTTTTAATTTTCAATAGTTTTATTAATATACATTATATTGGCTAGTTCAGGGGTCCCCAAACTACGGATACGGCCCGCCAGCGTCCAAAATCCGGCCCGCAGGAAGTCCCAAGTTAAAAAAAAATATACAATGTATATTTTTTATATTTTTTTTTTTATTTTTTTTTATTTGTTGTTTCAATCCATTTTCTACCGCTTGTTAGTCTCGGTGTCTCCGAGCCGCTCAGGCAAATCATATTGTCTAAAAATGCATTTTCTCATCGATAACGTGACAAGTGCGCAATCTTTCAGTCAATTAGTGCGTGAGGAATATATATAAATAAATGATAAATGGGTTATACTTGTATAGCGCTTTTCTACCTTCAAGGTACTCAAAGCGCTTTGACAGTATTTCCACATTTACCCATTCACACACTGATGGCGGGAGCTGCCATGCAAGGCGCTAACCAGCAGCCATCAGAGGCAAAGGGTGAAGTGTCTTGCCCAAGGACACAACGGACGTGACTAGGAAGGTAGAAGGTGGGAATTGAACCCCAGTAACCAGCAACACTCCGATTGCTGGCACAGCCACTCTACCAACTTCGCCATATATAATATATATATATATATATATATATATATTTATGTATATATATACAACACGGCCCCTGGCCAATTTTTTTTAACCCAATGCGGCCTCCGAGTCAAAAAGTTTGGGGACCCCTGGTCTTGTTGAATAAGCTTGTTGTCTAGCCACCGTCTATGTGTCATGTGTAATTCAGACCATATAGTGTATATACACAAAATTATTGAAAATTAAAAACTAAAAAAATGTTGTCTCCAAAAAAGATTTGAAGTACATATTCAACTATACACAAACAATATATGTGCCATGTGTGGGTTTTTATTTTTTTTTTATTTATTTTTTTTTTTGAGACGATTTATTCACAAAGCTACTGACAATTGAATTATTTATGTTTGTTTGATTGTTCCTGTTTGTTTTTGGTCTCCTTTTTTGTCAGAGTTACACATTTTGGAACAATTTTGCCCTGTTATGCAAAAGATATAATCCATGATGACACTGGTTCTTGCGAGGAAAAAGATGGCCAAGGTTATTAAAAAATGCCAACACCCTGAAAGTGAGCTGCATAATGGTGGCTGAGACCATACAGGGGTTGAACAGGACAGGTCCCATTTATATCTGTCTCAACTACATATCCAAAGGTTGTGTTTGGAAAATAGACGTGTGAATGCTGCCAACATTGCTGCAGAGGTTAAAGGGTTCAGCCCGGTAGTGCTCAGGCCAAAAGCCTCCCACTGCATCTAATCGGTCTGCATGGCTGTCGTGCCAGAAGAAAGCCTTTTCTAAAGATGATGCGCAGCAAAGCTTGCAAACTTGCTGAAGACGAGCAGACTAAGGATGTAGAATACTGAAACCATGAAAATATATAACCAGTTATTTTGCAGTATGTACCCAATTTTGTGAGTGACTGCAAAAAAAAAGCACTGTGATGCAAAATGTTCCTTTATTAAAAAGCTTTATAATACAAGACATACCAGATTGAAATGAATACATCTGTACAAGATACATCAGAGAACAAAGCGAAATGGTAATTGCCAAACAATGTGGCTTCTTGTTCAAAAAGGGTTTAAAATAAGCAGTTACTAAAGGAGCAAAAATGCCTTAAAAATACATATCTTTGATGCATACATCATATATTTGAGTTTCTCTGCATCGTAGTGTGCTGAACCGTGCATGTGTGTGTGTGTGTTGTGTGTGTGTGTGTGTGTGTGTGTGTGTGTGTGTGTGTGTGTGTGTGTGTGTGTGTGTGTGTGTGTGTGTGTGTGCGTGTGTTGTGTGTGTGTGTGTGTGTGTGTGTGTGTGTGTGTGTGTGTGTGTGTGTGTGTGTGTGTGTGTGTGTGTGCGTGCGTGTGTGAGAGCCTCCCTGCTACACACTTGATTGACCCCAATGGTAACAACTGCAAGTGCAAGTATATTTGCACTCTGAAGCACCTAATTTGTAATACTTGGAAGAACTGAAGTGTGCACTTGTCTTATGCAGGAGTGTTGTTGCATGCAAGATTACTGTTGTTGTGTTTTAAATATCAGGAAGTAAGTCTTTGAGGTAGCGTTCATTGACTACTCCGGAAGTAGAAGGATAAACACATAATTAGCAGACTGAATAAATCATAAATAAGGACAAAATCATAACTACATTGCTTATATATGTTTTATAATATGTAATGCCCCTTCTTACACAGATAGGTTTTATCGTTTACTCAAACATCAAATTGCAAAAAGCAGTGTTGGGACAACCTGCTCAGTGGCCTTGTGGTTAGAGTGTCCGCCCTGAGATCGGTAGGTCGTGAGTTCAAACCCCGGCTGAGTCATACCAAAGACTATAAAAAAAGGGACCCATTACCTTCCTGCTTGGCACTCAGCATCAAGTGTTGGAATTGGGGGTTAAATCACCAAAAATGATTCCGGGGCGCGGCCACCGCTGCTGCTCACTGCTCCCCTCACCTCCCATGGGGTGAACAAGGGGATGGGTCAAATGCAGAGGTTAATTTCACCACACCGAGTGTGTGTGTGTGACAATCATTGGTACTTTAACTTTACCTTTAACTACTTACTTTTTTGTAGTAACGCTTACTCTAATAACTGATTTTTTTTATGTTGCAATACTGTTATTGTTATGTTAGAACATACTGCAAATTAATATTTAAGATGGACAAACCCTTTTCAAAGTGTAAAATAAACATGGAGAATGTCTGTAACTTTTGTAAGAAAGAGCAGGCAGCGGACAATAAGAAAGCCTTTGGCGGTGCTTCTTTTTATCATTACAATTAATTATTACTATTATTAAACAATACAGTAATTTGACAATGAGCTCTGGGTATGTGCTTCTACTGCTATCTAAATGTATGCATTTGTAAAGCACCTTGAATGGTATTGAGTATGAAGTATGCTCTATAAATAAACGTGCATCGTGTCTGAGCGGTATAAAATGAGTAAAACATCAATACAGTATTTATTTTCCAATTCATGTTGAAATCCTGTGCAATTTGAGGTTAAGGTTACAAGGAACACTGTAAAAAATGGTTGACATTCATAAAATTACAGTTGATTACATTTAATTTGAAAAAAAATAAGCCTCAAAACATGGTGAAACAGCTTCCCACAAATGTAGGCAATTTTGTATCTTGTATCTACACATGTCAATTCTTTGAGTGTTTATTTTAATTTTAAAAGTAATTATCAAAATGATTTTCCTGGTAAATAATTACATTTGTTGAGAAGTAATTTAATTAGTAATTCAAGTACTTTCTGGGAATGTAATTACAATTACAGGGGTTATTACATGTGCCTCACAATACAAAGGTCCTGGGTTCGATCCCCAGGCTCAGGGTCTTTCCGTGTGGAGTTTGCATGTCCTCCCCGTGACTGCGTGGGTTCCCTCCAAGTACTCTGGCTTCCTCCCACCTCCAAAGACATGCACCTGGGGATAGGTTGGTTGGCGACACTAAATTGGTCCTAGAGTGTGAATGTCAGTGTGAATGTTGTCTGTCTATCTGTGTTGGCCCTGCAATGAGGTGGTGACTTGTCCAGGGTGTACCCCGCTTTTCACACAAGTACAGCTGGCATACCCCAGCTGTACTACCGGGCACCCCCCGCGACCCCGAGACGGACAAGCTGTAGAAAATGGATGGATGGAAGTTACTTTACCAACACCGGTGAAAAGGTACATCCGAATTGATGCTTTGCCAGCCACGGTCCATCAATATGCTCCATCAAAATAACTCATCAAAGAAGAAAACCTTTGAAATGATATCATGCTCACGATTTCTTTTTCAGCTACTTCTCGGCCAAATATTGTCGCTTTAACTAATAAGCCTTACTTGGTGCTGGTGTGGTTTCATTGTCTATGCCTCAGAGCACTTGACAGCTTGTACCTTTGGACACTGTAGGTAGATTGCAGTTCTGGACAAAGTAGCACTAGAAGATAATATAATTCTGGTAACTCACATTTAATTATTTCTTAAGTCTACTGTTGTCAGTTTTATTTGTCTTCTTTTTTTCCCGTGTGTTTCTTGCAACAACAAATTTTGATTGCCAGTCCGGCTGTAGCAAGCAGCTGCAATCAATGGCCAGCAATCAGCGCACCTGTCACTGATCACAGGACCTGCCTCCATAAGCCTGCACAACCTGCTATCCCGCGCCAGAACGTAGTCAAGCTCTATGCATTCTCTCTCTCTGTGTGGTTCTTCCCCGTCGTGTTGAATTGTCTCGTGTCCTCTCTGTCGTCCTCCCTGCAGCCTGCCTTTGTTCCCACGTTACGAGCAGTGTGTCTAGTCTCCCCGCATTCCCTCTGCTTCCCTGGCTGCCTCTTGGATCTCGAGCTCCCGCCTGGACTCGGACCTTTGACGCCTCTCTATTGCCCCCGACTTCCTGCCTGTCTCACAGACCTGTGAGCATGCCCTGCCCCTATTGGATTTCTGCCTCTCGCTCAACACTAAGGGTAACACACTACAGCAGGGGTGTCCTAACTTTTTCCACTGAGGGCCGCACACTGAAAAATCAAAGCAAACGGGGGCCATTTTGATATTGTTTTATTTTAAAAACCAATACAATATATGTATAAAAAATATACATTTAGTCCTCCACTCAGGCTTAATCCCAGGGACCCCAAAGGGTTTTGTTAAAAAAAATATTTAAAATGTTTCATTATTCAGTATTATTATTTGTATTATTATTCAAGTTTTAAATCCATAGATCAACATTAGGTCTCTGTCAATATAACGTTTTTAAAGATTTAAGTCGTATGCTCTTTTTGTCAAGGAAAACCCTGTTTTTTTATGGAAAAAACACAAAATATGCAATATTTTCACCCAATAACATTTTTAAGTGGAATAATTGAGATTGTATAATAATTGGAGCCTTAAAAAGGTCAATAACTCATAACACCATTGATTTTAATTCATTATTATTTTTTGAACGATGACACTTAAAAACAAATCACACAAAAATTATTGGGGAACCAAAAGGGTCCTACTCATTAAAGTGTTAAAAAATAAATTATACATTTTTTTTACTGTTTACTTTTAACACAATAATCTCGAGATCAACTTCAGATCCATCCGTAAATTATACGTTGTATTGTTGTTTATGTTTTTTGTTTTTTATATGGCAAACGCAAAATATGCAACATTTTCCCAAAAAAATATCTCAAAGTGCAATTTTTAATTTGACGTAACTGGAGCCTTGGATAGGTCAATAATTCATAGTAACATTGATTTTTATTCATTATTATTTTTTAAAGAAAGAAACAGCCTGCATGGCAGCTTTGTGTTATTAGAGTAAACATTGCAACATTTTCTTGTTACATTTCACCTGTTTGGTCTTTTATACCACTTTTTATGTTTTACATTTTTTTAATCGTATTTTAAAATGGGCCGTTGGGACGTTAAAAAATGACCTGCGGGCCGCAAATGGCCCCCGGGCCGCACTTTGGACATCCCTGCACTACAGTTAAATCCTACACATAGTCGCGCACCACAAACATTTTTGACTAGTTGTCACACTTCATTTATTGATATATATATTGTGTATATATATAAATAAAAATAGAGTTTAAACGACATCCCTCCTGTCTGTGCCGTCTCCTCCTCCTGTACACATAACACAATTTTTGACTTCTCATTTTCAGTTAAATCTTTTTTTTGTCCCATTTTATCTGTAATAATGACACTGCTAAAACCACAAGTGAAATAAGATGGAAAAGCATGAAATACTATGCTGAAGTTGGAAAATGTCGAACCATTGATTGATTCCCATCCAAAAATGGCCTACAACTTTAGTTGGTGAGGCAGAGTTTAGCCATCCGAAAAGAAAAATTTACAAGATTTTAAATTTACCAGAAAAGCAAAATAAGACCAACCAGACATTATCCTAATCCTGACTACAGGCTGACTGGGGATGTTCTGCTAATTCCAGTGTGAAAAGGAAGAGTTTAATAACTGAGGATTTACAAACACAGCAGGTAAGCATGAGGCTTGTTCTGAGAGCACAGCCCCATTTGAGAAAGAAGCACAACACATAAAACACAAGTACAGTGCAGTGGTTTTCATTTGGAAACACATTTATTTAAAAACAAATACTGTTTTCATCAATACAACAACCAAACCAATCACCTCACAAGATGTTAGAAGTATTTCCTGGAAGCTTGTTCCCAAATCTCCCAGAACCTGCACAAGAAAACATAATAAATAATCACACACTGTTCTGTAGCACTGAAAATATTACTAGGTCACCGTGCGCCTCTTCTCCCCTCAAATGTATTGTGTTTCCATGTATGGTAAATGCTAACAATAGCTGTGTGATCTACATAAATGTAACTTATTAATTTCCTTTGTAAAATATGAGGTATAAAAGATGTAGTCATTTTTTGGAATTGTGGTTATAAATGGGGATGTGTACCGAATCCAGTACTTTTATAGATAGAATTCAGTCAGTACTGGTGGGTATCGATTCTTGTAAAATCAAACAGTGCCATAATTCGATACCTTCAGGGCATGGGACGTCATGTCCGGTTGCAGATGGCTGGCTCAAACACTTGGCGGGCAAACAAGCACTCAAGCAGCACTCAGAGCAGACTCGGCCGAACTACCTCTAGGTAATATTGCAGTTTTCAATAGCCAACAAAGCAAAATACTTAAACGTAAGGTAAGGCCCCACTTTTCAAAGTATGCTAGCTTGATGCTGTGTCATATGCTACTGGTTAGCATTAGCAATTTTTCATGGCAAGTTTAATACGTCTAAATTGGGTAATGAAAACTATAACTATGATGCACGTTACAATCAAACAACTGGTGTGTAATAAGTACAATACTTACATTATAAACACTTTGCAGGACTCAACAAAAGACAAGACTGGCAGATTTGATTTAATGGCAAAGACAATATCCTAGCTAGGCAACACACTGTAGCTATACACTACTGCTATCTAATACCTTGGAATTGCAACCGCATGCAACGTTTACTATATAATACTTGTTAATGAGACTCAGAACTTGAAGTGAAATAAATATAGATATAACAACGGAACAACACAGTTACTATACTGTGTGTTAAATGTTAAAAAATGGTTGTATTATTATACAATTTACATTTATCAAACACACACTCAAAATTACTGAAAACTACCGGTACCGGGATTTGGTACCATATCGGTAATGTGAAAGGTACCCTTTCCTGTCTATAGATAATTAGAACATATTTTGTGACATTGTAACCGTGGTCCATATGGATGCCTGACAAGCACACAGGCAATCTAAAGGTGACAAAATATTGATCTAGTATGCGTCACATACTTCTTCACTCTTATTTAGTGATTTTCTCCTTACATCATACCCTGAATTTAGTCATTTTAAGAATGAAGACTGTGAGGGTGTCTCGCCAACACAGAAAACAAATATAGTCTTGAATGGATACTTTAATGTTGCTGCCACTGGCTGTTGAACAGGCTTCACGGGGAGGCCAGTGCCCACTTTAACAAGTTGCATGTCACAGGACCTGATAGATAAACATAGCCAGTCAGTCACATGTTGTACAATACAGTTGGTGTTTGGCACAGTAATTACACACATTAAGGGGACCTATGATATTGTCCTCTTTTCTGAGTTATAAATGTTAAAATGTAGGATACTCGTGTTAAACAATGCCAGAGCATAAAATCATAAGGTTCATGTAAATGGGCATAAGCCTGCATGCGGTTTTAAATGCCTCTGAACGCTGTGTTTTGCCTTATTTTTTCTTTTTAACAGTGGGCCATTTGTGACATCTCAAATTGACTTACTTATGTTGGCATTCAAATCCCATATTCTCTTCTGCTCTCTTGTGCGAATACTTTTGGGTGCATCCTAGTTTCGACTTGTCCAATGCCCTCCCGAATTCTCTGATGTCAATAAAATAAATACTTCTGCGTGTATTTGTCCACGACTTATTACACAGAACCAATACGAAGTTGCATTAACCACCAAACGAGGGATTTCCAAAGTGTGGCCCAGGGCCATTTGCGGCCCGCAGCTGATTTTGTTAACAGCCCATTCTACAAATACAAAACAAAAACAAAAAACATAACAATGTGGAATAAAAGAGCAAACAGGTGAAATGTAATAATAAAAAGTTGCAATGTTGACTCTAATAAAACAAAGCTGCCAAGCAGACTGTTTTTTTTTCTTTTAAAGCTGTCATTGCTTAAAAAAAGAATAACAAATCAAAATCGATGTTGTTATGAATTATTGACCTATTCAAGGCTCTGATTACTTCACATCAAATGTTCCACTTTGAAATATTTTTTGAGGAAAATATTGCATATTCTGTTTGTTTGCCATTAAAAGCAACATTTTCATTGACAAAAAGGTCATAAAATAAACAAACAAAAATACATGAAAAAAATATAAAAACTTAATACATTTGAACTTGATCTAGAGATTTACGCGTTGAAAGTAAAACCTTGCACAACTTATTTTTAACAGTTTTATGAGTGGGGCCCTTTTATATCCCCAAGAATTTTAGTGGGATTTTTTTTTAAACTGTCATTGCTCAAAAAATAATAATGAATTAATGGTGTTATGAATCATTGACATTTAAAGCTCAAATTGCTTTACATCAAATATTCCACTTGGAGAATTGTTTTGGGGAAAATATTGTATAGTTTGTGTTTTTGCCATGAAAAACGGAGCTTTAAGAAAAAGGACATAAAAAATAAAACGTTCATATTGGTAGACCTGAAGCAAAAGTCAATAAAAAAATATCAAAAACGATATGAGACTTATTTTTAGAATTTTTATGACTGAGACCCTTACAGGTCCCTGGGACCAGACTTAAGGGCAGCCCTGAAGGTAAAAAAAAATCTACAGTATATATTGTATTTGTTTTGAAAATGAAACATTTAAAAATGGCCACCCCGTGTTTTGATTTTGCAGTTTGGACACCCCTGCGCTAACCTGTTGCTGAAAGACGACACCATTCCGACATTACCGCTCTGTTGTGTTGACCACAAGAGAAAGCTGTAGGTGACAATTTATCAGTGTCATAATGGTTTATTTATTTATAAACGGTTGTAACATCAGTGTACATACAGGGAGCTAATGAATAGTTTTTGATCGAGCGGTATTTTGCTTACCTCATAAAAAGACGTGGGTAAAATATTATTTTAATCTAACCGTGGGATGCGCACAATAACAGCGATGTTCAACATGTAGTGAGACATGCTATAAAGTTTCTTTTCGATCGTGTCTGAAAAAAAGAGCAGAGATGTCTTCGTCTTCAAGATATACTGTATATTTCAACAGTGTGCAGAGGCAGGGCATGCTGGGGTTCATTTGCATCTAAAAGGACCACCTCCCAAAACTAACGGTTGTTCAGAAATACTCAGAAAGGCGATCATAAATGTGACTGTGGAGAAAAATGTACGCAAAAACATACGACAAAACCTGTCCGCTACATTTTACCATATCATTCGGGCTCCAAAGCGCACCAAATTTCAGTAGAAATAAATATGTTTAGCTATTTTAGCCACACCGGACCATAAGCCACAGATATATACCAGTATGAAAGATTTTGTAAATGTTTATTTACATACCTTAATTGTTTCCAAATGGTGATTAAACAAAACAGAAGTCATCGACATGCACCCACTGGCTGGAAGCTCGCTCTCTAATCAGCTAAACAGACTCAAAAACTCTACGGTGACGTTTAGAAAACTGAAACAATACAAAAAGAATGCCATTGTAAGTTAATAATACTAACACAGACACTTGTAAGCATGTTAGCATATTTGCTAACACTAATGACACTAGCTTGATTGCACATACAAATATGCACTAAACACTCCTACAGACATCCCACATGGGATGGTTTAGTTAGTATGAATTGTTTTGTTTTATACTGTAAAACTTACAAACGTTGCTTGTAGTAATAAATGAAGAATCCTTTCGAGCAGAACCGCTATGGACGAATACTTCCGGTTCAAGGAAGGAAACAGGAAGTACATTTTCAACCCGCAGCACCTGCCGGGAGCAAACGCGTCCAAAAATATGGCGCCATAGCACAAACAATAACACACCTTTTAAATGTCTGTGTTCCATGAAAACTGTTTGTTGAATACAAAACGTTATGGCCGTTAGCAAAGAAGAATCCATAAATTAGTTACATCGTTTTATAAGCCGTAGGGTTCAAAGCGTGGGGAAAAAGTAGTGCTTTATAGTCCAGAAAATACGGTATCTAGACTAATTTTCAATTCAGTCAGATTCAACTTTTCACATATTAACACAGTACTTGAATTTAAAAATAAATAATTTCTCTTGCTTCAGTCCATCAACCTTGCTGAGTTTGTGACATTAAAATCATAGCTGTAAGAATATGAATGTTTGTAATTGAGCCTTGGTTCTGAGGAATTCTCCTCCGCAGAACAACTTCTAAAATATGCACAATGTATACTATGTCATTCAAATTTGCAAACTGGAGCCTGTGAATGTTTTTATTCATCCAGCTTATTGTATGAAACTGGGCCGTTCAGGTTGTCTTAGAAGACGTTTCGCATCTCCAAGTAGGCTTCATCAGTTCATGCTCAAAGACTAGATAGGACAGCAGCAGTTTGACTAGACTAGAGCTGTCCTGGATTCAATGCCCTGAAAAAGCAGCTGGAAGTGATTCATTTCTCTCAGAGACATCTGCATGAAGTTGTAAAGTGTTATGGTGATGCTGAAGGCTTTTTTGAAATATAGAATAATATGCATGCTAATACATTTACTACAGTTTAAATGAGCAATAATAATATCTACAAGACAATGTGACCCTCTGTTGACTGTCCACTGTGTGTCCAATGGCTTTAGATCCTACATGACATGCTAGAGGGAACTCACATAGGAATAGAAAGCCATATGACACAGTCGTGGGCTCATTTTAACAACACGTTGAGAAATGCTGCAGGGGGAGCTTGGAAGCAAAAAGAGGTAAAATAAGGGGCAGCTTCAGGATTTAAAACTTACATCCGCATGAATAATTAAACACAGTAACTGTAAGTATTCTTCAAAAGCCCTGGGGAGCAGAACAAAACTGTCCTAGAAATAGTAGTTTTTAAACTATTATATTCAGACTGTCAAAAATAACTAAAGTGAAGTCATGTGGTTAATCCCCAAAAAAAATACCACATTAATCATGTAAACATGCAGATTAGTCACGGAATTTGTTTTGATCGCACACCCTCAATAACCTTAATCGTAGATGGTTACCTGAAAGTTAGCATGTGTTGTTTTATGGTCGGTGACCACGTCAATGCACATGTCTGCGCAAAGATGAGTGACTGGTGGGGTTGTTGGTAGATTTCACTTCAAAATAGACCGCGACGGGACTTTATATTAATCTGTTACCAAGTTTTGGACAAATAAATAATGTTGAATAATGTTCACATAAAACATTTAAAGGGCAACTATTATCCAAAACTAACTTTCCTTACGTATTGGTATCTGTTTTTGTGTATGTGGGCTCTGCATAAGTCCCAGAAATTTAAAATCAAACCATGGAGGCACGTCGTACATATTTATAAAACAATCTTGCCTTCCTTCATTCTTCCTCCAAACAAGCCATTTGGAATTTGCCCAAATGGCGACATTTGTCCTATTGGTGATGTCAGCGGATATCTCCGTAAATGATAGAAATCTACCCTAAGAGCTTTGAGTGTACACCATTGTAGTCCAAAGTTCCTTCCTCTTCTCTACACTCTTGTTGTGGGGAAGACTGGCTCGTACATGCACATGCATCCTCCACTGTTGCCATTTCTAATACAAAGTAGCATATATCTCAAACTTATATATTTCAGAACACACGATAAGCCCTAAAAACAACTGCAACATTGCTGACAGGGAAAAAAATGCTGTCGAAGTGGAGCCAAGTATATAAGACCGTTCACAAAACGGCGCATCCTGAAGAGACGGTCAGAAAGTGTCTTGAAGACGGTCTGTAAAATATAATTTATACAACATTTTGACCAAAGAACCACTCTTACATGTCATGTAAACCACAAGGAAGATTTTTAAATGTAGGGAAAAAATCATAATGTCCCCCTTTAAAACAAATTCCTGTTTGACATTCTGACAGAAAAAATGCCTTTGTGTCCAAATATTGGGCTCTTTTTCAAGTTAATTTAGATTATGCGAGGAAGTAATAATCTGTGATTAATCATGATTAATTAATAATATTTTTTCATTATGAACTGGGATAGGCTCCATCACCCCCACGACCCCGTAAAGGACAAGCGGTAGAAAATGGATGGATATACATATATATATTCCATCCATGGATTGATCCATGGATGGATGGAATATATATATATGTATATCCATCCATCCATTTTCTACCGCTTGTCCCTATCAAGGTCGCGGGGGTGCTGGAGCCTCTCTCTCTCTCTCTCTCTCTCTCTCTCTCTCTCTCTATATATATATATATATATATATATATATATATATATATATATATATATATATATATATATATATATATATATATACACTACCGTTCAAAAGTTTGGGGTCACCCAAACAATTTTGTGGAATAGCCTTCATTTCTAAGAACAAGAATAGACTGTCGAGTTTCAGATGAAAGTTCTCTTTTTCTGGCCATTTTGAGCGTTTAATTGACCCCACAAATGTTATGCTCCAGAAACTCAATCTGCTCAAAGGAAGGTCAGTTTTGTAGCTTCTGTAACGAGCTAAACTGTTTTCAGATGTGTGAACATGATTGCACAAGGGTTTTCTAATCATCAATTAGCCTTCTGAGCCAATGAGCAAACACATTGTACCATTAGAACACTGGAGTGATAGTTGCTGGAAATGGGCCTCTATACACCTATGTAGATATTGCACCAAAAACCAGACATTTGCAGCTAGAATAGTCATTTACCACATTAGCAATGTATAGAGTGTATTTCTTTAAAGTTAAGACTAGTTTAAAGTTATCTTCATTGAAAAGTACAGTGCTTTTCCTTCAAAAATAAGGACATTTCAATGTGACCCCAAACTTTTGAACGGTAGTATATATATATATATATATATATATATATATATATATATATATATATATATATATATATATATATATATATATATAGCTCTTTGGAGGCACCAGTGTGCACAAGGCAGAAAGGATTTTGAAACCAACAGGGCAATCAACATTCAGTCAACAAAGGAGAGAAAGAAACAGAGTTCCACTTTGGGTTCCTTCCCTTGTAGCAGCTGTGCAAAATGTCTACCCAGCAGTCAAATAGTTCACCATGAATTAACTTTGCATTTCGGTAAATCACACCATCAATTTGCAGGATACAAATCGTGTCAAGCTTAAACTGACACTGTTTGGTCCGGTCAAAAATGACTGGAACTCTGACTTTAAATGTTTTAACAGTAAAAAGTGACCCAAGCTTCTGAACTATGGCAGTGCTAAATTTAATGCAACCAAACACAGTGGTTGTAGTTTTATCAGAACTGCAAACCCTGTCTTCATTAACATAACAGAATTTAGCAGAACATAAATGTATACAAAATAAAAATAAATATATACATTAGAGATGTCCGATAATATCGGCCGATATATGCGTTAAAATGTAATATCGGAAATTATCGGTATCGGTTTTTTTTATTATCGATATCGTGGTTTTTTTTTTGTTTTGGTTTTTTTTTTGGTTTTTTTTATTAAATCAACATAAAAAACACAAGATACACTTACAATTAGTGCACCAACCCAAAAAACCTCCCTCCCCCATTTACACTCATTCACACAAAAGGGTTGTTTCTTTCTGTTATTAATATTCTGGTTCCTACATTATATATCAATATATATCAATACAGTCTGCAAGGGATACAGTCCGTAAGCACACATGATTGTGCGTGCTGCTGGTCCACTAATAGTACTAACCTTTAACAGTTAATTTTACTAATTTTCATTCATTACTAGTTTCTATGTAACTGTTTTTATATTGTTGTACTTTCTTTTTTATTCAAGAAAATGTTTTTAATTAATTTATCTTATTTTACTAATTTTTTAAAAAAGTACCTTATCTTCACCATACCTGGTTGTCCAAATTAGGCATAATAATGTGTTAATTCCACGACTGCATATATCGGTTGATATCGGTATCGGTTGATATCGGTATCGGTAATTAAAGAGTTGGACAATATCGGAACATCGGATATCGGCAAAAAGCCATTATCGGACATCCCTAATATACCTGTATATGTATATATAGCACAGTTTGGGGTCACCCAAACAATTTTGTGGAATAGCCTTCATTTCTAAGAACAAGAATAGACTGTCGAGTTTCAGATGAAAGTTCTCTTTTTCTGGCCATTTTGAGCGTTTAATTGACCCCACAAATGTGATGCTCCAGAAACTCAATCTGCTCAAAGGAAGGTCAGTTTTGTAGCTTCTGTAACGAGCTAAACTGTTTTCAGATGTGTGAACATGATTGCACAAGGGTTTTCTAATCATCAATTAGCCTTCTGAGCCAATGAGCAAACACATTGTACCTTTAGAACACTGGAGTGATAGTTGCTGGAAATGGGCCTCTATACACCTATGTAGATGTTGCACCAAAAACCAGACATTTGCAGCTAGAATAGTCATTTACCACATTAGCAATGTATAGAGTGTATTTCTTTAAAGTTAAGACTAGTTTAAAGTTATCTTCATTGAAAAGTACAGTGCTTTTCCTTCAAAAATAAGGACATTTCAATGTGACCCCAAACTTTTGAACGGTAGTGTATATATCCAGCACCCCCCGCGACCCCAAAAGGGACAAGCGGTAGAAAATGGATGGCTGGATATATATATATATTGTTAAATACTAATTTAAAATATTTCAGCAACAGGCTGCTATCAAAACACAAGATTCATACAACAGGAATGACCTAATAAGCCATTAATAAAACAGCATGGTTGCTTTATTAGACTATCTGAAGTGTCAGGCACATTCTTTTGGACCATTTTCATTGACTCCAGCCATGAAGGCCAGATCTGCTCATGCAGATGTGTACATAGGCTAGCACAGTAGCCCTTGTACAAACAAGAAAAAGTGCTGTGTGCGGAGAGGAAGCAGGCTACTATGGAGGACAGAGGAGGCATTTATTGACATTGTATCAAGTGCAACAGAGGTATTTGAGGCACTGAGAGGCCAGGTATTTGTCAGTGTGTGATTCTTGTCTCCAACTCAAACAACAAAAGCCCCTTTGAGAAAGCCTGCCTTTTTTCTGAACATGCACACAGGGCTTCCTGTACTCCACTGCAACTTTGCAGTCCCACTATCTTCCTCTTTATATGCACCTGTTACAAACTGGCAAACACAGCATGGGAAGGAAGCAAAAAAACAAATCATTCCTACATAATTTGTAATATTTGCCAGTTTCGGGTAATAATCATAAAAATGATTAAAGTCAAATATTTTTTGGGGTAACGCTTTAGTATGGGGAACACATATTTACCATTGATTAGTTGCTTATTAACATGCACATTGGTAACATATTGGCTCTTAATTAGCCATTATTAAGTACTTATTAATGCCTTATTCTGCATGGCCTTATTATACAACCAGTAAGCCATTAACTAAGAGTCTTCCCTCAATAACCTCAGAATTATTGCTTATTAGTAACCCTAACCCTAACCCTAACCCTTATATGTTCCCCTATTGTCCAAATAACTCTAAATTAAGTCTTTGTTACTTTAATAAGCAACTAATTAATAGTGAATATGTTCCCCATACTAAAGTGTTACCTTTTTTGTTTTTAGACACATTTAGATTGATTTTGCTGCAAACTCACGCGGGACATTCAGCCGACCTCTGAGAGAAAATGTGCCACACTGATTGAGCAAAGTTGTTTATTCATGAAAGGCCACTTCCAAAAGGCCCCAGTGAGCTTGTGTTGATGCATATCTCAGCATAAATTAAACAAACCCCCGTGACAGCCTCTGTCCAGACAAGAAGGTGACTGTTAGCCACAGGGATGGATTAGCTCTAATCCCCAACATCATACATGCTCCCTCTTTGCTGGGAGCCAATTGAGACAATCGGCTCTTGCCAGATGTTTTGCGTCACATATCAAACATTTTGTCTGCAGGTAAAGCATAAGAAATAAGGAGATGAAAAGAACACGGCAAATGACACACACCTCACAGTTAACTGAATCTAAAGATAAAAGGGGCGCCACCTGATTTCCTATCCCATGCTGCACTCTGACACATAAGCACCTGGCAGACAAGCCCCCCCAAATGCATCAATGGTTTGGTTTTTCCAGTATGAATGAAACACTTCCGATGTTCTGTCCATGCATTCTTATGATGGAAATAAGACCCTTACCTCCTTCTCCTGCGTCCCTCGCTGGAGCCGGAATGGCATCCCTTCAGCCTGGTACTGTATGGAGAGACAATGGGTAGCGGAGGGGGGAGGAGTTACTATGCGAGCAGGAGGGAGTAAAAGCCCAATGAAAACCAGGAGAGAGAGGGTGAAAGGAGATCACCCACTCCTAATGCTCTCTAACCACAAATCTGGAGAAACGTTACGTGAATGGCAATTCCTCAACCCCCCCACCCCCGTCTCCTCTTGCCTGTAATGTCAGAGAAAACATCATGCAGAAATCCTCGGCTTCACGTGGGAAATGTTAGGGGGAAAAGAAGAGAATGGCGGTTCTGCTTTTTTTAAACAAGGTCCATTCTTTGGCTTTCTTTGAATTAATTCTTAAGACTCAAAGTTGGCAGAGTGCCCACGGGTCTTGGATAGATAAAAGAGGGGCTGAGGTAAGGAGGGGGGGGGGGGGAGACTTTTCTATTGTGTTTGTTCCCTTCCTTTCAGGCCGGGCGCTCAAGTTGATCTTTGCAGCCAGTGAGAATATTTCAGTTATCTTTCACTGTCACAACTCACATTTCCACTGATGATGTCTTTCACTCCCAGTATTGACACCTGTGGTGCTCTCGGTCCAAAACACAAACAACTCCCGAGTCCTGTTTTGTTCACTTTCTTTGTCCGAGCAGTCCATCAAGACTATGAATGTGCAATGAAGACGGCAGGTGTTGTGACCCCCACCCCGCCCCCTCCTCCTCCTCTGTTAATGTGAGAGGGGTGGGGGTGAGCGAGCCGCAAAGTGAAAGCTCACACTATGAGACATGATGCAGCTTTTAACATTGGTCACCAGGTGTGAAGGAATAAGGCATCTGTGTTTTTCACTATAGTGCAGAATCAATGCTGTGCAAAACAAGCCGGTTTGTTTTCTTTGTCGTCATTCCCCGCCAGTGGCGGATGCTGCTCTCTCAAGGAGGGGAAGCTCAATTCCGGCCTGAATCACAAAATGTGTTGGTTTATTTATACGTAAATTCTACCCTCTGTTCCTTTTTAAGAAAGTGATCTGTGACCCTGTTGTACCAAGAAGGTGTCTTTTCCAGGGATTTGACAAGTGTCCTCTCAATGGCCAGCAGAGCTAGGCTGCTTAAACGGCCTTGGCCCATGGTGTTGCGGGTGTAAGACTTCCATCCATCCAACTATTTTCTACCGCTTGTCCCTTTCGGGTATCGGCGGGTGCTGGAGCCTATCTAAGCTGCATTCGGGCGGAAGGCGGGGTACATCCTGGACAAGTCGCCACTTCATCGCAGGGCGAACACAGATAGACAGACAACATTCACACTCTAGGGTCAATTTAGTGTTGCCAATCAACCTATCCCCAGGTACATGTTTTTGGATTGAGCCGCTTTAAACAGGAGAAGCTCCTCTCTACACCTGCAGAGATGTAGCAGGTGTTGCCACTAAAGACAATAGTTTGTACACCTGTGTGCATTATAAATGTCTGCTTGATGTTCTATCAAAAAAAATGTTCTTTAAACATTCAAATTATCTGCCATTATGTGCAGCTTGCTACCTAGCTAGCACGCTAGCTGGGACTGCCGCGAGGCTAGTGCGGTGTGTGTCCGCCTGTGAGTGCTTTGAGACGGTGGAGGGGCTCAGCAGCACCCGCTGCTCGGTAAGGACAGAAATCTGCAGAGTGAAAGAAGTCAGTTTCCAGACACAAAAAAACACCAGAAATAGAAGCTCTATTTGTCGCTAGTCGTTTTTAACAAAGAAAATGTCGCTAAGAGTATCTGGAAAGTCTCCGGTTCATCTCAGAACAGCAGAATGAATGTTGAAAAATGCTCTCACGGTCGTTTACAACACAAGATCGCTGATTTGCTCATTTCGCTGTCAATCAAAAAGGGAATCAGCCTTAGACAGATCATCCAATCATCATGCAGAAGTTGAGCGTCCGGGCCGGCCCAGGCCAGCCCACTGCCCCATAGACCCCCAGAGACGCTCAGCGTCCGATGGGCGGGACAAAGCCCAGCATTTAATAATACCTGGGATTTATATAGCGCTTTTCTAAGTACCCAAAGTCGCTTTACATGTAGAACCCATCATTCATTCACACATGGTGGTGGTAAGCTACTTTCATAGCCATAGCTGCCCTGGGGTAGACTGACCAATGACCAATGACTCGTCTCGTTTCGCAGCAGTGTATGCTTCCCCATTGAAGTTTGAGGACACGCAGCATCTACACTGTTTAAAGCGCCGTGAAGCTGCGGGAATGAGAGAGACGAAAGCTGCGTCATTACCAGTGATAAGAAGCTGATTCTGAACAAAAGAGCGCGTTGTAGCGCATATTTAGTCAATAACATGTACACACAACACTATATATATATATATATATATATATATATATATATATATATATCACTTATTTTTGCCATTTCAGGGGAAGCTGAGCTTCCCTTGCAGTCTTAGAGCAATCGCCACTGTTCTCCACTAACCCTTCTCTGCTCTCCTCGTCTTCCTCTGGCTTTTCCAGCTCATTATTATTCACCAGGTTCCTCTCGGACACACATCGCTGCTATGAACTCAACAACGGTGTCTAGCATGACGGGTGCGAGGTGTCAGAGGGGAAGGGATAGGAGCAGGGGGATGATGCCAAGAGACATGTTGTGATAAAAGAAGGAGTGTACCGTGTCTGGGTCTGTGTACTGTTATCAGACAACTGCATGCATGGATTGGTCTCTCTCTATCACTCTCTGGGCTTCAGTCATAAAAATAGTCGGGGGAACAAATCTGGCTCAATGTGCAGAGAAACCTGTGCTGGGTTTTAAGATTTGTATTTTATCACACTCCAATGAGGTCGAATACTCAATCACAGCAGCAAAATGTATTTTGATGGCATACTCACTGAACCTTTTAAACATGCCAGTGGGCTAAATGCCTGATTGCTTCTGTGTTGTAAAAGTTAAAAAAAACCTCTGAAAGAATTTGTATTTTCTTGGAAACGCTACTACGGTGCAGAGTGTTTTATTAAAAGGGAAATATGATTATTATAATCTACATTTAACACACATCTTTGTGGTCTATATCAGTGCCAGCAATCGGACGGTTGCTGGTTACTGGGGTTCGCTCCCCTCCTTCTACCATCCTAGTCACGTCCGTTGTGTCCTTGGGCAAGACACTTCACCCTTGCTCCTGATGGCTGCTGGTTAGCGCCTTGCATGGCAGCTCCCGCCATCAGTGTGTGAATGTGTGTGTGAATGGGTAAATGTGGAATTACTGTCAAAGCGCTTTGAGTACCTTGAAGGTAGAAAAGCGCTATACAAGTATAACCCATTTATTTATTTATCATTTATCCTCAAACTGAGGCCCCTTCTACACTAAGGTTATCCAGGGTAAATCCCACCTTACCTTATCCGTGTCCACAAACAACAATGCCACCGTTTAAGACCCCCTCCCCCTCCGTCCGCCGGCGCAACACGACCTAGTACGCATGCGCAAAAAAATGTGCGCGTCATAGTCACCTCTGACCTGGAAGTGTATCCTTACCCTATGTTTCAATGTAGACTATTGCCACATTTCTTTTAACAGTAAACCTTGCTTGCCTCCCCATCAGCAGCTCTTAGACTAGTGTAGTGAATCACACCTGAGCCATCATACATGAATCATATCTTTAATGGACGTTTGAAAGTAAACAATGTCATAAAGAACATTTTACAACAACCAACAACAGGACACTATGCTTGTAGGCTGAAATTGGCGGTCGTACTTGACAGCCGCAACCACTTCATGGCTTCACAATAGTTATGGAGTACAAAACTAGACGTTGAGTATCGCTCGACATACATCGTGGACAAAAACTGACAGTCTGCTTTGCCAGTCCAAATGCATTCACTATTTTTCGTAGTCTTCCCTTGTCCACGGGAGCCCGCATTGTTGTCTCTCCTTCGACAAATGGACAAAGTTTTTCACTAAGTAGAATCACAGCTGACCTGGACATTTGAAAGTTCTCTTGCCGTTCCTCTGACACAACACACTCGGTGACAAACATATCCCACCAGGCTGCCGTTCTTCCAGACCTTATCCAAAACCGTCGCTCAACCGTCTAAGTTGCCGTCTGAGATGTGTTGTATCCGAAATAGCTGCAATCACCTGTTACCTTCTCTTAAGGTATTTATGTGTGATTTCTAAAATCATCTGTTGTCACAATTCTGTATAACACAGTTTGAGAGGAACCCAAAGATGCAGACAGAAGGTGAGTCGAACAGTTCTTTTACTAGAGTTGCGTACTCACAAAAGGCGCTCCACACAGGAGGGAACAAAAGGCGACGGTGCAAAAAGGAGAACACAAAATGTGCACCGTGGAGAAAACAAAAACTAGTATATATAAAAATAAAACAAACTTGGGTCGGAGTTGCAAGACGTACTACTGCCGACGTAGACACCAAGCTAGATGGCACCGGGAGTGGCCAGGATCACAAGCAGCAAAAACACGAAGCATGGACGTCATCAGATGTGGAGAGCCGAGGAGTGGATGGTGGCGTCTGTAGGCCCACCGGAGTGGATGGTGGCGTCTGCAGGCCCACCGGAGTGGATGGTGGCGTCTGCTGACCCACAGGAGTGGATGGTGGCGTCTGCTGGCCCACCGGAGTGGATGGCGCCGTCTGCTGGCCCACCGGAGTGGATGGCGCCGTCTGCTGGCCCACTGGAGTGGATGACGCCGTCTGTTGCAGATCCACTGGGGTGAGAAGTAGCTGTGCCTCCCCAGCTGCACAGCTACTCATAGCCGGTAAGAGCAGAGGAGGGGGGCTCTGTATTTACGTGCATGAGAACTGGTGCAACAACGGGACAATCATTGAACAGCACTGTTGCCTGGATGTGGAGTACATGTCTGTTAGATGTCGGCCTTTTTTTCTCCCGAGAGAGCAGTCTGTTGTTATCATCACGGCTGTGTATATTCCACCGGACGCCAAAGTAAACACAGCGCTCTCTCTTCTGCTGAACACCGTCAACGAACAGCAGCGGGCCCACCCCGATGGTGTTCATATCATAGCAGGGGATTTCAATAAGGCCAATCTAAAGACTGTACTCCCTAAGTTCTACCAGCACGTGAAGTGTTCTACAAGGGGCAAGAACACCCTTGACCACGTGTGTACCAACGTGAAGCACGCGTACAGAGCTACACCCCTCCCCCAGCTTGGACAGTCAGACCATCTTTCCCTCCTGCTCTCTCCTACCTACACCCCATCAGACGCCAGGCCAGGCCCATCACAAAGACTGTTATGACCTGGCCTGACGATGCACTCCCCAAACTTCAGGACTGCTTCCAACACACAAATTGGGACCTCTTCCAACAACAGGAGCTGGAGACAGCCACAGGAACGGTGCTGGACTACATACAGTTCTGCATCGGGAATGTGACTGTGGAAAAAACCATCCGGGTTTACCCCAACAAGAAACCCTGGATGACCAGCCAAGTCCGCACACTCCTCAGGGCCCGCGACGCAGCCTTCAGGTCAGGGGACAGGGCACTGTACAGTGCTGCTAGAGCCGACCTGAAGAGAGGGATTAAAAAAGCAAAGGCGGACCACAGGAGGTGCATAGAGTCCCATCTGTCCAGCAATAACTCACGGGAGGTGTGGCGGGGCATTCATGACATCACGCACTACAGAGGCTGCAATGTGACAACTGCGGATCAGAGTGCGACACTGGCAGAGGAGCTTACCTGTTTCTTTGCCCGTTTCGATACCCCCCAGCGACACTCATCTGCTCCAGCCCACCGGGCTCCGGCACCACTCCACTCACTGTACAGGAGCACAGTGTCAGACGAGTGCTCCTGGCTGTGAACCCCAGGAAGACTGCCGGACCAGACGGAGTACCTGGAAAGGTGCTCAGGGCATGCGCCCACCAGCTCGCTTCCCCCCTCACCAGGATCTTCAACCTCTCCCTGGCTCAGGCAGTCATCCCATCCTGCCTGAAGTCATCTACAATAATCCCGGTGCCGAAGAAGTCTCCCATCACCAGCCTGAATGATTACCCTCTTATTACTCTTATTTCTGGCCCTCACTCCGGTAATCATGAAGTGCTCCGAGAGACTGGTTCTCCAGCACATCAAGGACCATATCCCTCCAGACTTTGACCCCCACCAGTTCGCATACCGGGCGAACAGATCCACAGAGGACGCCATCGCTGTTGCTCTCCACTCTGCTCTGAACCACCTGGAGCAGCAGCAGAGCTACGTCCGGATGCTCTCTGTGGATTACCTGTATAGTTCTGCCTTCAATACACTAATCCCGGACAGACTCTGCAATAAACTGGACACTCTTGGCCTCCCCCCTCTCACAAACGCCTGGATAAGGGACTTCCTAACGGACCGACCCCAGAATGTGAGACTTGGCCCCCACCTCTCATCCACCCGCACGCTGAGCATCGGCTCCCCACAGGGCTGTGTTCTGAGCCCTCTCCTCTACTGCCTCTACACCCATGACTGCAGTCCAGCCCACAGTGACAACCTTATCATCAAGTTTGCTGACGATACCACAGTGGTCGGGCTCATCTCCAGGGGTGACGAGGCTGCCTACAGGGAGGAGGTCCTGAAGCTGACGGCCTGGTCTTCAGAGAACAACCTCCCTCTCAACACCAGCAAGACCAGAGAGATCATCGTCGACTTCAGGAGGAGCAGCACCGACCCTGCCCCCCTCTACATCAACGGCGAGCGTGTGGAGGGGGTCCACACCTTCAGGTACCTTGGAGTCCACATCTCTAACGACTTTTCCTGGACAGTCAACACCACAGCAATCATCAAGAAGGCTCAGCAGCGGCTACACTTCCTGAGAGTCCTCGGGAAGTACAACCTGAAGCCTGACCTGCTGCTGACCTTCTACCGCTCGTCCATCGAGAGCCTGCTGACCTACTGTATTACAGTATGGTACGGCAGCTGCACTGCAGCAGACAGGGAGAGGCTGCAAAGAGTGGTCAAGACGGCTGAAAAGATCATCGGCCGCCCTCTCCCCTCTCTGATGGACATCTACACCTCCCGCTGCCTCAACAGAGCCAGTGCCATCATCAAGGACCGCACCCACCCTGGCTCTGACATGTTCCACCTGCTGCCCTCTGGGAAGCGCTACAGGTGCATTAAAACCAAGACGAACAGGCTAAAAAACAGCTTCTTCCCCAGGGCCATAACCACCCTGAACAGACTTCCCCATTGACCCTCATAACTGCCTTCTCTTCGGTGCAATAACCCATTCCACCAACCACCCTGTTTCATGTACATATTCATTTCACCCTCTGTATAGAGTGTACACTTGTTTTATCGCACTGTATGGAATGGCCTCAATCTCGTTACCCTGCGTAATGACAATAAAGCTGATTCTGATTCTGATTCTATAGTAAAGCACTATATAAATACAGACCATTTAGCAATCTCTTGACAATGTTTGGTGCAAAATTAAGCACAACATTCAGCTTGCTGAAACCATTACCAAAATTTCCTACACAAGAAAAAAAAAAAACTCAAAGCCTTGTCAATTGTTTACTGACCCTTTTCATGTTTTCAAGGTATCTATCTATACCTTTCAACATTTGCATTTTATTTTTTAGGGAAAATTCCCAGGAAATTTGAGAAAATGAGGGTTTTTCATTTTTTTGCACAAATCAGTAAAAAAAAGAAAAAAATAGAAATGCATGCCCAAATTGGGGCTTGTATTTCATGTCCTTTTCTTTATCAATGAGCGTCATACTCACTGAGCTGTCCATTTTGACATGAGAGTCGACAGGCAAATGATTTCATGAAAGTGTTGCTGTTCTAAAAATTTGAAAAGTTTTGTTTCAGTTAAAATCCTAATTATTGAGATGTTAGGTGGGTCTTAAAGGTGCCATGCGTAATAATGTGGCCAGAAAGGGTACTGCAATCACGGTCAAAATTCTGTAGTCCCCTCCCACTCTCTATGACTGAGGTTGCCAGATACGCAGCCGCATCATAGTCGTACTCTAAGAAACTGGCAATCGACGAGTCCTGTAGGTTTTATCTTCTTTATGTTTCTAGCAAGATGGTTTACTAAGTAATTATGCCACATTTTACTGAGGTCGATTAGCCAAATGTATTTGTAAAGTTACGCCACAATATTTTTGCCGGGATTCGGTACAGATTGTTGGCATTACCCTGCTAAAATGTCTAGTTTTACCGCACGGACCACCATCGAAATAATTATATACAGTTGCGATCAAAAGTTTACATACACTTGTAAAGAACAAAATGTCATGGCTGTCTTGAGTTTCCAATCATTTCGACAACTCTTGTTTTTTTGTGATAGAGTGATTGGAGCACATACTTGTTGGTCACAAAAAAAACATTCATTAAGTTTGGTTCTTTTATTAATTTATTATGGGTCTACTGAAAATGTGACCAAATCTGCTGGGTCAAAAGTATACATACAGCAATGTTAATATTTGGTTACATGTCCCTTGGCAAGTTTCACTGCAATAAGGCGCTTTTGGTAGTCAAGCTTTTGGTTGAATTTTTGACCACTCCTCTTGACAAAATCGGTGCAGTTCCGCTAAATTTGTTGTTTTTTCTGACATGGACTTGTTTCTTTAGCATTGTCCACACAATTAAGTCAAGACTTTGGGAAGGCCATTCTAAAACCTTAATTCTAGCCTGATATAGCCATTCCTTTACCACTTTTGACATGTGTTTGGGTCATTGTCCTGTTGGAACACCCAACTGCGCCCAAGACCCAACCTCCGGGCTGATGATTTTAGGTTGTCCTGAAGAATTTGGAGGTAATCCTCCTTTTTTATTGTCCCATTTAAAGCACCAGTTCCATTGGCAGCAAAACAGGCCCAGAGCATCATACTACCACCACCATGCTTGACGGTGGGCATGGTGTTCCTGGAATTAAAGGCCTCACCTTTTCTCCTCCAAACATATTGCTGGGTATTGTGGCCAAACAGCTACATTTTTGTTTCATCTGACATCACATGGACAAAGATAAGACCTTCTGGAGGAAAGTTCTCTGGTCAGTACACACATCTATAAAATAAATGTGTGCACTGTACACATTTAGAAATAAAATGCTCAATGGGAATAATATTGGTGTTCCCCTTATGTTCGCAGGTACTTTTTTTCTGATCTGAGCACCTGCCTCCCAAATTGTCTGTGCATGTCTGGCAGAGGTATTTAGTATACCATATTAATTAGGAGACATTCAAGATATCTATTTGTTAAAATGAAAAATGCATCTGATTAACTATGGTCCGCATCTAACAGAGAGGAGACCATGATTTATCCAGATTGAATATATTTCTTCTGCAGTGGTAACATTTTTTACTATTGTTATTGTTTCCAACCAATGAATCCTCTTCTGAAGGTTAGCATGTACAGGAGTCTAATCAGCCCTCTAACATGGATCAGCAGATACACCCTTGCTCCATTTTTGTGGAGAACAAAGCAGCTGTTATCTTCACAGGGTCACTGATACTGTATTCATCTTTTGAGTTAAGCCCCTGACTGAAGTATCTGGATAATAAGTACCATCCCTCAGCTGCACGTGGACTAAAGTATTGGGACACTCTGCCAATACGGAGTGTGGTCTTGGTCAACTATTTGAAAACAGCTTCAGTTCACCTGGGAAGACTCTGGTGAGTGCCTGTGGAGATTAGTCAGAATGAACCAGAAAACATATTGGTAAATTCAGAGGTCGCTGATGTTGGACCTGGGACACTAGACATTCATAAACCTGGACCCTATACAAATGACTTGTTTCTCATACATTGACACATTTTTACGAGTGCATGTTATCTGCTTTGCCGGCAGCTTTTCTAAAAATATATATTTAGGGTGCAGCAAATTCGGACTGTTATGCCCTGTAGACGTCACATATCCTTGACTCTGTTTTTGGTACAGGGGTGCACTGCAGGGTATGCCCATCTAGAACTGCAGCAAGTAAGCAGACAAATGTGTATTAGACTTATGATTTAGGGGCTGATCTACTAAGATCCAAATACCAGGCACTTAAAAGTGGGTGCAAACTAAAAAATTGTGTGAATTATTGGTGGGCGTGTTGCCTGTGATCTACTAAGACTGGGTGTACAATTGGTAACTCAAATCAAATCAAATCAAATCAACTTTATTTATAAAGCACATTTAAAATTTACCACAGGGGTAGCCAAAGTGCTGTACAATGGGCAGGTTAAAAGATAATACGAGAACCGAGCAAACACAACACAACACAGACAGAACACATCAATGTGGAATGCGCTCCCAACAGGTATAAAAGAAAGGGCATCTCTATCCTCCTTCAAAACCGCTATAAAAGTTCACCTCCAGGCAGCTACAACCCTAAACTAACACCCTCCCCGGATTGCTAATAATCAAATGTAAACAATCAAATGCAGATTCTTTTTCTTATGCCTTCTGATCTCTCTCTCTCTCTCTCTCTCTCTCTCTCTCTCTATGTCCACTACTTGATGTCCATATCCCCCCCCCCCCACCCCACCCCCCCTCCACACTCCTGATTGTAAATAATGTAAATAATTCAATGTGATTATCTTGTGTGATGACTGTATTATGATGATAGTATATATGATAGTATATATCTGTATCATGAATCAATTTAAGTGGACCCCGACTTAAACAAGTTGAAAAACTTATTCGGGTGTTACCATTTAGTGGTCAATTGTACGGAATATGTACTTCACTGTGCAACCTACTAATAAAAGTCTCAATCAATCAATCAATCAAACACGATAAAAAATAAATTAAATTAAATAAATAAAACATAAAAACATAAAAACAGGTTCACAGCAGGTGTATTATGGGGCACCATTGCAGGATGGATATCACTCAATGTTAAAAGCCATGGAATAAAAGTATGTTTTTAAGAGAGATTTAAAAACAGGAAGAGAGGAGGCTTGTCTAACACTAAGAGGTAGGTCGTTCCAGAGCTTGGGAGCAGCAGCGGCGGAAGCTCTGTCACCTCTAAGCTTCAGCCTTGTGTCAGGGACCATCAGTAGCAGCTGATCGGCTGATCTTAGGGATCGGGTGGGGCAGTAAGGCTGAAGGAGGTCGGAGAGATATGTTGGCGCAAGGTTGTTTAGACATTTAAAAACAAATAAAAGGAGTTTAAAATTGATTCGGTAACGCACAGGGAGCCAGTGAAGGGACGCTAATATAGGGGTGATGTGCTCACGTCTGCGGGTCTGTGTTAGCAGACGAACAGCAGAGTTCTGCACAAGCTGCAGGCGGGCGAGGGAGGCCTGGCTAATGCCTACATACAGGGCATTGCAGTAGTCAAGACGAGTCGAGATAAAGGTGTGGATTAATTTCTCGAGATCATGTCCTGATAGAAGCGGTTTCACTTTCGCTATTTGGCGTAATTGATAAAAGCTGTTTTGAACGAAGCTGCTGATTTGTTTTTCGAATTTAAAATCTGAGTCGAACTTTACCCCCAGGTTTGTGACACAGTCGCTGAGATACGGGGTCAGAGTGCCGACGTCAACGTTGGGGGAGGGAGAGCGACTTGGACCGAACAACATAACTTCTGTTTTGTCTTCATTTAGGCTAAGGAAGTTAGCTGAAAGCCAGGCTTTGATGTCGTGCAGGCAGTCAATAAGATGTTGAACCGTGTTATTTTGTGCCATGGGAAAATAATTTTGGCAATCATCGGCATAAAAATGAAATGCAATATCATACTTCCTAAAAATAGAACCAAGGGGGAGAAGGTAAAGCGCAAAAAAGATTGGGGCAAGGATTGAGCCCTGGGGAACCCCATGTGGTAAAGGAGCTGTGGAAGACATAAAACTGTCTATTTTTACACAAAAACTCCTGTCGTTTAGGTACGACCGGAACCAGTTGAGGGCGGCGCCCTTAATGCCCACACAGTTCTCAAGACGAGTGATTAAGGTGGCGTGGTCGACGGTGTCGAATGCAGCAGACAGATCTAAAAGCACCAGGACAACATATTTACCAGAATCAGTTGACAAGAGGATATCGTTAAAAACTTTTAGAAGCGCTGACTCTGTGCTGTGGAGGGCTTTAAAACCGGACTGGAACAGCTCAGTGATACCATTATCCTCTAAGAAGGGCAACAACTGACTGTAAACAACCTTCTCTAATATTTTGGAAATGTATGGAAGATTAGAGATAGGTCTAAGGTTAGAGAGGACAGAGGGGTCGAGGCTTGGTTTTTTTAAGTAAAGGTCGTACCACTGCATGTGTAATCTCTACTGGAACTATTCCAGAAGAGAGGGTACTATTGATAATGTTAAGGACACTTGATGCAATAGTAGGAAGTACCTCCATAAACAGGAGAGGTGGGAGGGAGTCTGCAGGAGAACCAGAGGGCTTCATATGACTCACTGTGTCATTTAAAAAAGAAAAGGACACCGGCTCAAACTGATGGAAAACAGAAGAGAAATGCGGAGGAACAGAAGGGTCATATGAAGGCTGAGATAAACTGGCTCCAGTTGACACAATTTTGTCAGTGAAAAAATGGAGACAATTTTCACAGAATTCAAAAGAAGCATCAAAACCAACAGATTTGGGACAGTGTTAATAGTTTTGAACAGAACTCTGGGGTTGTTACAGTTAGAAGATATAATCTGAGATAGATGTATATTCATCTCTGCTTTTACAGTCATCTGAAAGGAAAACAGGCTTTCTTTAAAAATGGCAAAGGACACATGCAGCCTGTCTTTTTCCCATTTTCTCTCTGCTCTCCTACACTTGCGCCTGGCAGCCCGAGTGACGTCATTCAACCAGGGCTGAGGCGTGGCTTTAGAGCAGCGGCACTTGAAAGGAGCGATCGTGTCCAGTGTTTGCAAACAAATAGAGTTGAACCCAGAAACCAACTCTTCAGTATTCAGACATACAGAGGCTGTAGAATTATCATCACAAAGAGTCGAAAAAATTGAGGAGAACAGAGCAGGAGACGAAGAATTAAACATGCGAGAGCGTTGAGGCAGAGCGCACAATTTAACCGAACACTGAGTGGGAATATCAAACAGGATCGGCATATGATCAGAGAACACAGTGTCGCAAATGTCCAAATTAAAAACACACAAACCATACGAGAGCACCAAATGGCGTGTATGCCGGCATTCATGTGTGGAACCACGCACAGATTGTACAAAGTTAAAAGAGTCAATTACATTCAGGAAGCTCCTGGAAAGCGACTCGTCTGGACAGCAGGTGTGAATATTAAAATCACCCGCTAGGACACGATCATATTTGGGCAGGATTTCAGCCAGAAATTCAGAAAAGTCAGTTATAAAATCGTTGTGGTACTTGGGTGGTCGATAGACGACGGCACACAGGACGACATCAGAAAGACCCAGTTCAAACATGCACAGTTCGAAGCTTGAAAAGGAGGATTGCAGGCGGATCTGACGGCATTTAAAGTCATTTTTAAAAATCCTCCTCCTTTTCGGCCGGACGACCGCGGAGAATTAGAGTAGGAACACTCCGGAGGCAGAAGTTCATTAAGAGGGGCGGACTCACCGGCTCTCAGCCATGTTTCCGTCACACAGAGGAAGTCAAGTCCGCGGGAAGTGAAGAAATCCTTCAGGATAAAAGTTTTGTTTGTCAAGGATCTTGCGTTCACAAGACCGAACTTGGCGGGGGCCAGCACGTCCAAAGACGCAGCTAATCCGGGTGGGGCCCGACACAGAGCCCGCAGGTGGCGGGAATCCACCCGCGCCTCCGGGGGCGGGGACAGCAGGAGCGACGGCGGCAAGCCTCTTCCTCCAAACCAACGATAGGAACAAGCCAGGAACCGATGGGATCCAGCGAGCGTGGGTGCAGAAGGAGACCGGATACCGCATCATTCGTCCTCCGGGAAGCCACGGGAAGCCGGGCCAGGAGTGCCCTAACTTTCACCAGCTGGCCGCCACGTTTATCACGGCGCCGGAGACGCTTCCGCCGGGGGAGAGGAGCCAGGAGGCGGGAAAGGAAGGCAGGTGAAAAAGCTGACTGGGACGTCGTAAAACCAACGTCGAAGTTGATCATATCAGTGGGAGAGGGGCAAAGATCCGACAGTGTTTGGCAGTCATACACAAGCAGTGAGCTGACAGAGATGAAAATAGACGCAAACAACACAAAAACGAACAGAGCTGACAGCGAGAGACCGCAGGCCAAAGCACATACTGGCGCCATCCTGGAAAATATGATCATGGCCTCGGGGGGTAACTGGTGCAGACCGTTCTATTTAAAAGAGGTCTTTGATTGATTGATTGAGACTTTTATTAGTATGTTGCACAGTGAAGTACATATTCCGTACAATTGACCACTAAATGGTAACACCCGAATAAGTTTTTCAACTTGTTTAAGCCGGGGTCCACTTAAATTGATTCATGATACAGATATATACTATCATATATACTATCATCATAATACAGTCATCACACAAGATAATTACAATTAATTATTTACATTATTTGCAATCAGGGGTGTGGAGGGAGGGGGGGGGGGTTAGGATATGGACATCAAGTAGTGGACATAGAGAGAGAGAGATCAGAAGGCATAAGAAAAAGTATCTGCATTTGATTGTTTACATTTGATTGTTAGCAATCCGGGGAGGGTGTTAGTTTAGGGTTGTAGCTGCCTGGAGGTGAACTTTTATTGCGGTTTTGAAGGAGGACAGAGATGCCCTTTCTTTTATACCTGTTGGGAGCGCATTCCACATTGATGTGGCATAGAAAGACAATGAGTTAAGACCTTTGTTAGTTCGTAATTTGGGTTTAACGTGGTTAGTGGAGCTCCCCCTGGTGTTGTGGTTATGGCGGTCATTTACGTTAAGGAAGTAGTTTGACATGTACTTTGGTATCAGGGAGGTGTAGCAGATTTTATAGACTAGGCTCAGTGCTAGTTGTTTAACTCTGTCCTCCACCTTGAGCCAGCCCACTTTAGAGAAATGGGTAGGAGTGAGGTGGGATCTGGGGTGGAGGTCTAGCAGTAACCTGACTAGCTTGTTCTGAGATGTTTGGAGTTTAGATTTGAGGGTTCTGGAGGTGCTAAGGTACCAGGAGGTGCATGCATAATCGAAAAAGGGTTGAACGAGAGTTCCCGCCAGAATCCTCAAGGTGCTTTTGTTGACCAGAGAGGAGATTCTGTAGATAAATCTCGTTCGTTGGTTAACCTTTTTGATTACCTTGGTTGCCATTTTATCACAGGAAAGGTTAGCCTCTAGAATGGAACCTAGGTAGGTGACCTCATCTTTCCTGGTGATAACAATGTCACCCACTTTTATGGTGAAGTCATTGACTTTCTTGAGGTTGATGTGGTACCCAAACAGGATGGATTCTGTTTTACCCAAGTGTATGGATAGCTTGTTGTCAGCAAGCCAGGTGCAAGTTCTACAGAGCTCAGCACTGAGGATTTTCTCCACCTGTGACTTGTCCTTGCCGGATACCAGCAAGGCAGAATCATCCGCAAACAAAAACAATTCACAGTCGCATGCCGATGACATGTCGTTTATGTATATTAGGAACAGTAAAGGTCCCAATATACTGCCTTGGGGGACTCCACAGCTCACCGAGAGGGGGGGGACACGGTGCCGTTCACCTCTACCACCTGCTCCCTCCCCTCCAAGTAAGATTGCATCCAGCTCCATGAGTTTTTCTTAAATCCGATTGCTCTGAGCTTATCCAACAGTATAGCGTGGTTAACGGTGTCAAAGGCCTTCTGAAGGTCCAGCATGACCATGCCGCAGTATTTGCCCGCGTGCACCTCATGTTTGATGTGGTCGGTCAGATAGAGAAGGCATGTGTCAGTGGAGTGGTTAGTTCTGAAGCCGGATTGGAATTTGTACATGAGTTTATTAGTGGCAAGGTAACTATCGACCTGTTCATAAACAATGTTTTCCATTACTTTCGAAATGGAACTGAGAATAGAAACAGGTCGGTAGTTGCCAGGTTCCAATTTGCTTCCTTTTTTAAAGAGGGGAGTTACTCTTGCAATCTTAAAATCTTTTGGTACTTGGCCTTGTGTAATTGATAGGTTTATTATGTGCGTGATGATCGGGGAAATGTTGGAGGCAGAGTCCCTGAGGAATCTGGAGGGAATATTATCAAGGCCGGTGGCCTTGTTAGGGTGGAGCGCGCCCAATTTTTTAAACACCTCATCAGCTGTGACCATTTCTAATTTGAAATCATCGTTGGATACTCCTAGCTTTCTGTAGAAGGCTTTAATGTGTTCTACACCAAAGCGACCAGAGTGGTGGGACAGCTTGTTGACAAGGGTTGCGGCTATGCTGGTGAAAAAGATGTTAAGTCTGCTAGCTACCTCCATTTTGTCTGTAATGAGGGAGTCACCCTCCTTGATGCTGATGTTGGTGAGTCTTGTTTTAAGTTTCTGGCTGCAACCAGGAAGCTGGTTGTTGAGAATTTTCCAGAGCTCACGTGGCTTATTTGTGTTTTCCTCTATTTTGTCGTTAATGTAATTTTTTTTTAAGGATTTAGTCAGGTTGGTTGACTTATTTCTTAATTTATTGCATTGCTTTTTGAGAGTTGAAAGGAGTAATTTTAGGTTGATATTATTGAGTTGTTTATCTACTTCTGTTTTACATTTTTGGTATTCAGAGTATTTCCTGTCTCTGTCTTTTATGGCAGCTAATAGGTCCGGATTCATCCATGGTTCCGAGCGGGCTTTGATCCTGACTGTTTTCACGGGAGCCATGTCATTTAGTATCTTTAGGAACGCCGTTTTGAAGCGATCCCAAGCAACATCGACCAGGTTGCTCGCGAGCACAGGGGACCAGTCCCACTCATCTAATTTTAAATTGAAATTGTCATTGGAGTATTATTTGAGTACTACGTGTACTACGTGGCTTTATCATGGAGAAACGTATTTATTGCACATTCATGTTATCATGGTTCTACCTGTGGTGTTTTGTTATGATTTGAAACATCTAGCAGACATGTACCACTCTTGATTTTAGAAGCAGTCCTGCAGTGCATCTACAATGGAGGAACCCAATTTTTTAATTGGAAATGCTGGCACTAACGTTGAACGTTTGTTGGAATGTTTCACATGCAAGAAAATGCAAATTGCAAGAATTTTTTTTCATGTACATGTAAAATGGACGTCATAAAAAATGCCTGCAGCCATCAAAACACATTAAGTCATCCAGCAGCTATAAAGTTATACAATGAAATTGCTGAAAATACAGTATGTATTTTAATTTTTGACTGTCTATATATGTTGACAAGTATACGTATAGGACCGAGCAGCAGCGCAATCGCCTCCTTTCTCACAGCTATTTCTGCACAACTGACAGTTTTCACATCCTTTCTGGACGTACTAAATCAAGATGCACAACAGTTTCGTGTTGCAGGTCCCAGGTAGCCAGGACAAGCAGTCAGATAATAGTGTCCTGTTATACAGGAGGAAAAATCACACAGAACGTTTCAGATGTTTACAGACTGGTCGCTCTCATCAGAATTTATTAACAGAAATTACAAATCCACAATTCACTTCATTTCCCATATATTTTGTCACTTTGTATTATCATGTCAATGTATTTTACTTTATCTTCACCTCTATTTTCATCAAAACACTCAATAAACTATCATTAAACCGTAACTGTATAACAGGAGTTATAATTACCATAACAATACTGTATGCCTTTGCCATATATTTGCACATATTCACATCATCACTCCAAAACATACAATATAGTGCCCAATTAGACATTATTTCACTGTCTTGTTTTTCTCAGGAATATTCACCTTTAACTTAATGCACTTTTTAGCAACATTCATTTAAATACTTTACTTTTCTTCATATTCTTCTTTTTATGACAGCAGCTTTAAGTTACTACATGTGGAGAGGCGGGGCCGGCGAGCGAGCAGCGAGGCAGGGAACGCCGGAGCCTGGCCCAAGATGGCGGCGTGGAGGCGTGGACGGCGAGCGGCGAGGCGGGGCGCGCCGGCAGCGACGCCGCAATCGTGCCCAGGTGCGCGATCCGCACACCTGGTCACGATCATCCAATCTCCTCTCGCGGAAGAAAAGGGGCGCAGCAGAGGAGACGGAGAAAAGGCAGCTGCTAAAAGACCACGCCAAAGGCGACGTGCTGCTGAAAAGCAGACGGCGGACGGAAGGAAACCAACCGGGCGCTCACGTGAGAGGCAGCTGCTGGAAAGCAGCCAAAGACTCGGTTGTTGGCGACGTGCTGCTGAAAAGCAGACGCAGACGGGAGGAAACCATCCTCGGCTACCACGGGCACGACGGAGCTGTGCTGCTGAAAAGTAGACGGCAACCGAAGGTGACGTGCTGCTGAAAAGCAGACGGCGGACGGAGGGAAACCAACCTTGTGCTCACGTAAGAGGCAGCTGCTGGAAAGCAGCCAAAGACTCTGTTGGTGTAAAAATAAAGCAGTCTAACCCGTCTCACGCAAATGTCTTCCCTGAAATGGTCCTGAGAACCCGCACGGCAGTGGGGACTGCCACACTGTACTTGAAATATTCATTGACCATTCCTGAGAG
Source organism: Entelurus aequoreus (assembly GCF_033978785.1). Taxonomy (NCBI): domain Eukaryota; kingdom Metazoa; phylum Chordata; class Actinopteri; order Syngnathiformes; family Syngnathidae; genus Entelurus; species Entelurus aequoreus. The sequence continues at coordinate 33,904,294 of NC_084737.1, forward strand.
CTTAACTTATATAACCATGTCTAAACACAATATAATAGCATGTAAAACCTATTTCAGAACACACACATTATACAAATACCGTATTTCCTTGAATTGGCGCCGGGAATATGGTATTCGCATGCCTCGAATTACAGCCGGGTCAAACTCGTTTCGCAAAATAATTAGCGCATGCTTGGCACTTCCGCCGGGTCAAATATGAGTCATTAAATGACTCCCGCCTCCTGGTGGTAGAGGGCGCTAGTGATCTTTCTTGCGACTGCTGGTACTGCAGAAGAGTGCTGCAGAAGAAGACAACCGGCAGCAAGAGTGCGCAGCCATTGTTTGCTTGGACTTTTACCATGGAAGATTACATATCTAAAATAAAACAGTCTTCTAAACTGGACTTTCAATCGAAGCAGGAGGTAATACTTAAAAGGAAGATCTCCATCGAGACAGAGAGACGTTTAAAACTGAAGAAAGATAAGTAAGACTTATATATCGATGCTTTTCTTCAAAAGGAGCTGGCATGGACTCATTTATACCTAAAGGTAAGACATACTTGCCAACCTTGAGACCTGCAATATCGGGAGGTGGTGGTGGTAGGGTGGGGGTGGGGGGCGTGGTTAGGGGCGTGGTTAAGAGGAGAGAATATTTACAGCTAGAATTCACCAACTCAAGTATTTCATATATATATATATATATATATATACATATATATATATATATATACATATATATATATATATATATATACTTGACTTTCAGTGAATTCTAGCTATATATATATATATATATATATATATATATATATATATATATATATATATATATATATATATATATATATATATTTATTTTATTATATATATAAATAAAAGAAATACTTGAATTTTAGTGTTCATTTATTTACACATATACACACACACACACAACACTCATCTACTCATTGTTGTACTTGAAAGTACAATGCTTTGTTAAGGGTCCATCCTCTTTCTATTCTCTGTCACTATTTTTCTAACCATGCTGAACACCCTCTCTGATGATGCATTGCTGTGTGGCACGCACAAAAGTGCTTTCATCAAATGCACGAGAGTGTGGAATCTTCCATCTCTCCCTAGCATGGCCCAAAACCGGTCAATCCTTGCTTCCTGGGGAAGATCTTCCCTGGCAAGCAATTGGTATTCCACTCCAGTACTTGTACCCGGAGGCTGCTCAGGTCCTATCGCAGCTGCGGCAGACTTTTTTTGGGGGGGGCGTGGCCTCCAGCTCCGGCTGAATACCGTGAGTTTGTCGGGAGAAAATCTCTGTCGGGAGGTTGTCGGGAGAGGCGCTGAATATCGGGATTCTCCCGCTAAAAACGGGAGGGTTGGCAAGTATGAGGTAAGACAATACTAACGTTTTTTTTATTAAATGTGCTTTTCATGATAAGGTAAGCGCCGGAGTGAGAAGAGGTTTTAAAATAATTAGCGCATGCTTGGCCATCCCGCAGGCTTCTGGTAAGCGCCGGAGTGACAGGAGGTTTTAAATTAATTACCGCCCCGGCAAATACAAACTACAACTCACAAACACTTCAGAGTTAGGCTCCACCATCAGAATGTGTACTTAAACTTATAAAGATCACATGGATATTATTCAGTGAGTTGATTCACCAAAACTAACCTGTTATACAGGAGGAAAAATCACACAGAACGTTTCAGATGTTTACAGACTGGTCGCTCTCATCAGAATGACGAGACACTTCCGGTCTGCAGGTGATATCATTCAATTGGGAAGAAACGCCCTACTGCCCCCTACTGACCAATGTGAATAGTGATGAATGTGGAATGACAGCTCCAAAAACGAATTCAAACCATAAAATAAAATAAATAAATCAACACAAAAATGTGACACATTATGGGTGGGTCACATTCGCAGTTAAGTTGTAGTGTTGATAAATCACACTGTGTCCGCTAAATAATTGTATGTGCATTTTCTCATACACATGAAAACAGACTCTATTATACTCATTTAAAGAGGTCATATTAAGATTTTTTTTTTTACATTCAAAACACTTTCCAGTGGTCTACATAACATGTAATGATGGTTCTTTGGTCAACATTTTGTATTGATTATGTTTTGCAGACCATCTTTAAGCAGCTTTCTGACCGTCTCTTCTAATTTACGTCCCTCCACTTCAACTGTATCTTCTCCCCATCAGCCATGTTGTAGTTTTTAGCACTTCTATATGGAGTCCACTGACAGACATAAGTTAACATTATATGCGACTGTGAAAGTCTCTCTCTCGGGGTGGGTTCTCCTGGTGCCGACAGATCTTCTGGAAGCCCAGTAGCCCGGTTTGAACAAGTCTTTTATTGCACACACACATACAAGGATAGCCCGCTTTTCAGCAGTCTGCGCTCCCTCGTGACTTTTCAGTCTCTCGTGTCCGCTCGCTCTCTCGGTCTATCGTGTGCGTGTCTTCTCCCAGCCGCAGCTCCCGTCATGGCCCCGGCCACTGCTGATAAAGGCGACAGGTGATTAGATAATCAGCCCCAGCTGGGGCAATCTACTCACCTGCCGCTGGGCTTAGAAGCCGGGTCATACACACCCCATTCCTGCAGGAGGCGCGCCAACCACGCCCCCCTCCACAGCTACCTTGTATTAAAAATGACAACAATGGAGAATGCATGTGAATGTACGAGACAGTCTGCCCCACAACAAGAGGATGGCGAAAAATAAGGAACTTATTGACTACGTCGGACTACAATGGCGTACTCGAGCAACGCTCTACAGCTAAATCTCTACCATGTGCACGTGATTTAATACACGCACACCTTTAATAGAGCAGGCCCTTAGTCTTTCTGCACAAAGAGTGTGGATCTAAATCTACTGGATCTCACTTTGTTGTAGGGACGGATTGAATAATACGTGACTTTCCAACTGAAAATGCACACGAATATAATGACTTTGTGCTTTCTGAATCAACACTTTATTTACCTCATTCCTGTGTTATCGGACATCCACAAGCTTGGGAAATTGGTTTTCAATGCATGGCAGCTGTTGTCATTTCAACCTGTAACCAGTGGAGCGCTTACAAATATGATAACACACAATATGACCTTTGACCCCTACCAACACATTTTAACCTGCTTCAAAAATGTGTTCAATCCAATCCAATCCACTTTATTTGTATAGCACATTTAAACAACAAACATGTTTCCAAAGTGCTGCACAACAATATTACAAACAATATTCAAATATTATCCTTAGCTCCACCAATGACTGAATCAATCAATCAATCAATCAATGTTTATTTATATAGCCCTAAATCACAAGTGTCTCAAAGGGCTGTACAAGCCACAACGACATCCTCGGTACAGAGCCCACATACGGGCAAGGAAAACTCACCCCAGTGGGACGTCAATGTGGATGACTATGAGAAACCTTGGAGAGGACCGCATATGTGGGTCTGACATAATATTGTGAAAGTCCAACACATCAGCGAAAGTCCAGTCCATAGTGGGGCCAGCAGGATAAAAACAAAAACAAAAAATATAATACCAATATAAAATAAATATGATTAAAAACGATTTTAAAGGGTAAAACCAATTAAAACAATAAATACAAATCAAAATTTAAAAACACTGAGGACCACACAACTCACGTAGTGTTAAAAGCCAGAAGATAAAAGTTGGTCTTAAGACGAGACTTAAAACACTCCACTGTGGGAGCAGTTCGAACACAGAGTGTTCCAGAGCTTAGGGCCGACCACAGAGAAGGCCATGTCTCCCCTGGTTTTAAGTCTCGTCTAGGGCACCACGAACTGCAAAGGAAATTCACTGAGGTTAAACACAAAAATATGGTAGGCTTTTAAAAAAAGATGTATTTAGACCAGGGATGTTCAGTCAAAACAGCAAATTATACAAACACAAAATTAATATTATTTATCCATTAAATTGTGTTATAAATGTATTTTCTGGTTAAAATCATTTTTAATATTTATATTAACATTTGGCCTGGGAACGCTTCGGGATTCCCCAGGAGGAAGTTGCTAATGTTGCTCTGGAGAGGGAAGTCAGGGGGTCTTTGCTGGAGCTGTTGCCCCCGCGACCCGATTCCGGATAAGCGGTTGAAGATGGATGGACGGATGGATATCAACATTTACAAAATTACTAAACGTGTGTGTGTGTGCGTGTGTGTGTGTGTGTGTGTGTGTGTGTGTGTGTGTGTGTGTGTGTGTGTGTGTGTGTGTGTGTGTGTGTGTGTGTGTGTGTGTGTGTGTGTGTGTGTGTGTGTGTGTGTGTGTGTGTGTGTGTGTGTGTGTGTGTGTGTGTGCGTGCGTGCGTGTGTGTGTGTGTGTGTGTTTGTGTACGCTGAAGCGGCTGAGTCTTACTGGCTAGTCATTTTGTCACAATGTTGCCAAAAGAATGCTTGCAGACATTTTTCTACCATGATTTCAAGTTTGCACACTAGAACAGTGTTTTTCAACTTTTGCGGTCCTATTTTGTTGTTGATTGTCATGTCATGTACGGATGTACTTTGTGGACACCGTCTGCTGCTCCACACGCTGTAAGTCTTTGCTGTCGTCCAGCATTCTGTTTTTGTTTACTTTGCAGCCAGTTCAGTTTTAGTTTCGTTTTGCATAGTCATATCTAAGCTTCAATGCCTTTTCTTAGCGGCACTGGCCTTTTGTTTATTTTTGGTTTAAGCATGAGATACCTTTTTACCTGCACACTGCCTCCCGCTGTCCTCTGCATATTATGATCACAACAAACCATCGTCGTCTCACACGACCTGTTCCCGACATCCACAAAGCAATTAGCTACCTGCGGCCACCTACTCAGTATTACACGGTTACTCTGCCGCGCTCCAGACAGCACAGACACTCAACAACAGCACATTATTTGCGGATTATAATTACTGGTTTGCCATCCATCCAAAAAATATTTTTAACCCAATTAGGTGAAATGAAATAATCTCCCACGGCACACCAGACAATATCTCACGGTACACTAGTGTGTCGTGGCACAGTGGTTGAAAAACACTGCACTAGAGAATCTACAGCCTGTTTAATGTTTCGATATAAGTGTGATATTTATATTATTATTGATGATTTGGTCTATAAGTAGAGAAAATAGATGTTGAAGTCTAGTACTACGACTTGCCGCTCTGGGAGAAGTGCAGATAAATGCCGTATAGCGTGTCTTATCAGTGAGGAAGCTAGTCTTTTCTTTTTTTCAGACGCAAGAACAGTGTTTTAGTGCTCTGTTAAATGAATGAAATGATGAATGAATGAATGCATGAAATAATGAATGAAAAAAATAAATAAATGTACGAATGAATGAATTTGTAGGATTTTATATCCAAGATCAAATGTTTCTCTAAACTCGACTTTCAGGTGAGGTGATCATAAAGGTTAATGAGCAACCTGTAATAATTAGAGCATATCAATTTAAGTTAAAAGAATAAACCAAAAAACTCCAAAAGCATCAATATCTCATCCAGTGTGAAGGTCACCGCAAGTCACTGATTTGGACAATACAAATGCCCAGTGTTGATTAACGTTGACAGAGTGGTATTCATCTAACAATGTTTTATCATGAGGTGTCATGTGATTGACTGGCAACCAATTCAGGGTGTAATGCGCCTCTCGCCTAAAATCAGCTGTTTTAGGGTATAGCTAATCTGTGACACTTAATGAGCACAAGCAGCGTAAAAAATTAATTGTTTTATCATAGTTGTAATTTACAATGGTCAAAACATCACATCATGCAATGGGTTTCCAAAATGTTAATTTACTTCTTATAAAACGGCAGCAGCTGTTGGTATGATGCAGTGCAGTTATACACTAGTAAAAACAACAATCATTAATGATCATGATGTTAAAAAAAACAACCTTTTAGGTGCATATTCAAAGCACATATTCATATTTATAATCGATATTATTACTTTGCTATGGCAAAAATCATCATACACTGTCAAGTGTTGCCAGGGAAGTGACTGGCGTTCATGCACTGTGTTCAATACATCCGATCTGCTGTATATCCAATTGATGCTAAAGTAAAAATATTTCATCAAAAAAATGTATCAGCAAGTGGTGAAGTTATATCTTTTGAAAATACAGTATATATATATATATATATATATATATATATATATATATATATATATATATATATATATATATATATATATATATATATATATATATATATATATATATATATATATATATATATATATATATATATATATATATATATGTGTGTGTATGTGTGTATGTATGTATGTATGTATGCATGTATGTATGGCTATATGTATGTATGGCTGGGCTGCAACAACAAAGAGGGAGAGACTGAAGTAAAACGAGCAAAATTAACATCTAAAATAATAATAGGAGTGTAACATATAACCCAAAAGAAAGTATGCTAAAAAAAAAAAAAAAAGACAACGCTAACATAAATGTGCAAAACGAGACTGGAGGAGGCTCCAGCCAACAGTCATGCAGGACAGAGAAGAGCAGTGGCAGAGCACAGTAGGATCTGAGGTCCTGGACTCTGAGCTGATATTCACGCCAGCTAATTAGACCAATAAGGTGCAGTTGTCAAACCTGCCAACAGAGGAGAGAGAGGGAGAGAAGTGCAACCAAGCAGGTAGGAACACAGAGGCCCTGCTTGCAAACATGATTTTATATATATATATATATATATATATATATATATATATATATATATATATATATATATATATATATATATATATATATATATATATATATATATATATATATACTATATATATGTGTGTGTGTGTGTGTGTGTGTGTGTGTGTGTGTGTGTGTGTGTGTGTGTGTGTGTGTGTGTGTGTGTGTGTATGTGTGTGTGTGTGTGTGTGTGTGTGGGTGTGTGTGTGTGTGTGGGTGTGTGTTTATACACTCCGGCGTGCCTAATGTACAGATTAAACCTGGTTGTGCTTTCCGACCTCGAAGCCATTTTATTTGGTACATGGTGTAGTGATAAGTGTGACCAGTAGATGGCAGTCACACATAAGAAATACGTGTGAACTGCAGGTTGACGACCCCTGTTCAATAAATCTAACCTACCAGCAAGTACAAGTTAGCAAGCAAACCCAAAATGTTGATATTTAATTGAGAATATAGAAACATACGCTCAAAAATCTGTCAAAGTGTTTTAGTACCGCTTTGGTAAGCGACGAAGCCGCATCACTTGATGAATTGTCGGCGTATTACGGCTACCGTAGTCAGTAAGGGTGTAACGTTTTGTGGATACTGTGGTATTCACAATAACACAAACAAGAACTTGGTGTGTAGTTTATTTCTGCGTTTGAAAATAAATTACATCTCCCATAATCCTCTGTGCAGTGCGGGACCGGCAGGGTGGGAGCGTGGAATGCCGTAAGCAGGAAGTAAAGTGTGTTCGTAGTAGATGAAAACTGTTGTTTTCGGACATTTCATTAAAACCTGTCTAGACCTTAATGAGCTAACAAACAGACAAACAAACCTTGGAGAAAATCTAACCTCTTTGGCGAAGGTAAGAAAGTCTGTGTTCTACAAAGCAAAGTGCGCCAATTTCACGGACGGATACCACCCAAAAAAACTGTTATCGCTGGAAATACGAGTAAACTGAAAAACTTCTTGATGAATCCTCAATCCATCCATCCGTTTCCACCACTTGTGTCTCCTGATGTCGCAGGGGGGCTGGAGCCAATCGAGCTGCACTCGGACAAGTCCATCCATCCATCCATCCATTTTCTACCACTTGTCCCTTTCGGGGTTGCGGGGGTTGCTGGAGCCTATCTCAGCTGCATTCGGGCGGAAGGCGGGGTACACCCTGGACAAGTCGCCACCTCATAAACCATCACCCAGAAAATGTATCTGACGCCAGCAAAGCCAAACAACAGTTTGTGCTGTATTTACATTTTTAAAAGTGAAATTGTTAGTGAACTTTTCTGAGAAAAAATGTATTCCAGACTGATAGAAACATGTCCACTGTGGAGGACACTGCTTGTCAGAAACTAAAAGTTGAAATACACTAAAGTGAACATTAAAGTTTTACACTGGATGTTTACATTGTCACTTTAAAGACACACAACTGTTAGATTTTTTTTTTCAATTTTTACTTGAAACAGTCAATGTTCTTGCATTATTCTTTGCACATAAAAACAAGTTTGTAGTAATAAATATGATTAATACATTTGAGCATTATGTTTGTTTTCAATTACAGTGAGTGAGTTATCCTAAACATTCCTGCCACTTCATTTTACACACTATGGCATTTTAAGTCTTTTTAAAAAAAAAAGTTTTTACATATACCACAACAATATCGTACCGTGGCCTTAATACCGTGATAATATTGTACGGTGAGATTTTGATACCGATACATCTCTAGTAGTCAGATGTCCCATGCTTCAACATACAGGTATTATTATGGTGTGTGTGTGTGTGTGTGTGTGTATTAGGAGAAATATTACCCTCTGTTTTGTTTTGACCTATCAAAACCAACATGTCTTGCTGCTGGAATATATGGGATCTCCATATATTTTGTAATTTTTTTTTTACAACATGTTCCGGTTGATACCCATCTGTTACAGAATGTTATACAGGCTGTATATTACAATTTATCAATAAATAGGGAAGGTTAAAAATTGTCATACAGAGATATGAATACCATAAACTTTACAACATGTAATGTGCAGAATATCAGAAGCATTCATTCAGGTAGAAATATTACAGATCACATTACCAAACAATCAAACCATGATCGTAACAATCCACATTTAGTGTTATTAATGCGTGAAAATTGTATCTAAACATGGTGTAGATCCTCTCCTCTGAATGCAAGTGCTTCTACAGCAGAAATACAAATTATGTATTCCTACAAAATATAAAATCTGACAAGACACCAATTATATTTCTAGAGTACACTTATTCATGATGAAAAATGACATCAATCTGCGATTAATCATGATTAATTTTGAGTCAGCTATAAACAATGCAGTTAATCGCGATTAAATATTAAATATTTGAATCCTTTGGCAGCCATAAATACATATACAATGGTGTTGATCATGACTTGAGGAGTAAAGTATTGCAGTGCTCTACTGCCATCTTGTGTTGAAACCGAAAACATAGGTTTCGTCTGCTTGCTGTTTTGAGCTTTCTGTGCACAAGAAAGATGATTTGTTTAAAAAAAACTGCATAAGAAACACACCTGAAGACATCAGAAATTCTCCGTATTAAGAGGTCTTGGATTCCATTCCAAATTTTCTGCTAGGGCTAGAGGTTTGGCCATAATTATCCATAAGCGTGTTATGTTTGAGCCAGTAGACGTTATAGAAGATAATGAAGGTCACTATGTTGTGGTTTCGGGCACGTTACAGAACACACCCGTAATTTTAGTCTCTGTGTATGCACCTAACTGGGATGATGACACTTTTTTCACAAGACTTTTTGCTAGGATCCCCAACGTCGATAGCCACCGCATAATCGTAGGCGGGGATTTTAACTTAGTCCAGGATGCGATTCTTGATCGATCCTCCCATACTCGAAATACACTATCCAAAGCAGCGGAGGCTGTGTCATCTTATGCAAACCAAGTAGGACTTTCAGATCCCTGGAGATTCAGGAACCCGCATGGAAAGGCATTTTCATTCTTCTCGCACGTTCACCATTCGTTTTCCCGTATTGATTTCTTTTTAATAGATAACAATCTCTTGCATTGTATTAACGCATGCGACTACCACCCGATAGCCGTCTCTGACCACGCGCCAATCTCAGTCGACATTAAATTTCCGCAAGGTGTGACCGGCCGCACAATGTGGAGGTTCAGTTCTCACTTGCTCTCGGACATTAAGTTCAAAGATTTTGTTGAAACAGAAATTCGTACCTATATTGAGTTTAATGACACCCCTGACATTGAAAATAGCATCTTGTGGGAAGCACTTAAGGCTACTGTCCGGGGACAGGTGATCGCCTATATTTCCAGGATGAGGAGGACTGAGAGGGCTAGGCTGACGGAAATTGCTAAAGAACTCCTCGACCTCGACAATGTATACGCTGTTTGTCCATCTCTATCCCTGTATAAAAAACGTATTCTGCTACATTCGGAACATGACCTGCTTATGACGCACATAGTAGAAAGACAACTGCGACAATCTAAACAATGCTTCTATGAACATGGAGACAAGGCCGGCCGACTTTTAGCTCAACGGGCCAGGGCTGCTTGCGCATCGCGGTCGATTCCCAAAATTAGACTACCCGATGGTAGTTATACTTCTGATCCAGTTGATATTAATAAGTGTTTTTCTGAATTTTACACTAAATTATACACTTCTGAATGTTCTCCTATCTCCGCGATTTGCCCCAACCCCCTCGATTCATTAACATATCCTTGCATTGATGTAAACATTGCCAGGGAGCTGGGTAGACCCATTTCCTCGTCAGAGATACAGGAGGCAATTCGATCTATGCAAAATGGAAAGTCGCCCGGCCCTGATGGCTTCACAGTTGAATTTTACAAGGCTTACTCATTACTGTTATCCCCCATTTTAGCAAGAATGTTCAATGATTCCTTCAACGCCGGCCGCTTACCAGGGACTCTGTCAGAGGCTTCCATTTCATTACTTCTTAAGAAAGACAGGGATGCTACCTCTTGTGGTAACTACAGACCGATCTCACTTTTGAACGTGGACTGCAAGATTCTGGCGAAAGTTCTCTCTACACGTCTTCAAACCGTGATGCCCTCAATAATTTCGGCCGATCAGACAGGCTTCATGCTGGGGAGACATCCATTCTTCAATACCAGAAGATTGTTGAACATAGTTCTCACTCCGCCATCTGATACTCCGGAGGTTATGGTGGCGCTGGATGCGGAGAAGGCGTTCGATAGGGTGGAGTGGGGCTATTTATTTTTTATTATGGAGAAATTTGGTTTTGATCCTAAATTTATTTCTTGGGTTAGAGTCCTGTACGAGACTCCGCTTGCCTCCGTACATACTAACGGCATCCGTTCAGCTTACTTCCCTCTCCAGCGTGGGACCCGGCAGGGATGTCCGCTTTCACCCTTGCTGTTTAATATAGCCATTGAACCGCTTGCTATTTGGCTTAAGAATTCGGAGGAATTTAAGGGTATCACTCGTTTCGGTCGGGTTCATAAGCTCTCCCTATATGCAGATGATCTTCTGTTGTTCGTTTCGGACCCATCGTCCTCGCTTCCCCATATACTATCGATTCTAGATCAGTTCGGTCGTTTGTCAGGGTACAAACTGAATATTCAGAAAAGCGAACTATTTTTTGTGAATAATTTGGCAAGGTCACTCCCGCGCTCACAATTCCCCTTTAGGATCTCGGAGGAGGGTTTTAAATATCTGGGCGTGTTTGTCTCGAATTCTCCCACAGAGCTGTTTCGTAAAAACTTTCAAGCACTGTTAGACAAATGTAAATTGGACTTGTCCAGGTGGGCTGCCCTCCCCCTATCCCTGGTTGGCCGCATTAACCTCATAAAAATGATTTTACTTCCGAAATTTTTATATCTCTTTCAACACATCCCTATATGTCTCAACAAATCATTTTTTGTTGGCCTTGATCAACAACTTCATTTGGCAAAAACAGGCCAGCCCGCCTTAGGAAAGCCATTCTACAGCTCCCTAAGACGGAGGGTGGTCTAACACTTCCAAACTTTAGAAATAGTTTTTGGGCCTGCAATATTAATAAACTTCTGTACTGGGTCCGCTGCGACTCCCCCAGCCGCTTGTCCACCTTGGGCTCACATAGAGGTAGCATCGTCTAATGGTTCCCTGCACGCGGTGATTTGCTCACAGCTACCCTTATGTTCATTGGGGACCTCCCTAAACCCAGTTGTTAAAAATACTATTAAAATTTGGACTCAATTTAGGAAACATCATGGCCTGCACAAAGCTTCCAGCGGTGCTCCGATTTTGAACAATCCCGCCTTTATCCCTGCCTGCTCTGATTCTGCGTTTCGCACCTGGTCGACTAACGGCCTTAGAATCCTCAACGACCTATACCACGATGGAGTGTTCTCTTCGTTCGCTTCTCTGTCAACAAGATACAATATACCCAATACACAGTTCTTTCGATACCTTCAAATAAGGCATTTTATTAAAAAACAATTTCCTCATTTTCCCAACCGCCCCCCAGAAGCAGAAATTGATCGGTTTCTCTCCTTTGACTCTGACAAACAACGTTTGATATCTGTAATATATAATGAAATCGGCTTTCTGAATCCACTTAACACTTCACCTGCCAGAGAATCCTGGGAGCATGACCTTGGGGCACCTATACCTGACGGGTGGTGGAGAGAAGCTTTGAGGCTGGTGCATTCATCATCTATTTGCGCTAGGCATGGCCTAATACAATGTAAGATACGACATAAAGCACATTTTACTAATGCTAGACTGGCTAAAATATACCCGAACCATAGCGACGCTTGTAACCGCTGTAGACAATCTCCAGCTGACCATTTGCATATGTTCTGGACGTGCCCAAAACTCTCAAGTTTTTGGTCGGCTATATTTGACACTGTCGGGCAGGCCCTTGATAGAACAATAACACCCAGCCCGCTGACTGCCCTTTTTGGCGTTCCGCAGGTGGACGGTTTACCTGCAACCGCTCGTCATGTCATTGCGTTAACGACTCTGCTGGCTAGGCGTACAATTCTTTTTAAATGGAAGCTTGCGTCTCCGCCGAGCCATAACAGTTGGATACAAGATGTCTTGCGGTGTCTGCAATTAGAGAAGCTTCGGTTCTCGCAGAAAGGATCTGTGGCATCTTTCCATAAAACTTGGGGCCCCCTCCTGGACCTTATTAGGGACAAGCTTGACATCACCCCAAGCGATTCGAGCAACACAACTTAGACAGAATTGACCGCTGAAGACCCCCCACCCTCATTCCTTGTGTTTATTTACTTTTACGTTATATTTTATTGTATATCTTATGTATTATTTATTTATTTATTTTACCTTATTTACTCTTTATTTACCTCAATATAGTTTGTTAGATTGAAGCTAAGTTTGCATATATTCATGTGTGTCTATATTTGTTGTGGGCACTAGGCGACAATTACCTTGGGAATTAAGTGGGTGGGTATTGTAAGGGATGGGGTTTATTATGTTACATATTGAAAAATGTGCAGATACTCCAACTTGCTGTTGCCGTGATCCATCATGCTGTATTGTCTGCAAAATTCAATGAAAATATTTTGAAAAAAAACAAAAAAAAAACTGCATAAAGTCAAATTTGCAGTGAGTCACTTCACCAGCTAAACTTTTTAGAAGTAATATTTTCATATTTAGAAGTTTCTATAAGGCCGTTGAGGTAATTTCCTAAAAAATTTTTGCCCAGGGACAAGCGGTAGAAAATGGATGGATGAATGGCATATATTTTTTATGCGTTATCATATCCAAATGCACAATTATTAAAAGATTAAATTGATTAAAATAGAACAAATTCTACACTAACCTTTTGTTTTTAGTTGTTTTTTTACGCTGTTGGCAAATATAAGTAACTAACTGTCCCTAACTTAATCCAGGTAAATAATAAATGTATTATTAATCCATGCCTTACTTCAGTAACCCGGAGTAACTGTTGATTTTTAACATCAATCTCCCACACCTCTAAGATTACATGAGTTGACAATTACCTGAAAAAAGTAATCCTGTGTTGTTATATCTTCAGAAGAGGAAGTGTGGGGAGGGTGATGAATGTTAATCAATATCTTTTGTATAAACACAACTGCTGGCAGCCCTATGGAAATGTAGTTAGCAGCTTTTTTGTGTGTGGAGTTTTTACACTCTTACATTGCTTGCACGGATTTTTCCCCAACAATAAACACGCATGTTAGATTCATCAGATAGACCTATTTTAAATGTTCAAGAGACATGTACATGAGTGGTTGTTTGTCTAAATGTGTCCGGTGACTGCAAGAAAATCTTAACAAAATTGTGCCAAGAATTTCACGAGCATCTGGATTCTGGCACTATGACGGACACAGATAGTGTAAAAAATTAAATGAATGCATTGCAAATCCTGCTATATACAAAATGAAAATAGCTGACACAATGTAGCCTGTGTACAGAGGTCAAAGGTCAGCCCAGTGACTCTCCTTTTGCGGTGCATTCACAAAAAAGCAGTAGTTCTTCAAAGAGATGCAATATGTTTTATATGTGTCAAACCAAGACGTGTATTGCTCTGCAATAATGTCACGTGTGAAAATTCACTTTTCAAAACATTTTTATGCCATCAACACAAACTTTTTTTTTCAGACAAACAATAATTTGTACTTCTTTTTATCTCATTTAATGACATTTTGATGCAAATGACCCATAGTGAATTACTACATGTGTTTTGTAAAATGTGATTAAGTGGAACACGTTCACAAACAATTGTGAATTAAAGTCATGTTGGTTTTTTGTTTGTTTTTGAGAGGCTAAAAAGTTTAAGTTTTGCCGGAAAGCCATATATGGTCAAAATATGCGGCACTTCTCCCATGCAATCATTCAAGGGATTAGGTATTAATTCCTTTTTCTCACACACAGTGCTCAAAGTTAAGCAACACAGCATATTACTCACTGCCATTCATCATTGAATACACTTTATTTTAAATGCCAAAGAACAGCAACAATTAACAGTTTACTGCATTTCAAAGCCAGGAGATGCAGAGCTTCTTTGCACCTCTGACGCATAGATTTATAATATAGGTCACTTAAAAACACAGTCCGCAACAAACAATCAAGCATCTCTAGACTAATGTTCACATTAATATGCGTTACAGACATAAATTGTGTGGGTAAATGTTTTACAACATAATGATATCATTTTATTAATAGTAGGCAGAAAAAACTGAGCTTGTCTACAGCAAATATAATACAACTTAGAAGTGAAGAAGAAGGAAGAAGAAGAAGAAGAATTAAAGAAAGAAATAATCAATTCAAAAAAGAAATCGTCAAAAACATGACCAAGTGTGTGGTCGACTTGACGACTATCACTGTTAGTGTGCACCATAGTGAAGCAGAACTAGTCTAACACCAGCCAAGGACATACAAATAATATCTAAATGGCTGCTGATGTTGTGTTTGATGGCAAAGCAGGTGAAAGCAGATACAGTAGAATTCCACTCTCCAAGGTAAATACTGTACATTATTGTTACATTACTTCATAAAACAACTGTAGTTGTTTGTAGTAAACTATATTATATTGTTTTTATACAATATTTCTTATCGAAAAGTTTGTTTTTCTTTATAAAAACCATGTTCCATCTTAAAAGTGTGCTGTTTTTTTGTGAGGGGCAAACACCAATTTAAATGATTTCATTTAATTTAAATAGGATTTGAGATACCACAGTTTTGGAGTTAAGGGCTCAGTCACAGAACCAATTAAGCTTATAAGTTGAGGTAGTAAGAACGTAAAAAAAGCTGACAAGTAAAAACCTAAGTATTACAATATTTGATCAACGTGACAGACCAACTAAAACCATAATGTAAAGCAATTGTTCTAAAACAATATTCAGGCGCATGTAAAAGTGACAGATTTAAATGGTTTCAAATGTGAAACAGGGAGCAATGATGTTGGTGCCACATCCAACATTGTTGGAAATAATATTCAACACAATAACCACTGAACATGCACCTAAAGTTGGGAAGTACGACTGAAATATTCTCAAAATAACTTTAAACACCACAATGGTCTAAATAATGAGTACATCTCATAATAATACTGTAAGTGTCAATATTTAGTGTGAGCCCCATTGTTAGCTAGAACTGCCTTATTCCTTTTGGGTATGGAATTCACCAGAGCTGCACAGTTTGTTATGGGAATCTTCTTCCGCTCCTCCATGAAGACATCATTGGTGGAGGTTAGACACCTTGAAGATGCCCCATAGGTGATCAATTGGGTTCAGGCGTGGCGACATATCTGGCCACTCCATCATCTTCAACTTCAGCTTCTTCAACAAAGCACTTGCCATTGTGGAGGTGTGTTTGGGCTCTTTATCATGCTGGAAAACTGACATGTGACCCAGTTCCCCAATGGAGGAGATCAAAGTCAGCTTCACAATGCCCAGTGCATGTTCTTGTCTCTCTGAGTGAACCGCAGCACCCCGGTCTTCTTCTTCTTTCGTATGAGACAGCTAGGTAATGTCGCTCAGCCGCTGCAGCCAGCTCACCGTGTCAGGGTTCAGATTATCGAGGTCCAGGTCGTTAGGTGGGGGAAAGGTGGGGCACTCGTGGATGATGGGGTGGGCAGTCTGCTTTCATCGGCTCGGGCAGGCTACTGATGGGCGTTGAATCGGCCAACACCCGTTCGTATCCGGTTTAGTGTTGACCAGTTCTTGCGAGGAAGGTCAGCGCCCGGTGGTAGGCTTGTATTTGGGTTGACTGAGAGTTGAGGGGGTCGGAGGGTCTCCTGCCAGTTAGTTCTCCATGCTTCAAGTGTGTTGAATTTGGGTCCACCAAGAGTTGCTGAGTGGCGGGAGAACGGGCGCCGGGAGGATAGGCGTTGGCGACCAAGGTCTTGGGAGTCTGCTACAAGTTTGTGCAGGATATGGGTTGGATAGAGACAGCAGCAACAGCACCCCAGTGTTGGCAGCACTCATGCAGCCCCAGACCATGACAGTAGGTAGGTAGGTAGGTCTTTATTGTCATTGCGCAAGTACAACAAAACTTTGTTTTCAGCACAAACCCGTTCAAGATTAGACAAACAAACAGTGTACAGGGTTACAGAACAAGAACGCTAATGGGTCGCCACAAGGCGCCTCGTAAAATATGGGTGAAAGGTCAACACTGGGGGAGGATGAGTAAAAAAATACAATCTAGACTGGGCTGCTAAGGGGGCCCAGTCTGGAGTGGGGAAAAAACCTCCATAGCAAAGCATATATACATATTACCACATCTATCTCAAGACTTGCAACAGAGGGGAGGGAGTGGGGGCTACGGTCGCAGGCTGCAGCTCTTCAGGCGCTGCCCATCCGTCCATCACCCCTAAGGGATTTGCGCCAAGGACGTTGGACGGGGGGTGGGTTATGTGTGTGTGGCGTATATTTTTGTGGATGCATGTGTGTGTGTAAGCCTGCCGCGTGTCTCTGTTCCGCGGCCTTGATGTTGTGCAGCCATTAGTCCAAAGTCAACAACAACTGGTGTGTGTCCATGAGAGACAAGAAGGGAGTTTGTTGTGTCCTCGCCGCACCGTCCTTTGGGAGAGTCTCGAAGCCAGGGAAACAATCCAAGTTAGAATGTTTTGTATGCGAGTGAAAATAAAATTAGCTTTTCACTCTAAATTGTCTGTGACTGATCCTCAAAATTCATCCTGCGGGGCAGACGGTCCGATGTTATCTAAATCACAAGAGTGTCCACAGTTCTTCCCGCATCCTCCAATCATTTGTGGTAGCTTTGGCGTACTTTGAAGACTGCCAGCTACTTCCAATTCGACTCCAATCGAGAACGTGATATCTTCACGTCCTCGACTGAAAGGGTCGCCAGGCATGCGGCACTCCTTCTTCTCCCAAGAGTCTGTTGTGTGTCCAGCAACAACTGCTCCGTCATGACAAGCAGGTTACCCCAAACCCAAGATCTTGAGGCCAGTTAAATATTTCCAATGTTTAGATTTGGAGAGCAGTGCAAAAAGAGGTAACAAGAAAGTTAAGACAAGACAAGACAAAGAAGCAAGCAGAAGAGAAGTAGCACCACCCTGCTTGACTGCAGGCATGATTATATTGTGGTGCTAGTAATTTAAACAATAAGATGATGTGTCCTTTTGAGTGGTTTGTAAATCCATATTGCTATTCAGGCTGTACATTGACTCCTTTAAAGCAGTGGTTCTCGAATGGGGGTACGCGTACCCCTGGGGGTACTTGAAGGTATGCCAAGGGGTACGTGAGATTTTTTTTAAATATTCTAAAAATAGCAACAATTCAAAAATCCTTTATAAATATATTTCTTGAATAATACTTCAACAAAATATGAATGTAAGTTCATAAACTGAACATCAAATCAAGTAGACTATTCCATTCATTACCATAAACCCAGAGTTTCCCCCATGCCATGATGGTTTGACCCTCACTAAAATGTCTGTCAAAAAGAACTGTGAAAAGAAATGCAACAATGCAATATTCAATGTTGACAGCTAGATTTTTTTTGGACATGTTCCATAAATATTGATGTTAAAGATTTATTTTTTTGTGAAGAAATGTTTAGAATTAAGTTCATGAATCTAGATGGATCTCTATTACAATCCCCAAAGAGGGCACTTTAAGTTGATGATTACTTCTATGTGTAGAAATCTTTATTTATAATTGAATCACTTGTTTATTTTTCAACAAGTTTCTAGTTATTTTTATATATTTTTTTCCAAATAGTTCAAGAAAGACCACTACAATTGAGCAATATTTTGCACTGTTATACAATTTAATAAATCAGAAACTGATGACATAGTGCTGTATTTTACTTCGTTATCTCTTTTTTTCAACCAAAAAATGCTTTGCTCCGATTAGGGGGTACTTGAATAAAAAAAATGTTCACAGGGGGTACATCACTGAAAAAAGGTTGAGAACCACTGCTTTAAAGTATGTCTTAAGTTTTATATCGGTCAATGAGGTCCAAGATGAAATAAAGGCTTGCTCCTGTAAAATGTTTCTGTAACTATGCTCACTGTGCAGCTCACACAATAATAAACTGTGATGCAAGTGTGTGTAGTCACAAAAAGAACAAAACTTTCTGAGTGCGTCTGATGGGAACATTTCCCTAACTGGGCCTGTTGGTGACACAAAACATAAATGCACACTTTCTGGTAGCGTTTCAACAGAGGCTTTATTTTTTCACCAATCATTGACCCAATTCACATAAGCATATTATTGTTAGAAGTATCTCCACTTCACCCATTAACTCAAGAGGACATCCTTTTTTAGTTAAGCAATCCAAAAAGCAGAGGGAGCAGAAGGCTTTAAAAGAAACCAAGGGAACTCCCGACGATCCAACCAGCTGCTTTTACAGGGTTTAGGGCTGGTTAAGTGCGGCCAAGATGTTTGTAGAACAACGGATAGTAACTCTGTTTAAAAGGAACGCTCACCACACCTTGACTTACTGGAGTGTTTTTTTCAGTTTTGGACTGTGCATTGCCTTTCTTGGACCTACTATTCTAGACTTGAAATGTCAAACCAACTCCACGCTGAGCCAGATTACCTGGGTGTTCTTCTCCCAACAGTTCTGCTTGTTGATCGGCAGCACGGTCGGCGGAATCTTTAAGAGGACGTAAGTGTGGCGGAAAGAGCGTGTGTGTTTAGTTGGTTATGAATAATCAACACTCATCTGTTTTAGGTTGTTCTCTGCTCTGTCGGCTTTATTTGTCTCCGCTCTCTTCATCTCTGTGATATTTGCCATCATCCCGCTGTGCAATAATGTCCTGGTGTTGGCCATCGCCATGGCTGTCTCTGGTTTGGCCATGGGAATTATTGACACCATTGCAAACATCCAGCTGGTCACCATATATCAGAAGGACTCAGCTGTTTTCTTACAGGTGAAAGAGCATCTTCCCTAACCAGACAAAATAACTGCTTTTAATTAAAAGTATAATTCACATCTTTGTTTTTGTCTTGGACATTTGTGCAGGCTCTTCATTTCTTCATTGGCTTCGGAGCCCTAGTGAGCCCTCTGATTGCAGATCCTTTCCTCTCAGAGCACGGCTGTGGGAATCACACTGAGAACGGGACAGAGATGATGCATCACTTCAGGAACCTGCTGAGAAACAGTCCCATTGCAGCGCAAAACATCAATCAGAGTCACTTGCCCCATGGGGGAGGAGAAGAAGAGTCCATTGTGCACTATGCCTTCTGGATCATGGCACTTATAAATGTAAATGCACAAAATAAAGGCACTGACTTGATATTATATTTCAAGTATCTAGTGCAGGGCTATTAAACTGGCGAAATTACACCATATTGGCCCCCCTAATACAATTCAAAACAAACATTTTTGTAGCAAATTCCTAAAAACGCTAGAGCTCTATTGTTGTATGGAGCAGTGTTTCTTAACCATTGGGCCGGGGATCCATTGTTGGGCCGCAAGCGCCCCCTGGAGGACCGTCAAAAAATATATGTTTCTCAGCTGTGGTCCGTATGGGCCCTCAGTTAGAAAACACTTTTCCACCACTTGTGGCAGTAATCCATCCATCCATTTTCTACCGCTTGTCCCGTTCGGGGTCGCGGTACAAAATCTCAAACAAACAGAAAAAAACTGAAGCTAAAGTCATGGTGGCAGTTTTTTTACACAAAAACTATGACTAAGGTGGGGAAGCCGTATTTTAATTTGCACTTTAATTGTATTAAAAAATGTTATCAAGTTAAAGTTAAAGTAAAGTACCACTGATAGTCACACACACACTAGGTGTGGTGAAAGTATCCTCTGCATTTGACCCATCCCCTTGTTCCACTCCCTGGGAGTTGAGGGGAGCAGTGAGCAGCAGTGAGCAGCAGTGAGCAGCAGCGGTGGCCGCGCTCGGGAATCATTTTGGTGATTTAACCCCCAATTCCAACCCTTGATGCTGAGTGCCAAGCAGGGAGGTAATGGGTCCCATTTTTATAGTCTTTGGTATGACTCGGCCGGGGCTTGAACTCACGACCTACCGATCTCAGGGCGGACACTCTAACCACAAGGCCACTAAACAAAGGCCAAGAAACATATTTATTATAAATTTAGTTTATTTATTTTAGCACAACATAGTTGTATGTAAATACATTTTTCGTCAGTTATTTATGAGTCCCTTTTTATGCAGTGTATTTGAATAGTACTTATCTTTTTAAACCAGTCTGATCTTTGGTTTCAAGGTTTTTTAAACTGTATGTAGGTTAGATATAATAATTGAATATGATTAAAATCATGTGAAGGATGACTTTATCAGTGTTACTATTTCAGTGGGCTCAGGGCCCCTCTTTAGTGAAAAAGGTTGGGCCCCCTAGGTCAAAAAGGTTAAGAACCTCAGAGGAACATGGACCACTATAAACATATTGGCAGATCCTTGCAATGACATTTTCAACCTTGCTAACAAACATAGAACACTGAGGTCCAAACTAATGATTTACATAACTGAGGCGTTCCTCAAGGTACCCCTTCAAGTGCTCTCCATTTCTGTCACTTACAAAGGTTTTTTGTTATGGGATTTATGTAACTAATGTGTGGCTGTAGCTTGTTTACTTCAGACAAAATCAGTAGTCATTTGTTCAACTTCGTTATACAGTAGTAATATTATACTCATAGTGTTCCTCAAGTTTCTATTTTAGGTCCTTTCTTTTGCACCATTTGGGCTATTCAATCGGTATCACTCGAGTTCAGTAAAAAAAAAAAAAAAATTGTGGTTCACATTTATGCAGATGATTCCTAAAAACACTGGGGCTGTCATAGACATTATCTTTGACTAGCTTTTTTGTAGAAGGTCCTTAAACGCAGCAGCACACACCTGTAACTGACAAGACCAAAATCAAATATTCTACAGAACATACAAAAAAGGGATAATAATAAAGAGAGAAATCCCCCCACCCTCAGTTTTCTGGAAATGTGGCCCCAAAACAATTTAGTTCAATATCCCTATTGAGAGGAAAATTACTTTTATTTGTTCCTCCGCAGCTGCCTGTGCCTATCATTGTCCTTTTCCTGATGTATCGGGAGCAGCTGATCCCGTGCTGTCCCAGGAGCACTCCTCGTCTCCTGGACAAAGATGAACTGGCCATGGAAAACCAGCAGGGAGCTGAGGGCACAGAAGTGGAACAGGCAGCCCATGAAGGTGGAGGTAAATATAAAACCGTATTCCCATGACTAATGCATGCTGTCCTTCTTTGCATGTCCACTGAATTTCATGAGGGAGGGGGAAAAAAACAATAACTGCCGTTTTGTGTGCTGCAATGTGTCATTTGCGGGCACAGGTCATGGGGATATCTTTAGCTGCTGTCAGAATGATAACCTGCGGGGGCTGCCAGTATCCTTCTTCATGATCCACATCCTTGGTGGTATGGTGCTCTTCATGACGGATGGCATTGTGGTGAGTGAGCTGTGCACAAAATAACAAACAATAGAGACACAGCCAACTGCCACACAGCTAATAACGTATATGCCATAAACTAGACCAGTGTTTTATCAACCACTGTGCCGTGAGATACAGTCTGGTGTGCTGTGGGAGATTATCTAATTTCACCTATTTGAGTTAAAAATATTTTTTGCAAACCAGTAATTATAGTCTGCAAATGATGTGTTGTTGTTGAGTGTCGGTGCTGTCTAGAACTCGGCAAAGAAACCGTGAAATACTTTTCCATATCAGTAGGTGGTAGCCGGTAGCTAATTGCTTTGTAGATGTCGGGAACAGCGGGAGGGAGTGTGCAGATAAAAAGGTATCTAATGCTTTAACCAAAAAAAAAAAAAACGTGAGTGCCCCTAAGAAACGGCATTGAAGCTTAGGGAAGGCTATGCAGAACAAAACTAAAACTGAACTGGCTACAAAGTAAACAAAAACAGAATGCTGGACGACAGCAAAGACTTACTGTGGAGCAAAGACGGCGTGCACAATGTACATCCGAACATGACGTGACAATCACAATGTCCCCACAAAAAAGGATAAAAACAACTGAAATATTCTTGATAGCTAAAACAAAGTAGATTCGGGAAATATCGCTCAAAGGAAGACATGAAACAGTTACAGGAAAATACCAAAAAAAGAGAAAAAGCCACCAAAATAGGAGCGCAAGACAAGAACTAAAACAGTACACACAGGAAAACAGCAAAAAACTAAAAATAAGTCACGGTGTGATGTGACAGGTCGTGACAGTACACCTACTTTGAGACAAGAGCTATATTGATGCATGGTTGGTTATGGTTTAAAGTTATATCCAACAATTGCGACAATGACTTTTTACTGTCAACTGAGTTTTTTAAAATTATTTCTGCTGATGGTGTGCCTCTGGATTTTTTCAACACAAAAAATGTGCCTTGGCTCAAAAAAAGGTTGAAAAACACTGAACTAGACACTAGACACTCTATGCGGTTGTTTCTGGCCACAACTACTAGGGGCACCACATGATCACGGCATAGGCTTCGGAAAGATTTTAAGAGTTTTTTCTTTGATTTAAATCCGTCACTTATAAAACATGACATCATAAAAGTTCTAATGAAATCGATTTTGGTGTCAAAGTTCAATTGTAAGTTTGTCTGAATCCAATTAGGAATGTGTAACACAACCTGCAAAATGCTTTGTTACTCATGGTAGCGGCAAAGCCAGCAAGGAACACAGACATAATTACATCATTTTAAACTCACATTTATACATTCACATATAGTGCCAACATTTGGGAACCAGGATGAGGTGATAGAAGAAAGGTAAAAGTATGATAAATATATTTGCGACAGCATGGGACAAAGTTATGTTTAAGTTTCACTTTTGCATCTCAGGCTCATAGCACATAAATGTGGTGCATTCAAGGAACCCTGATTAAAGTTTGAAGCAGATGTGTCTTGTTTTTAAAGATGCCCAGTGGAATTACTAATAATAATAATAATATTAATAATAATAGTAATATTGAGAATTATTCATGAATCAGTTGATCTCTACCTTACACTATGAAGTAGAGGAAAACTTGACAGATTTATAATTATATTTAATTTAATAATGCCAGGATGTATAATTATCAAAACTTTAAGATTGGAGATATTACAAGCTGCAGGTGAAAACCTTAAGGTCTTTACATTTGTGTAAAAAGCTAGTTTCAACCAAGTTAAATCAATAAATTGTTTTTAGTGCGTGCAAACATACTGAGTGTGTGTATGTGGGCTGACGACATTAAGTTTAAGATGGGGTGGGGGGTTTTCATGAATCTAATAATAATAATAAAAAAGTAATATTAAAAACCAAGTTCAGGCCACAAAAAAAAATAAAAAATTTAAGGCCACACAAACAGGGCTTAAATGACCTTCCAAATGCCTAAAAATGACATAATATGTTTTTATTTTTCAGGGCGCATATGCCGGTTTTGTGTATGCGTATGCTGTTGCACCGCCGATATCTCTGTCCCATAAGACAGCAGGCTACCTGCCCAGCATTTTTTGGGCAGCAATCACTGCAGGCAGACTGCTGTCCATCCCTCTGACGTATCGCTTCCCAGTTGTGAGGCTGCTCATGTTTAACCTGGTACTGCCATGTTGATGAGGCACTAAAACATAAAGGTCAAATGCTCTATTTGTCCGTCTGATTGTCCCTGTCCGTCTTACAGGTCGGCGCTATTGTCACTGTGCTGCTGCTACTTATCTTATACACCAGCAGCACCTTTCTCTTTGTTGGTACCGGTTTGTGCGGGTTTTTCCTGAGCAGCATCTTCCCGTGCATGCTCGCCTACACTGAAGACATCCTCAGTTACCAGGGTGCGTTACGGTAGTAGATAAATTACACCGAAAACAGATTACACTAATGAGGCAACCTCTGACTTTGTGCAGGATGTGCCACCACAATTCTGGTGACAAGTGCCGGGATGGGCGAGATGGTAATGCAGGTTCTGGTTGGCTCGGTAAGTGTGATGTTTTTCAACACACATTTGGCAAAAAAAACAAAACAGTGGACATTTAATTTTGCTTTTATATCCACAGATTATCCAGACGGAGGGCAGTTATAGCTTTCTTCTGTGTGGAGTGATTATCGCCTGCATTGGTTTAATGGTTTTCATCGGCCTGTTTTTCTTTGCTCGAATGCACACAAACTACCTCACAGGTACAATAATCAACCACTTTTTCAGACACTTATTAGTGCTTGTGAAAATTGTTTTCTTGTGTTTCATAATTTTCTTTACTCACTTACATCCCAGCAGGAACGACAAAGAAGTCCGCTATGGTGGAGGAAGAAACGCCCGAACAAAATGGATCGGCCAAAGTTGAGCCCGAAAAAGAGGCAGGGAAGAGCTGAGAGACGTTTTTTTTGGTTATGATATCTCGAGCAAACATTCACTCATCAAATAAATGTATTTACCACAAAGACTTGTTTGTTACTATTAGCAAAATGTGAATGGGGCACAATAATTGACGGCAAGAATTATGTCGATTATGTAACTTTGCTTGAAGCAAAAAGGAGGGCAGGATTCAGTTACTCCAAAGGTGCTCTTGATTCAGGCTCTGGAAAAACAACTTGACGTCCGCCATCTTTGAAAGTCTTCGCAAGGGCAGCCTGGCTTATGCTACAGCGTCACACTCCTCCCCCTCCAAAACCTTTGGCGGACCTAAAAAATAATAAACATTTTGCATCAATGTTGGTCAGCTTTTAAAATACATAATTTTTTTAATGTACTTTAATGTACTTTTCTTTTTCCACTATTGTAAAAGCAACATTTTTATATCAAATGCCTTCTCCCCTTTTTCCCCCTTTTTGTTTGTTTCAGACCATCATGTGGAAAAAAGTGACCGATTTTTCCACATCGATTAATTCTATTTCCAACCACAATCGGGATATTCCTATGGTTGCCATTGTTTACTGTCAAGTCTGTGGGATCATGTTTTGTTTTAGTCATGTCCTGTTTGGTTTTGGTCAATTAGTTCCTGGTTTTTCACTCCCTTGTTTTGTCACCATAGCAACCATTAGTTTCACCTGTTTCACATTTTGAGTCACGCACCTGTTTTCACTAATCATGTCACCAGTATTTAGGTTTGCAGTTGCCAGGCAGTCTGGCTGGCGACATTACTTCTGACACCCATGCTATCCTTTGCTTCCTGTTGATACCATAGTTCATGCTCCATGATTTCCAAGTAAGTTTTTGTTTATGACCATAGTTCAGTTTATGTGTTGACGTTCTTTTGTTTCATAGCCAAGTTTGTTCTCCACCTTGTGCGCGCCTTTTGTTTGCACCCTTTGTTCCTTTTTCATAGTAAAATTAAATGATGTCCTTACCTTCACGCCATGTCCACTTCTATTCTTGCATCTCGGGAAAACAAAACCCTCACAGTCCATGTCTTGACAGTTTACCACCACTACACAGGAGGCTAAATAGTTAGTTAACAAGAGTTGGGGTTGCCCACTCCCAGGAAAACATCGCCCCCTAGGGTTTTGGCAGATAATTATAGCATTAAACCCAGATGAAGACCTACAAAAGCATCAAGATTAATATCTATTGTATTCATTTTGGTAATTGTAGTTAAAGGCCCATTTATAATTCAGAAAGCTGAAAGTGTTTTATATCATCTTTTTGTTGTTGTTTTTATAACCAATAAAGTAATACTATCCAACACTGTATAATTGTGTTGTCTATTCTCTGGTTGATAATTAGTTACTCTATATATATTTTTATTGTATATTCATCTATTGCATGTTTTGTATATTTAAATATTTAGAGATGATTAGTGAAAACATGTATCCAGATACTATATCAGTGGTTCTTAACCTGGGTTCGATCGAACCCTAGGGGTTCGGTGAGTCGAGCTCAGGGGTTCGGAGGAGGTCAAAACACACCCGACTCGTCGTGTAAATAAAAACTTCTCCATATCGGCGTATTACGGATACGGCAACAGCAGAAGTCAGACTGATTTGCAGGTGTGTAATTTGTTGTGAGTTTATGCACTGTGTTGGTTTTGTTGTTCGAACAAGGTAATGTTCATGCAGGGTTAATTTTGGGCACCAGTAAAAAAACATGGTAACACTTTAGTATGGGGAACATATTCACCATTAATGAGTTGCTTATTAACATGCAAATTAGTAACATGTTGGCTCTTAACTAGTCATTATTAAGTACTTATTAATGCCTTATTCGGCATGACCTTATTATAACCCCAGCCCTCTAACCCTGGCCCTAACCCTCTAACCCTAACCCTAACCCTAACCAAATAACTCTAAATTAAGTATTTGTTCTTAGAATATGTTCCCTTAGTGTCCAAAAAACTCTAAATTAAGTCTTTGTTGCTTAGAATATGTTCCCCATACTAAAGTGTTACCAAAAACATATAGTAACTTTGTCTTGAATTTGAAAAAAAGGAGGGTTCTGTGAATGAACATATGAAACTGGTGGGGTTCGGTGCCTCCAACAAGGTAAAGAACCACTGTACTATATAGTTATATAAGTATAAGTAGTCCTTTTCAATTTATTAGATTAACTAATCTGCTTTTGCACTACTCTGATGCAGAGGAGGCTTTGTACTTGGTTGGACTTAAGCAATATATTCCAAAAGTCAACCAGTTTTCCAGTCAATATATAACTTCAGATTTAGTGACTCGATCCCCAGCGTATACAACTTTTTTTTTTTTATCTCTCAGCCATCCTACAAACATCCAAAAGGGAGCAGTAGACGTTGCATTTTGCTCAAGGGCAATACATTATTTTCATGGTCGGTACATTTCAATGCACTAAATTAGTGTAATTTCTCCAAAAAATGATTTCTTCCATTTTCACAGCTACATGACCTGTGAAAATGCACATAGAGATATTTTGATTGGCAACACTAAATTGGCCCTAGTTTGAGAATGTGAGTGTGAATGGTTGTGCGTCTATCTGTGTTGGCCCTGCGATGAGATGGCAACTTGTCCAAGGTGAAACCAGCCTTCCGCACATGTGCAGCTAAGATTGGCTCCAGCCCTTCTGCCACCCCGAAAGGAATAAGCGGTAGGAAATGGATGGATGGGTGAAATCCCAGTTTAAATGTTCTATCCCTAATAATGTGACTGTTTGTCATACGCAGTGTGCCACTCGTACAGGGCGCGATTGTGTTCATTTGACCTTTTTAGCTATGTGGGACCGTAGCAATGTAAATGCTACATGCTAATAAGATAAAGCTAATAGATCTTAAGCTTTGGATCTAACCAATAACTACAATGTTCCACTGCTATTTGGTGTAGGTCATGCCTTAATTAGGGCTGTCAAAAATAATGAGTTAACTTCCGTGATGAATCATCAAAAATTACCGCATTGGTAACGGTACAGTGGGAGAAGGAGACGGCACGGAGGCAGGGACGTCGTTATTTTGCAGCGTGTTTATTAAAATATATAAATTAAGTGTGTGACTAATCCAAATGTATACAGTGTGACTATGTGTAACAATTATATGTGGTGTTGAAGGTGCGTGTTGAGATCGGTGCGGAAGTCCAGAAAGGGAAAGGCAGGCTCGGAGGTCCAGGGACAGGCAGGAGGTCAGGGGCTGGAGCGAGGCGTCGTTGTCCGGGGGCAGGCAGGAGGTCGGGATCCAGCAAGGTAGCAGGAAGTCCAGAGGGGGTCCGGGGAGACGAGACACACAGCTCGAAACCAGGGGATGACGAAGGACTGCTGGATGACGACACAGGACAAGACACAATGAGCACAACGGAGGGGAAACACAAAGAGCGAGGAAGCACATAAGCAAGGAAACTAGAGACGTGTAAGGCTTACTGTACAGGTACAAGTAGCTACGTTCTGGCACTGGAACGCAGGACGCGCGGGCTTATGAAGGCGTGGGTCTCATCAGCGTCAGGCTGCTGCAGGAGAGGAACGCCCTGTGCGCTCAGCGGAGCGCACAGCAGAGTGAGAGGCGGCAGGTGTGTGCACCGTAACAGCATTAGCCATGTATACACGCAAATTAATCTTGTGTGCTCGCTGCTCACTCCAAAATACACCGTGACTGGTAGAGTTTTGAACAAATAATTGATGCAACATATTTTTAAAATGTTGCTGTAAGACATTCTGACAATAAAATTGCATTTGTGTCCAAATATTGGGGTCTTTTTTTAAGTGAATTCAAATTATACAAGTGAGTAATGACATGTTATTATTATTATTATTATTATTATTATTATTATTATTATTGTTATTATCATTATTGTCAGTATTATTCATTATTAATCCAAATTCAAAAATGTATTTCATTCTGATTTTATTTTCTTAGTAACAACTTAATAGCACTAGTTTTACTGTGTTTAAATGATACCTGCTTTGGTTTATGTGGTTATTAT
This sequence comes from Entelurus aequoreus, assembly GCF_033978785.1. Taxonomy (NCBI): domain Eukaryota; kingdom Metazoa; phylum Chordata; class Actinopteri; order Syngnathiformes; family Syngnathidae; genus Entelurus; species Entelurus aequoreus. Next base: position 33,933,206 of record NC_084737.1, read on the forward strand.
GATCATCAGAGTTATACAAATATAGATGCTGATGCAGAAGAGGCCCATGTGGGGAAAGTATTCTTTGAACTACTGTCATCTTAAAAAAATAACACATGTTTTTTGTTGGTTTTAAACTAAAGAACATGCATTTCTTTAACAATGGAAACACAGAGCTGTGTTTTTACAAAATATTCAACAAATATCAGAAATGCCTTGAGCTTAACTCAATCCAAATTGACGTATGATACAAACACAAAATGACTGTCAAACATTTCTAGCGTTCCAGGTGACCCAATCGCCACACACTTCTGATAATAGGAGGAAAGTGGAGCAAAAGAGCATATACTAATAAATGCATGTTCCCCAGTCATGGGGCCCCAAGAGCCAAGTTGACTGCCTTAATGTCTAAATCAGTGCCTCTGGGTTTTGATCGAAGCGTAGAGTTTAGAAGATGAACTGTTTGAGAGTCGTATGTATGATATTAAAATGTGTAAACATGGACATGGAGTAAATGCTGCAGTAAAATCTACCAGGCAATGCTTGTGCATGTTAAACACAATAAGTAACCTCTTTCCCAAACAGCACAGCAGAAAACATCACAACACAAGCTTCAACTCTCAAAGGAAGCTCTTATTTCCTGTTTAATGTCATCAAATATTTAGCACTCACTTCAGAAGCCATTATCCATGATTTGCAATGTGGTCAAGTTTGACTTGTTTTGCTACTATCAGTGATCTGTTCTCATCAAGATCAACTTTAAAAGATATGTTAAAACCTGAACACTGCCTTGCTTATAATTTTCTGACTATCTCACCCTGCAGACCCAAAGGTCCTTCATCCACCTGAGAAATTGATCTTTTAGCCATCTCAAACAGCAGTGATGCCTGAAAACAATCACAAAGTATAATATCGGATTATGGTTTTCTCTTTTAGGGACGAGTCAAATTGGCCTTATACTAAAGATTATTGACATTGTTAATGTTTATTGTGTGGCATGTATACCTTTCACATTCGAATCAATATGGTGCCAATTTATTATGAGGTATTGTGTGTAGAATTTTGAGGACAAAAAGGCTGTAACACAACAAAATGTGGAAAAAGGGAGGCGCTGTGAATACTTTCCGGATGCACCGTATCAGTGCAAAGGTGAGTAAGGAGACTACGACAGGTATTCTCGCTGGCAAATTTCGTTTAAAAATAAAAGCTAAAAAAAACCTCTTAACAGGTTTTGAGCAAATATATAATGTACATTTAAAAAATGTGAGACATTCCGAAAATAAAATTGCATTTGTGTCAAAATATTGGGGTCTTTTTTTTTAGGTTAATTTTAATTATGTACGCAAATGCTTTACTGTGATTAAACGTGATTAATCCAATTTCAAAAGTGTGATTAATCTGATTTATTTGACAAGCCCTTCCTGTGCAAATGTGAAAAAAACACATGTATTATGACTTGTACTTGTCTCATGACTTTGCACAAGAGCGCCAATAGCAATTAAAAACTTTGGTGTAGGACATTTAGGACAACTGTATAATTTTAGTTTTCATCAAATATGCGGGTTCATGTTACACAGCTAATCTAATACATTTACTGCCTCTGTTGAGAGGTGACATAAAACATTAGCAGCTAAATCACATAAGGAACAAGAAAAGGAGCTTTGGAAAATCTAATTAGACTGCTGATATGTGACGATAAATATGTTTGACAGCACTAATCATGCAGAGAAGAAGCTCACAATAAGTCATGAAGATACATTTGCATTTCCGTGAAAAGCATTTTAAAGGGTAAACAGAGAACTACTTATCTAATCGCATAGCTTCTATTATAATGTAGCACTTTCTTTATCTTTAACAGTTTACGATATATTATGGCTGTCAGCAGAATTGGCTGAACTGAGGCTGGAAGCAGAAGTAATAACATTTCCTGTTGCCATAACAGAACCATCCTATCTGCGTGGATGAACCTTTGAAAAGAGAAGTCAACTAAATGTCAGGGAAACTAAAATAGATTGTTTACGTACATATTTTACAAGCAAGTAAATCGTCAGAAGAATTCAGTCCTTAAATCAGCGTCTAATGTGTCATTTATGCGTGCTTTTGTTGACTTGAAGCTTAGCAAAAGCAACAATACGACTGGTGAACCAGCCAGGACACCCCACATGTTGTGTTAGCACCAGTGCAGCCAAACATCCATGGATTTTTTTTAGCGCTTTTCCAATTCAAGCTTGCAGTAAACTGGAGCATGTCCCAGCTGACTCTGGGCAAAAGGTAGACTCCACCTGGATTCAAGTTACACTAGTACCTCAACCTAATCGGTTCTGTGACAGAGCCCTTAATTCAAATCACTTGTATCTCAAATCTAGGCAGCCCCTAAAGCAGACCTGGGCAAATTAAGGCCCGGGGGCCACATGCGGCCCGTTAAGTTTTTCAATCTGGCTCGCCGGATATTCCCAAATATTTTTTGTAGACCTTTACGATGGAAACTGTAGCTGCCATTATGATGTGCAGTGATGTTTTCAAATTACCATAAGTCTTGAACTATACAAAGTATTTCAATGGTTGGAATCTGCGCTTTTGCATGATATTTTAGGGACTAGCGTTGTCCCGATGCCAATATTATTTAGATACTTTTCTAAATAAAGGGGACCGGAAAACATTTCATTATTGGCTTTATTTTATCAAAAAATCTTAGGGTGTGGCGGACCGGTACTTTTCAGAGGCAGTATGGTGCCGAATATGATTCATTAGTATCGCGGTACTATACTAATACCCGTATACCGTACAACCCTACTAATGACTATGGTAATCTTTGTCACAGCAGCTCAGATGAGGCACCAAGCAGTGTGGGTGGGGGGCGTTTCCACAGAGTGTTTCCAGAGCGGCCAGCCTGAAATGCGAGTGCCAGGGACAGACGCAGACGGAGATTTTTACAAGAAAGTTCTAAAGCTTAGTGATGTATCAGATATATCAGATTTGTAGATGTTTTTGGGTTTTTTACCCTTCACATTCATATTTCGCTGTGTTTGTTGCATTTTTTTTTGCATTTGGCTTGATTGTAAAATATGTGGATGGATAGGGGGCATAACGTTCATATGTTCTCAATATTCAGGGTTTTATCGTTCATAGAAAAAATTGAAATTCCATTCCGTTTTTAAGGCGGTCTGTCAGAAAATGTTTAGCATTTGATCAGATTTTATTGTGAGGTTTTATATTAGTTTTCCTAAAAATAGATATACCGGCCCCCAGACACATATTTTTCTCTAAATTTGGCCCCCCGAGTCAAAATAATTGCCCAGGCCTGCCCTAAAGGGACATGGATGTTTTGCGAGATCTCGCAATACTTTTTTCGAGATCTCGCAATACTTTTTCCTATGTCAGTGAACCAGAAGTAAAACAGCCACAGTACCCATCACGACGAGAAAGCCCCCTCGCCCTGAGTATTCTTTTCAGATGTCTCTCACTTATGTCAAAGCCATGTCTACGTGCAAGAACAGATTTGATGTCTTCATATGTTAGGCCAATACTAAAATAAAAATCAATAAACTTCTCCCACGGATGATGGATAGGCTCCTCCATCGCTTTGTCTGTTTTACTTCCAGTTCACTGACATAGGAAAAAAACCTTTTGCGACATCTCGCAAAACATTTTTTTCCCTCTGTGACAGACTCCAGCTGTCGGGTGGGTTCTCAGGACCACCAAGGAATGACATTGTCTAGCAGGTGTAGACTTTCTTTATTTTTCAATATCTCAAAGTCTCTCGCTGGTTGCTTTTCAGCTCCGGCTCCACCTGCTGCTCGCTCCGCCGCCTGCTTTTCAGCCGCCTGCGTCTTCGTCTCCCTCTGGCTTTCCTGCGCTCTCGCTCCGCATCCGCCTCTCGTTGGGTCTGTCTCTTTTCGTCTCTCTCCGTCTCCTCCTCTTCCCCCTCCTCCTCTGCTGCTCCACTTTTATTCAGTGCGAGGAGGTTAATTAATTGTGCCCAGCTGCCCGATCCACGCACCTGCAGTCCATTTCGATTGCGGCGTCGCTCCCGGCGCACCCCGCCTTGCTGCTCGCTCTTCGTCCACGCCTCCTCGCCGCCATCTCGGAGTCGGCCCCGGCGGGACACGCCTTGCTGTTGGTCCGCCTGCCCCACCTCCCCACACCCTCCATGTCCCTTTAGGGGCTCCGTACAAACCAACATCTCCCTTTGAAGTTAATTGAAATCTATTTAATTGGTGCTTGACACCCCCAAAACAGCACAATTTTAACATGTTATATTCAGTTCAGTTCAGTTCAGTTCAGTTCAGTTTCAATTTATTTCGAACATGCATACAACACAATGTAATTAATCACATATTTCCAGTTGTTTCATTACAGCACATCCGAAAAGGAGTAGGAAGAAGCTGAGTTTATTTAATCCTAATCCCTTTTCATACCATAGAAATGTTATTTTATTTCCTTGTTCTCTGTAACATAACAGTGAACAAATAAATAATAAATAAATAATATTAATAATAATAATAATAATAATAATAATTTTGCTACAATAATACTTTGATACCCTTCCCTATTGTGCAGTAATTTTATAAAATAGTGTAATAGAAAATGTACCTGTAAGTGTGGACTTCTAAAGTATCACCTTTCAGATGCTTCTCTGTCAAACACACTATCAGCAGCTAAATGTTCATCGTTTAGATATTATTTTAACATTCTTGGCTGGCGCTAGACTCATTCTGCTTCAATATGGTGCAGACTAGCAGCGATACGCTCGAATTGCTTCGCCAAGTTTGCTACACACTCGGTCATGTTTTTAAATGATTTCTTTCTTTAATAAATACCATCCACTTCTTCTTCTCAGTACTGTCCTTCACACTCACATTCTGCCTCCCCATGTTGGACAACATAATTATGTCCATCTCTAGCTATAAACTAATGCTGGCAAAAAAAATCAGATGTTTTGGGCGGATCTTACGAGGTTTGCGGTGACATTTGGTACACCAACTAATGGCATTGATGCTTGTGACTCAAAGTTTTGCTTGAAACTTAATCCATCCATCCATCTTCTTCCGCTTATCCGAGATTGGGTCGCGGGGTCAGCAGCCTAAGCAGGGAAACCCAGACTTCCCTCTCCCCAGCCACTTCGTCCAGCTCTTCCCGGGGGATCCCGAGGCGTTCCCAGGCCAGCCGGGAGACATAGTCTTCCCAACGTGTCCTGGGTCTTCCCCGTGGCCTCCTACCGGTCGGATGTGCCCTAAACACCTCCCTAGGGAGGCGTTCGGGTGGCATCCTGACCAGATGCCCGAACCACCTCAACTGGCTCCTCTCGATGTGGAGGAGCAGCGGCTTTATTTTGAGCTCCTCCCAGATGGCAGAGCTTCTCACCCTATCTCTAAGGGAGAGCCCCGCCACCCGGCGGAGGAAACTCATTTCGGCCGCTTGTACCCGTGATCTTGTCCTTTCGGTCATAACCCAAAGCTCATGACCATTGGTGAGGATGGGAACAGAGATCGACCGGTAAATTGAGGGCTTTGCCTTCCGGCTCAGCTCCTTCTTCACCACAACGGATCGATACAGCGTCCTCATTACTGAAGACGCCGCACCGATCCGCCTGTCGATCTCACGATCCACTCTTCCCCCACTCGTGAACAAGACTCCAAGGTACTTGAACTCCTCCACTTGGGGCAGGGCCTCCTCCGCAACCCGGAGATGGCACTCCACCCTTTTCCGGGCGAAGAAACTTAAAGCATTATAATAATTTGGGGGACAGCTCTTATTTAAAAAAAACTCTTAAGTTGGGGCCACTCTATCAAGTAACCAACCCGGGCCAGATGAACCACAACACTATCAGGTTAAGACTAGTAGCAATGCAATTGGTCATTACATTATTGGGTTATGGCCATTGTTGCATTTAAAGGCCTACTGAAAGCCACTACTACCGACCACGCAGTCTGATAGTTTATACATCAATGATGAAATCTTAACATTGCAACACATGCCAATACGGCCGGGTTAACTTATAAAGTGACATTTAAAACTTCCCGGGAAACATCCGGCTGAAACATTGCGGTATGATGACGTATGCGCGTGACGAAGTCCGAGTAACGGATGTTATGGTACCCCGTAGAATCCTATACAAAAAGCTCTGTTTTCATTTCATAATTCCACAGTATTCTGGACATCTTTTGCAATTTTTTTAATGAACAATGAAGGCTGCAAAGAAGACAGTTGTAGGTGGGATCAGTGTATTAGCAGCGAACTACAGCAACACAACCAGGAGGACTTTGTTGGAGCGCTAGCCGCGCTAGCCGCCGACCTCACCTTGACTTCCTACGTCTCCGGGCCGCCAAACGCATTGGGTGAAGTCCTTCATCCTTCTGCCGATCGCTGGAACGCAGGTGAGCACGGGTGTTGATGAGCAAATGAGGGCTGGCTGACGTAGGTGGAGAGCTAATGTTTTTAGCATAGCTCTGTGCAGTCCGGTTGCTAAGTTAGCTTCAATGGCGTCGTTAGCACAGCATTGTTAACCTTCGCCAGCCTGGAAAGCATTAACCGTGTATTTACATGTCCACGGTTTAATAGTATTGTTGATTTTCTATCTATCCTTCCAGTCAGGGGTTTATTTCTTTTGTTTCTATATGCAGTTAAAGCAAGATGCTATCACGTTAGCTCGTAGCTAAAGCATTTCGCCGATGTGTTGTCGTGGAGATAAAAGGCACTGAATGTCCATTTCGCGTTCTCGACTCTCATTTTCAAGAGGATATAGTATCCGAGGTGGTTTAAAATACAAATCTGTGAACTACAATAGAAAAAGGAGAGTGTGGAATCCAATGAGCCAGCTTGTACCTAAGTTACGGTCAGAGCGAAAAAAGATACGTCCATCGCTGCCTCTCAAGTCATTCACTGTAACGTTCCTCATCTACGAATCTTTCATCCTCGCTCAAATTAATGGGGTAATCATCACTTTCTCGGTCCGAATCTCTCTCGCTCCATTGTAAACAACGGGGAATTGTGAGGAATCCTAGCTCCTGTGACGTCACGCTACTTCCGGTACAGGCAAGGCTTTTTTTTATCAGCGAGCAAAAGTTGCGAACTTTATCGGCGATTTTCTCTACTAAATCCTTTCAGCAAAAATATGGCAATATCGCGAAATGATCAAGTATGACACATAGAATGGATCTGCTATTCCCGTTTAAATTAAAAAAAATCATTTCAGTAGGCCTTTAATTTCTGTAATGAAATTATGAAATTATAGAAAACAAATTGAATGTGCGCTACAGTCGATTTGGATTTATCCCTGTGGCATAAAAGTAAATTACACTTTCACTCATTGGAAACCCTTTATCCCTCCGTAAACCGTCTGTTTAATGGTAGTAGTGTTATGTACGACAGGGGAAGGAGACAGCATGATACAGGAAGTATCGCTCAACAGGGTTTTATTGAGCTTGATGAGTGATTGGAGTGTGTATGCTACTATTTGTGTGCATGCAAGACTATGTGCAGGAATTAACAAGGTAATATTACCACGAGGTTGTTGTAAATGTGTGTTGGTTGGAAAGGCAAACAAGTCCAAAGGGGCTGGGCAGAAGAAGGTCCGTGATCCAAGCGGGAGGTCCGTGAGGGTGGAGAGAGGCGTCCTGAGGTCCGTGTCCAAAGCGAAGGGGGTCGAAGATCAAGGGAGGCAGTCAGAGTCCAGAGGGGGATCCAGGGAAGTGAGGTGCACAGCTCACTTCCAAGGCGACAGAGGAAACCGCCGGAACAGGGAAACAACAGGAACAAGTGAGCACAAGGAGCAGAGGAATACGGAGAGCAAACACAGGAGAGGAGCCAGAGACGCGAAGCTTACTGTCGGACAGAGAACTACGTTCCGGCACTGGATCGTCGGCTGCGTTGGTCTTTATGCTGTCGAACCTCATTAGATCCAGGTGTGCTGATTTCAGATTGCCCACAGCCGTGTAGGCGCGTGGCCGCGGTCTGAGCGGGACGCGCAGGGGCATGTCCGGCTGGAGGGAATGACGGTATGCGCATGCGCCGTAAGAAGTAGGAATACATTATAATACAACAGCAATCGAAAGAGTATAATGTACCGAATATACAGTACAGCAAATATCTTCCAACAAAATAAAGCACACCTGGGCTTCCGAACAGTGCAGGTAGCGTATGAATAAAACAGCTATTACTAAGCGCTGCTTTAGATAAAATCAATGATTGTATATTCACTCGTCAGACCATGCCGGTGTCGTCGCGATCAGATCAAGCCTTATTATTAGTCTCTTCCTTTCATTCCCCACAGTTGGACTATTGTAAAGCACCTCTCATCAGGATTCCCTTGAAAAAGCCTACAGAGGCTCCATCACATCACATACTCTGCAGCAAAGATCCTGATGAGAGTGCACACACATTACTTCCATCCCTCACTCACTCCATTGGCTTCCCGTTTCAACCAGGTTTGAGTACAAGCTTTCCCTCTTCACTCACTAAAGGATTAATGGACATGCTCCATACCTCTAAGAACTTCTCAACGCTTAAAGGGCCCCTGTGAAGCTAACAAAATTGGCTCTTATTTCACAGTTATAGACCTAAAAATTATGTTGATAGTAAAATCCCCCTAAAGAGAAGAAGGTCGAAAAAAGTTGTTTATGCTCTATCAATGAAAATAGTTTATTTATTTATATTTGTTAATAACGGTCATAACTAATTAACAGCAATAAACCAGAAACGACTGTATATGGTTTTTCTTTTTCTTTGCCATAAAACTGCTTGTTTTTATCCATTTTTCAAAATATTTTTCGGTAACACTTTAGTATGGGGAACATATTCTAAGTAACAAAGACATAATTGAGAGTTATTTGGACACTAGGGGAACATATTCTAAGTAACAAAGACTTAATTTAGAGTTATTTGGTTAGGGTTAGAGGGTTAGGGTTAGGGTTGGGGTTAGGGTTGTACAATAAGGCCATGCAGAATAAGGCATTAAAGGCCTACTGAAACCCACTACTACCGACCACGCAGTCTGATAGTTTATATATCAATGATGAAATCTTAACATTATAACACATGCCAATACGGCCGGGTTAACTTATAAAGTGACATTTTAAATTTGCCGCTAAACTTCCGGTTCGAAACGCCTCTGAGGATGACGTATGCGCGTGACGTAGCCCGGCGAACACGGGTATGCCTTCCACATTGAAGCCAATACGAAAAAGCTCTGTTTTCATTTCATAATTCCACAGTATTCTGGACATCTGTGTTCGTGAATCTGTTGCAATCATGTTCATTGCATTATGGAGAAGGAAGCTGAGCAAGCAAAGAAGAAAGTTGTCGGTGCGAAATGGACGTATTTTTCAAACGTAGTCAGCAACAACAGTACACAGCCGGCGCTTCTTTGTTTACATTCCCGAAAGATGCAGTCAAGATGGAAGAACTCGGATAACAGAGACTCTAACCAGGAGGACTTTTGACTTCGATACACAGACGCCTGTAGAGAACTGGGACAACACAGACTCTTACCAGGATTACTTTGATTTGGATGACAAAGACGCAGACGTGCTACTGTGAGTATGCAGCTTTGGCTTCTAAACATTTGATCGCTTGACCGAATGTGCGCAACTTTTTTTTGCGTATGTACGTAACTTTTTTAAAATATATAAGCTTTATGAACCTTGGGTTAGGTGAACGGTCTTTTGGGCTGAGTGATTGTGTGTGTTGATCAGGTGTTTGAATTGTATTGGCGTGTTCTATGGAGCTAGGAGCTAGCATAGGAGCTAGGAGCTAGCATAACAAACACGCAGGTGTTTTTATGCAGGATTAATTTGTGGCATATTAAATATAAGCCTGGTTGTGTTGTGGCTAATAGAGTATATATATGTCTTGTGTTTATTTACTGTTGTAGTCATTCCCAGCTGAATATCAGGTACCGTGAGTATGCAGCCTTGGCTGCTAAACATTTGATAGCTTGACCGTATGTGCGCGTCACGTACGTAACTTTTTAAAAATATATAAGCTTTATGAACCTTGGGTTAGGTGAACGGTCTTTTGGGCTGAGTGATTGTGTGTGTTGATCAGGTGTTTGAATTGTATTGGCGTGTTCTATGGAGCTAGGAGCTAGCAGAGGAGCTAGGAGCTAGCGTAACAAACACGCAGGTGTTTTTATGCAGGATTAATTTGTGGCATATTAAATATAAGCCTGGTTGTGTTGTGGCTAATAGAGTATATATATGTCTTGTGTTTATTTACTGTTGTAGTCATTCCCAGCTGAATATCAGGTCACCCCCGGCTCTCACAGCATCTTCCCTATCTGAATAGCTTCAACTCCCCACTAGTCCTTCACTTGCACTTTACTCATCCACAAATCTTTCATCCTCGCTCAAATTAATGGGGAAATTGTCGCTTTCTCGGTCCGAATCTCTCTCACTTCATGCGGCCATCATTGTAAACAGTAGGGAACTTTGCGTATATGTTCAACTGACTACGTCACGCTACTTCCGGTAGGGGCAAGCCTTTGTTTTATCAGATACCAAAAGTTGCAATCTTTATCGTCGTTGTTCTATACTAAATCCTTTCAGCAAAAATATGGCAATATCGCGAAATGATCAAGTATGACACATAGAATAGATCTGCTATCCCCGTTTAAATTAAAAAAAATCATTTCAGTAGGCCTTTAATAAGTACTTAATAATGACTAATTAAGAGCCAATATGTTACTAATTTGCATGTTAATAGGCAACTAATTAATGGTGAATATGTTCCCCATACTAAAGTGTTACCTATTTTTCTACTCTGTGGCCTTGAGATCTACTGATAAAAAGGACCATAGAAATAAACTGTATTTTTTGTATTATTATTATTACAAGGTATTGTTGTTTTCTTTTTATTTCTTCAAACAAATCATGTATATATATATATATATATATATATATATATATATATATATATATATATATATATATATATATATATATATATATATATATATATATATATATATATATATATACATATATATCCATCCATCCATCCCTCCATTTATCCATCCATGGATGGACATACACATGTATGAATGGAGATAAATATTTGCTTTCTTAGAAGCACGCGGTTGTCACTGTAACTCGTGCAGACTACTGGTAACCACATCTCCAGTATGCACGCCATTCCTCACTGCTTTTATGTCTTAAAACAAACTCCCACTCAACAGTTCTCACGGAGGGGAAAGAGGCTGGTTTCACAACTTGACCATGGAGGAGACGGAAGAGGAACACACTAAATATTTCTCAAACAGCACACACATCACATTGTTATTTCCTCTGCAATCATGACAACCTCGGGGGGAACTTTTGGCTTCTTCAGTCAGTAATAAGAGCTAAAATCCACCTCTACTGTATTTTGTGTCACTGCAGTTTAACCCAATTCCTTGTTTGTGTTTTGCAGCCGTGCTACTTGCTATCCTCTGGCTTCCAAAACATTCAGCAGACCCAGTTCATCTGAGAGCTCCAAGGATCATAAATGCAGAGTACGGAGGATCTGTGGCTGTGTCGTGTCAGTACGACCCACAGTACAGAGGCTACACAAAGTACTGGTGCAGGGGGCCAGTATATGAGCTGTGTAAGATTGTTGTTAAAACGCCAAAGAAACGCCACAGTGACAGATGCTCCATCGTTGATGACCGGGAGGCAGGATTCTTCAATGTTACTATGTCGTCCATTAGACGAAGTGATGGGGACATGTACTGGTGCGTTGTTGCCCGGCCTGGAAGGAACATTTTCACTGGCGTCAAGCTTGTCGTCTCCAACAAAGGTACACTCATTTTTTAAGAACAATAGAATAAAATACCCCCACGTTTTTACTATGGATAGGGATGCTCCGATCAGGGTGTTGTGCTGCCAATTCCGATAACGATCATCCATGAGTGAGATCAGCCGATACCAATACTGATACCAATCACGTTAATTAACTTTTTTTAATGTATTTCTATTGAGTGTTATTGGAAGTTTAACAAAAACAACAAAATATTTAAACTAATTAATTGTCCTTTTTTATTACATACAATTGTTTGATCAAACAAAGTCAATAGTACACAATAACTAAACAAAAGCAAAAACTACTATTTAATAGTAGTTATACTACTCATTTAAATCTGTTTTTCCCCTCAAAATACCTCAACCTACAAGCTCAATTGGTTCTGTGACAGAGCCCTTAATTCAAATCACTTGTATCTCAAATCTACGCAGCCCCTAAAGGGACATGGATGTTTTGCGAGATCTCGCTATACTTTTTTCGTAGAATTTGTTTTTTAACACTTTAATGAGTAGGACCCTTTTGGATCCCTAATAATTTTAGTGTGATTTGTTTTTAAGTGTCAATGCTCAAAAAATAATAATGAATTATCATTATTATATAATCAATGGTGTTATGAGTTATTGACCTTTTTAAGACTCCAATTATTATATAATCTCAAATCTTCCACATAAAAATGTTATTGGGTGAAAATATTGCAGATATAGGGTGAGAAGCTCTGCCATCCGGGGGGAGCTCAAAGTAAAGCCGCTGCTCTCCCACATCGAGAGGAGCCAGATGAGGTGGTTCGGGCATCTGGTCAGGATGCCGCCCGAACACCTCCCTAGGGAGGTGTTTAGGGCACGTCCGACCAGTAGGAGGCCACGGGGAAGACCCAGGACACGTTGGGAAGACTATGTCTCCCGGCTGGCCTGGGAACGCCTCGGGATCCCCCGGGAAGAGCTGGACGAAGTAGCTGGGGAGAGGGAAGTCTGGGCTTCTCTGCTTAGGCTGCTGCCCCCGCAACCTGACCTCGGTTAAGCGGAAGAAGATGAATGGAAAATATTGCATATTTTGTGTTTTTTCCATTAAAAAAACGTTGTTTTCTTTGACAAAAAGAGCATACAACTTAAATCTTTGAAAAAGTTATATTGTGAGATAGACATAATGTTGATCTAGAGATGTAAAACTTGAATAATAATAAAAATAATAATACATATATAAATATATATATACACACATATATATATATATATATATATATATATATATATATATATATATATATATATATATATATATATATATATATATATATATATATATATATATAATATATATATACATTAGGTCAGATTTCCCTGATTTTAAAATGCCCTGACGAGCATAGAAACCTTGCAAAACAGGCTTGTAGGGATGATATAGCCGCTGTGTTTTTTCTGACCTAACGTATATTCTGCTCTTCCCCGGTATTGACTACTGTATAACGGACAAACTACAGAAACCTTGACTATATATATATATTTATATATATATATATATATATATATATATATATATATATATATATATATATATATATATGACGAGCATAGAAACCTTGCAAAACAGGCTTGTAGGGATGATATAGCCGCTGTGTTTTTTCTGACCTAACCTATATTCTGCTCTTCCCCGGTATTGACTACTGTATAACGGACAAACTACAGAAACCTTGACTATATATATATATTTATATATTTATTTTTTTTATTTTTATTTTTATATATATATATATATATACATATATGTGTGTGTGTATCTATATATATATATATATATATATATATATATATATATATATATATATATATATATATATATATATATATATATATATATATATGTATTTTCAAACAAATCGTGTATATGTATATATATACATACATATATAACACTAAGAAATGCAGTTTATTTTGCCGTAATGGAGGTGATTATTATTAACTCAGAGGAGCAGCTCCACAGACATTTCCATGAATTCTACTATTTGTTTTTTGTACAACTCGGAGGCCTTTTGGAACAAATGAAAAGCAGCGTATCACTTTTCACTGACTTCCTTTATCTCAGGTGATACATTCAATGAAGCAAATGCAAGATAATTTGTGTCTTCAAAATCCCTAGTCATGTCGTCACTTTGACTAATTTAATTGTTTTTATTGTTTGTGTCATTGTTTTGGATATTGTAATGTTTTATTGTCCGTCTGTGTTGTTGTTATGTGTGAATTAGTGAAGTGAATTATATTTATATAGCGCTTTTTCTCTAGTGACTCAATGCGCTTTACATAGTGAAACCCAATATCTAAATTACATTTAAACCAGTGTGGGTGGCACTGGGAGCAGGTGGGTAAAGTGTCTTGCCCAAGGACACAACAGCAGTGACTAGGCTGGCGGAAGCGGGGATCGAACCTGGAACCCTCAAGTTATAAATGATAAATGGGTTGTACTTGTATAGCGCTTTTCTACCTTCAAGGTACTCAAAGCGCTTTGACAGTATTTCCACATTCACCCATTCACACACACGTTCACACACTGATGGCGGGAGCTGCCATGCAAGGCGCTAACCAGCAGCCATCAGGGGCAAAGGGTGAAGTGTCTTGCCCAAGGACACAACAGACGTAACTAGGATGGTAGAAGGCGGGGATTGAACCCCAGTAGCCAGCAACCCTCCTGATTGCTGGCACGGCCACTCTACCAACCGAGCTATACCGCCCCATGTGTTGGGACTACAGATGCAAATTAGCAAATATGCTATAATCTGGCTCATTTACAATCTGTATATCAGATTGTTCATCAATGTGCATTGTCCTGAATAAACAACTCTCTCTCAAATAGTAATATGACAACATATTGTTTTTCCCTCTGCACAGTGATGGCACCAACCTGCACAACGCCAAAAAATGATTCAGAGCAAAACAACGTATGGTGAGGAAATTGTATTTACAAGAAGCCAGTTTATTTATTAAGGGTGTAAAAAAAATCTTTCTTATTTGTAACAATTCTTAAACGGTTAAAAAAAACTAACAAAAAAAGATTTTTAACAAAAAAATCTGGATACTTTTCTTGTTGCCTTTTGTGTATTTGACTTTATTAAATGTTTGGGAAGCATTTTACTAAGCAAAGCCCATTTTCTTTTAAGTAAAATAGAATTTTTTTTCTATTTTATGGAGGAATGTACTCAATCATAGAACTGGCAACCAGTTTTATTTAAAAAGTATTGATTTTGAATCGAGAATCGATTCTGAATCGAATCGTTACCTCCAGAATCAAATCGAATAGTGTGGTGCCCAAAGATTCACAGGCCTACAATTTATATAACTGTTAAAATAGTTAATGGGACTTGTATGTAAATGTAAATCAAAGGTAATAACTATTTGTTTTAATTTTCACAATATGTTATTGTTTATTAATGGTGACGTTTTTCTCTTTACTTCAGCATAATTTTAGTACAATATACAGCCACACTGTTCAACATATTTTACTAAACTAATAGTCCTGAAATTTAGAATAATTATCTGTGCAAGTGTGGGTTTTGAAAAAATATGCTAGGAATATTTCCAATTTGAACAGGGCTCTCCAACAGGTAGCTTTTGTTCCTTACCAGATTTTAAGTAGGTCATTGAAGGGTCAAAGACGTTTTGCAAAAACTATTTTATTTTTTATAGCTATTCAATTCACACATTATGCCTTTATTTAAAGATGAATTAACAGTAAAATATGGCTGCACTGTTTGAGTGGAGATCTAATATACATGTCCATGTGCACGTGTACCTGTTGTTGTGTACAATGAGTCCATATGCTTCAGTTCAAAATAAATATTATCTGTTTTACTCCTAACCCAGGTGGTGGAAGCCTCTTCGATGGATCATCTTTTCTATAATGGTGTTTAGTTTAATATCAACTCATATAGCTGTGTGGAGGATAAAGAGAGCACACAGTATATGTCACAACAGTGTTCCTCAACAAAATTCCAGTATTCATGGGTGAAAGACCATTAAAGAACAAGTGTGGATTATTAACAAATATTTCATTACCAAAATCCTTCAGTAGTCCACCAATGTGGGGATGAAATCCTCCATGCTGTGAAAAATACTTCGAACTTTGGTTTTAAGTCCTGTGCAAAATATTGTATGTGCAATGTAATGCATGTCAACACCTATTTGTAAAAGTGAACATTGTCCCTGTGTTGACTGAAAAGCTATTTCTTAAAGGTGGACGACACGCAGAAATACTGACATAATACATTTTCACTGAGCATGCATTGTGTATATGAGACAAACAATAAAATGAACACATTAAAGGCCTACTGAAACCCAATACTACCGACCACGCAGTCTGATAGTTTATATATCAATGATGAAATCTTAACATTGCAACACATGCCAATACGGCCGGGTTAACTTATAAAGTGCAATTTTAAATTTCCCGCTAAACTTCCGGTTGAAAACGTCTATGTATGATGACGTATGCGCGTGACGTCAATCGTTGAAACGGAAGTATTCGGACCCATTGGATCCAATACAAAAAGCTCTGTTTTCATCTCAAAATACCACAGTATTCTGGATATCTGTGTTGGTGAATCTTTTGCAATTTGTTTAATAAACAATGAAGACTGCAAAGAAGAAAGTTGTAGGTGAGATCAGTGTATTAGCGGAAGGCTGCAGCAACACAACCAGGAGGACTTTGAGTTGGATAGCAGAGGCGCTAGCCGCCGACCTCACCTTGACTTCCTCCGTCTCCGGGCCGCCGACCGCATCTATGATTGTCGCTCCGTCAATCGCTGGAACGCAGGTGAGCACGGGTGTTGATGAGCAGATGAGGGCTGGTGTAGGTGGATAGCTAATGTTTTTAGCATAGCTCTGTGAGGTCCCGTTGCTAAGTTAGCTTCAATGGCGTCGTTAGCAACAGCATTGTTAAGCTTCACCAGCCTGGAAGGCATTAACCGTGTATTTACAGGTCCATGGTTTAATAGTATTGTTGATTTTCTGTCTATCCTTACAGTCAGGAGTTTATTTTTTTTGTTTCTATCTGCATTTAAGCCCGATGTGCTATAACGTTAGCTCCGTAGCTAAAGAGCTTCGCCGATGTATTGTCGTGGAGATAAAAGTCACTGTGAATGTCCATTTTGCGTTCTCGACTCTCATTTTCAAGAGGATATAGTATCCGAGGTGGTTTAAAATACAAATCCGTGATCCACAATAGAAAAAGGAGAAAGTGTGGAATCCAATGAACCCTTGTACCTAAGTTACGGTCAGTGCGAAAAAAGATACGTCCTGCACTGCACTCTAGTCCTTCACTCTCACGTTCCTCATCCACAAATCTTTCATCCTCGCTCAAAATAATGGGGTAATCGTCGCTTTCTCGGTCCGAATCGCTCTCGCTGCATTGTAAACAATGGGGAAATGTGAGGAGCCTTTCAACCTTTGACGTCACGCTACTTCCGGTACAGGCAATGCTTTTTTTATCAGCGACCAAAAGTTGCGAACTTTATCGTCGATGTTCTCTACTAAATCCTTTCAGCAAAAATATGGCAATATCGCGAAATGATCAAGTATGACACATGGAATGGATCGGCTATCCCCGTTTACATAAAAAAAATCAATTTCAGTAGGCCTTTAATACATTTATGATAATGATAATCCATCCATCCACCCAAACAACCGTTCACACTCATATTCACACCTATAAATAATTTAGCGTCTCCACTTACCTGACATGCATGTTTTTGGGAAGAGGGAGGGACCCAGAGAAAACCAATGCACACATGGGGAGAACATGCAAACTCCACACAGATGCCCAGGCAAAGATTCAAACCCTCAATCACCTGACTGTGAGGCCAGTATGCTTCCCTCTTGCTAACAACAACCAGAACTTGTTTATTATGGCAAGTATAAAAATGATTTATATTATTATTAGATATTGCATCTATTATTGCAGGGGTGTCCAATGTGCGGCCCTCAGCTAATTGTTTACCGGCCCGCCACACATTCTGGAAATGCTATTGCAAAAATTAAATAAAACAATTAAAAAAAATGGAATGAGGTGAAATCTAACTCGGAAAAGTTGCAATGTTGACACAAAGCTGCCATGCAGGCTGTTTTTATTTTGTGTATCTTTATTTTTATTTTTTTGCCATTGCTCCAAAAAAAAAAAAATCTATGTTAGAATGAATTATTGACCTATTCAAGGCTCCAATTATTTCAAATATTTAACTTTTAAATGTTTTATGTGGAAAATATTGCATATATTGTGTGGTTGCCATACAAAAACTTCAACGTTTTCTTTGACAAAAGAGCATAAAACAAACTAAATAATAGTTCAAACGTAAAATCGACAGATATATCTGAAGGTGATCTCGTAACTTAAGTGTTGAAAGTAAAAAAAAAAACGTAATGAAAATGTATCACTTTATGAGTGGGGGACCTTTTGGATCCCAAATACGTTTAATGGGATTTGATTTATCTTTTCACTGTGATTACTCAAAAATATAAATGAATTAAAATCAATGGTGTTCTGCATTATTGATATTTTATGGCTCCAATTACTTCACATCAAACATTGCTTTCTGAATGTTTTGGGCAGTGGGGGGAAATACTGCATATTTCAGTTTTATTACAAAAAATAAAGTTGTCTTTGACAAAAAAGGCATAAAACCTTTTTTTTTTTTTTTTTTAACTTTATATCTGTTATGTACGTGAGGGTTGGAAGGAGACGACACCACGAAGAGCTTAAGGTTACCAGGTTTATTGTAACCTTTGATGATTGTGTGGGATGTGTATGCTACTCTAAGTGTTGGTTGCAGGATTAAGTGTAGAATTAACCATGTAAATAATTCAAGAGGATGTTGTACATGCGTGATGGATGAAAAGTTTGTCTGACCAAGAGGGTAGGCACAAGGGAGATCCGGGGACAGGCAGGTGGTCGAAGGCAGGCGGAAAGCAACAATGTCCAAGTCCAAAACGAGTGATCGAGGATTGAGAGAGGCAACTGCAAGGAGAACAAGGGACATAAGTCAACAAGACAAAAAGGGGCAAAAGACAAAAGCAAGGCGAGGACAACGAGAGGGAAGCCAGAGACGTAATGCTTACTACAAGAGTTAACGACGTTCCGGCGTAGGTCCCAAGGAGTGATTGGTTCTTATGCTGTCCTCCTGATTACTGCCAGGTGTGCTGATGACTAACCGCCTGCAGCTGCGGCGAAGAGAGGGCGTGATGCAATCGGTGGGGGCGTGTCCTGACATGCTGCCAGACAGGGAGTGTGATCTTGCTGAGGGAAAATCATGGGTTCGAATCCGCGCTGCAACAATATCAACCTGAAGTTGATATACTGTAGAGATTTACTGTAAGCGTTAAATAAATAACTAAAATAATAATTTGACTTGTTTTTAACAGTTTAATGACTTACACCCTTTATGGTCCCCAGGAACATAAAGGACCATAAAAAAAATTTAAAAATCCATATATTTTGTTATGGTTTGAAAATGAAAAATATCAAAATGGCCCCCACAAGCTTTAATTTTTTCGTGTGCCATCCTCAGTGGAAAAAGTTTGGACACCCCTGTATTATTGTTCTATTGATAATGATGATTATAATTTTAAAAAATTATTATCGTCATTTATTTCAGACCCAGGGGGATCCATATCACAGAAGAAAAACATAATACAACAATAAAAACAAATAAAAGAAATACAAGCAGAACAAAATCAAATAAAAGAAATACAAATTGTAAAAAAATAAAAATAAAATAAACATTCTACAATATTCAATGTCCAGCATACAGGCTTGCTCGCCAATGGTTCCACAGACTGGATGAAAATCTGACAGAACTGTGAGTCGGGTTGGTGAGACAATTAATGACATTGTTGTCTGACTCAGCTGCCCTACACATGAATCTGTACATGAGATTACGAAAAGTGGCTGAGCAGGTGGGGACCCCAATACTGACAAACATTTGGCTTGTTCAGTTGCCTTGTAGTTAGAGTGTCCGCCCTGAGATCGATAGGTCGTGATTTTCAAACCCCGGCCAAGTCATACCAAAGACTATAAAAATGGGACCCATTACCTCCCATCAAGGGTTGGAATTGGGGGTTAAATCACCAAAATGATTCCTGAGCGCGGCCACCGCTGCTGCTCACTGCTCCCCTCACCTCCCAGGGGGTGGAACAAGGGGATGGGTCAAATGCAGAGAGTAATTTCACCACACCTAGTGTGTGTGACAATCAGTGGTACTTTAACTTTAACTTTGCACTGCAGCGCCTTGAAGCTCTAAGAAACAGTCTCATGTTGTCATTGTAAGCCCCTATGAGCTTCTTAACACTGGCTTGTTTAAACCGGTGGGCAGTATACAGTGCTGCGCAATATGCTTTAAAAAGTGATCTTCACAAAAACTGAGCAATTACTGAACTTTTGACAGAGCATTTTTGCTTGAGCATACAACTTCCGTCGCTGTCCGTAAAGATCTTTGCTCATCAGACAGGTCATTGTTAATAATATGTCCCAGGTATTTCATATCACTGCGCACACTAAATGCAGAACCAGATGGAGAGAAGTCAGGAAAGACTCTCTACTTCTAACTATCATGTTCTTGCTCTTTTTTAGCATTGTATATGATGTTAAAATCAGTACCATTCATACTGTGTGCATATTTTCAGAAGCTGTTGAAGACCAGCACTATATGGGCTAAAAATGACCAAATCATCTGCCTACATTGATGACTAAGTCACCAATCCTACAACCAGTACCAGGTGCATTTAACATTAAAGACAAATCATTCATATAAACATTAAAAAGCAACGGTGACAAAATTCTGCCTTGGCACACACCATTGCTCACATGGAAAGACTCTGATAACATATTCCGCCATCTTACTCCCATTGTCTGATGAGAATACCAATACCCAAAACACAGCCACACCACTTTTAGACAATTTAGAAAATAACTTTTCATGATTAACTCTATCGAGTGCTTTAGAACAGGGTTGTCGAACTAATTTTAGATCGGGGGCCACATGGAGAAAAATCTACTCCCAAGTGGGCCGGACTGCTAAAATCACGGCACGATAAGTTAAAAATAAAGACAACTTTAGATTATTTTCTTTGTTTAAAAATAGAACAAGCACATTCTGAAATTGTACAAATCATTATTTTTTTATTTTTTTTTACACTTACATGTTGCGGTTAATAGCATTCTATCTTTATTTGTCGTTATTTATATGTTTTGAATAAATTATTTGATAAGATAATGTTCATCAGTCAACTGATTGGTGTTAACTTCCAATACATCATGACAAAAAAATGGTATCAAAATCAAATTACAGGATGTTATTCATGTAGTTTGATCATTTTCTTCGACTGATGTGCTGACATCATGTGGTTTATTTTGTACATATGCAGCATCATCTACAAAGATACAAAGAATTGCTATTGCGACATCCTGTGGACACATTTAGAACAGCAGTTTCTTTCATTCAAAACTTTCAGGTTAATTTTTATACTTAGCAAACTCATCCCGCGCGCCGGATAAAACCTGTTCGTCGTCCTGATCCAGCTCTCGGGCCGTACGTTTGACACCCCTGCTTTAGAAGCATCAATAAAGCATATCAACATTGTGGAATAATGTCTGTTATATTTATCTAAAATCTCCTTTTGTGCAAAAATACATAAGTCAGTGCCATACTTACATTTAAAACCAAATTGGTTGTCAGTGGTTAAAATGTAATTATCCAGTCTACTCAGCAGGACTGACTCTAACACTTTGGACAGGATACTTGCCAGGGCTACTGGCCTATAATTATCTGAGCTGTTTAGCTTTCTCACTTTATCTTTGATCACAGGTACTAGCACAACAGTTAGCATAGCATCGGGTAAAACTCCATGGACGAGAAAACCTGTATAGCACATAGCCAAAAGAGGGTACACTTTCTTCACTAAAGTTGGTCCTAGTGTGAGAATGTGAGTGTGAATATGAATGTTGTCTGTCTATCTGTGTTGGCCCTGCGATGAGGTGGCGACTTGTCCAGGGTGTACACCACCTTCCGCCCGAATGCAGCTGAGATAGGCTCTAGCACCCCCCCCCCCCCCCCTGCGACCCCGAAAGGGACAAGCGGTAGTAAATGGATGGATGGATGGATGGATGTTTAATATGTTCAGCTGCAATGTTATCCAGACCACAGGCATTATTATCTCTCAACTTCATTATTGCTTCATGTATTTCAGTCAACGTGACAGTTACGTCATCATTAAACTCCACTTTCTCCACTGCAAATACATTACTTTTTATGCAGCTTAACAACAGTTCACTATATTGTTTCTGCCACAACTAATAATAGTTATTATAATACTAATTATCATTACACTATTACAATGATGATGAGGATGATTATTATTATTACTAAATTTTTTAAAATGATATTATCTATTTACATGTTTTATTGAGGGGACATTTGATGCTCATAATTGTTTTTATTTTTATTTTTTATTGAACAACAAACATACATTTATAATTCACACAAAAGTCAAGGCACTTTCAACATCAAGGAAAGAAAACAAAAACAAATACAGATAGAGTAATAATACTAAAAAAGAGGACAAAAAAAAGGACGAAAGGACAAAAAGGGCTACCTAAATGACTTCAAATGTTTTAACAAGGATATAAATTTAAGGGCTTTTGTACTCTTAATAATTCTCCAAGATTTGATTGATAAATGTAACCCATTAAGCCAATTAGAAAATGTAGGCCTTAATTTCATTAATCGACATCTACGTAGAAAAATGTTTGCCTGCAGCATAATAATGTTGACAAACATTTCTATGTTACAGTCGTTTACAAAAATACCAAATCTTATCAGTACACTATTATAATGATGATGAGGATGATTATTATTATTACTAAACTTTTTAAAATGATATTATCTATTTACATTTTTCATTGAGGGGACATTTAAGGCTCATAGTTTTTTTGTTTGTCTTTTATTTTATTGAACAACAAACATAATTCACACAAAAGTCAAGGCACTTTCAACATCAAGGAAAGAAAACAAAAGCAAATACAGATAGAGTAATAATACAAAAAAATAATAAAAATAATACATAATAAAAAGGACAAAAAGGGCTACCTAAATCACTTTAAATGTTTTTAACAAGGATATAAATTTAAGGGGGCAGCACGGTGGTACAGGGGTTAGTGCATGTGCTTCACAATACGAAGGTCCCGAGTAGTCCTGAGTTCAATCCCGGGCTCAGGATCTTTCTGTGTGGAGTTTGCATGTTCTCCCTGTGACTGCGTGGGTTCCCTCCGGATACTCCGGCTTCCTCCCACCTCCAAAGACACGCACCTGGGGATAGGTTGATTGACAACACTAAATTGGCCCTAGTGTGTGAATGTGAGTGTGAATGTTGTCTGTCTATCTGTTGGCCCTGCGATGAGGTGGCGACTTGTCCAGGGTGTACCCCGCTTACCGCCCGAATGTAGCTGAGATAGACTCCAGCACCCCCCGCGACCCCAAAAAAGGGACAAGCTGTAGAAAATGGATGGATGGATAAATTTACGGGCTTTTGTACTCTTAATCATTCTCTAAGATATGATTGATAATTGTAACCCAATTAGAAAATGTAGGCTTTACTTTCATAAATTGACATTTATGTAGAAACATTTTTGCCTGGAGCATAATAATGTTGACAAACATTTCTATGTTACCAAATTTGATCTCTTCTATAGAGGATGGGGACATCTCCACACCCTTGTCTCTCAGCCAGTCTCTGATCTCCTCCCAAAACACATGTACACTCTCACATTCCACAAACAGATGATTGACATCCTCTACAGCTCCACATATATAACAGCCATCAACCCCCATGTTAAATTTAAGTTTCCAAAAATCATTTGAAGGGTATATTCTATTAATCATTTTAAATTGTAATTTGAGGCTCATAAAACTCAGTTGAGAATGCCAGGTTCTGAACCTCAGGAGATGACGTATTACTTCCGCCATCCGAGCCTACTCCGTAATCGCGTAGATAACAGGAAGTACATAAACCGTTTCTTCAAAGTAAGTAGCAGCAAAAAGACAGCGAGTTCGTTCATTTAATCACGACGTTAAAGTACACCACAAAAAAACATTCAACATTTACTAACACATAATTATGTGGTTTGAGTATGTTTTTCTTTTTTGTTTTATATGTATTTTCTACTTTACTTTTGATATCCGGTTAGTGTATTTCTTAGTTTAACAGGAAGTACTGGTGGGGACAAGTTACTGTGCCAACGCCCGGTTGCATCAAAGCCAGCGTAAGCTAGTAGACGTTCCGAGGGACATAGGTATGTTATACCAACATTTTAACAATATATATCCATTGTTATATTCGTGGTAACAACTAAACAAAAACAAAAATGATTCTGTTCTTATTAGTCGTAACGCAGCCACCGAAACGTCAAGTCAATGCTAGTTAGCTTTCTGCTGTGGCCGGCGTCTTGCTAAGCTAGCAAACCAAACAGCTTTGATAGCGTTGCCTTAGTATGTGTGTACTTTTCAATGTGGTTTAGGTCATTATTAACGTAATTGTCGCTTCTTTTGATCAGCAATATTCCAGATGTTACGGGTGTGACGTACTGTTGAAGGCTAGTGCATGTTCTACTCTGCCTCTTTCTGCAAGTCAGTTCAAAGCCGAGTGTGAATGTTGTCTGTCTGTGTTGGCCCCGCGATGAGCTGGCGACTTGTCCAGGGTGTACCCCGCCTTCCGCCCGAGTGCAGCTGGGATAGGCTCCAGCACACCACCCGCGACCCCGAGAGGGGACATGCGGTATAAAATGGGTGGATGGATGGACACAGCCGGTTAATAATAAACAAAACAACAGGGGCCTTGACTACAAACCAATGTTAAATGTTCCAAGATCTCTTAGTTATCAGGCGTAACCTAGCCTAACACTGAAGCGGTGCTTCAAAAAACGCACTAAAAGAACACCTCCAGGCAACTTCAACCCTTGACTAACACCCTCCCCCCTCCACATCCCACTTCCCCGTATTGTAAATAATCAAATGTAAATAATCAAATGTATATACTTGTTCATATGCTTTCTGAACTCACTATGTTCATAACCTACCAAGTCAGACCTACACTGTTTCAATGTCCATTTCTTACTGATGATGCAATTGTTGATGACTGAAGTGCTGATATCAACCTAAACTAACTTCCCCCCCCTCCACATCCTAACCCCCGGATTGTAGATAATGTAAATAATTCAATGTATATACTCTGATGATTAACTTGTGTGATGACTGTATTATGCTGATAGTATATTTGTACCATGAATTGATTTACGTGGACCCCGACTTAAACAAGTTGAAAAACGTATTCGGGTGTTACCATTTAGTGGTCAATTGTACGGAATATGTACTGAACTGTGCAATCTACTAATAAAAGTTTCAATCAATCAATCAATGCTACGACGCAGAATAACAAGCTGATATGTCAAGTTAGAATTGTCAATCTTGTGATGAGCGCGCCATATACAATGGGTCAGCAGGAGATAACCAATCACAAACCTGAACAAAGTACTGACAATTCTGCACTAATACTTACATTTACTGCATTATTGCAAAAAATACTTGATGAATGACTTAGACTTAGACAAACTTTATTGAGCCACAAGGGAAATTGTTCCACACAGTAGCTCAGTTTCAAAGGATGGAAAGGTTAAGGATGGAAAGGATAATGCAGGTATTAAGTAGACTAAAAATGTACCATAGTAGTAGGGCTTGCTGATATATCGAGTTTGTAAGATATATCGACATATTTTTAAACAAGATATAAATTAGGAAAATATCGTAATATCGATATACTTTATTTCACGTTAAAATGACCAAACGCCGCTTATTTGTTGTGTTCCTTGTTCTCCCCCGCTTCTCTCTTGATTGTAAATAATTCAATGTATATACTCTGATTAACTTGTGTGATGACTGTATTATGCTGATAGTATATAATTGTACCATGAATTGCTTAACGTGGACCCCGACTTAAACAAGTTGAAAAACGTATTCGGGTGTTACCATTTAGTGGTCAATTGTACGGGATATGTACTGTACTGTGCAATCTACTAATACACGTTTCAATCAATCAATCAAAACCCTGCTCCCCCTACATGGGCTACTAAACCCCTCCCCTTCCTCCTGCTTCCTTTACTATAATGAGTCATGATTGGTTAGGGACAGGCCAATCAGAGGCACGATAGGGCGGGTCATCGAACCAGGAAGGGAAATCACAAAGTGCCTGCCTGCAAATATATTTTTGTATCTGAGTTTGATACATTTTGTATTAGTTGCACAGCTATGTTATTTATTTTACATATAAATAATATGTTTCTATTTTATTTATGTTATGTAATTCTGTACTACTTAAACAGTTTATTTTGTGAGCTGTTAATACCCATCTTGACTAGCTGAGTTAATACAAGCGTCACTGAGTGTTTACAGTACAGTTGGCATTCACTTCAATTTCACTGAATATCGCTCAAAAATTCATATCTTTATATGTTTACTTTCACCAAAAAAAATATCGAGATATATATCGAATATCGACTTTAAGTAAAAATATATTGAGATATACTTTTTCATCCATATCGCCCAGCCCTACATAGTAGCAATATAAAATATAACATATATGTAATATTTTATGTAATATACTATATTTTTGTATAATATATATACAATATATAACACATCCCAATTACCATGTGCAATATTACAGTATATGTAACAGCTGCAGCAAAAAATAAAAATAAGGGCAGCATAAAATAGAGAGTGGATCCAGCAGAAAATATACATTAACAAAGAGAGGTAGCTAACATAGAAGCGGTCAGGTAATAGACACAATGACATAACATAGTTACTTTATTTTAATGGTGTAGTTGGCCATTTATATTTTATTCTTTCAGTTGCAAGCAGGTTGCTGTTTTGAAATTCTTGTTTGTTCCGATTGTCTTGGCAAATAAAAATGACATATAAAAATAATATTTGAAGCAGCCAGTGGTGTCATACTAGTGTGACGCGTTAAGTGTGTCACATCATTACATTAAAACACATTTAAATGGCATGGACATTATTGTACTTCAGGGGGAAAAAATAGGAGTTAAATGCAATAATGAGGCAACAAATGGAAGAAAATGAATTTCACTTTTATTCATAGGAAGAAACTGAACAGATCATGAATATGTAGAATAGAATAAAACACTTAAAATGTAAAAAAAATGGACACTGTAAATGCTTTTTATTGTGTATCCTTGTTAACATATTTCTTCAACAACAATCTACAACTTTCCTCATTAAAATAATTGAGATTAAAAGTAGGCATGAGCGATATGGCCTAAAATCTATGCATCCATCCCGGGGGATCCAGAGGCGTTCCCAGGCCAGCCGGGAGACATAGTCTTCCCAACGTGTCCTGGGTCTCCTCCGTGGCCTCTTACCGGTCGGATGTGCCTTAAACACCTCCCTAGGAAGGCATTCGGGTGGCATTCCAACCAGATGCCCGAACCACCTCAAAAAACACCTAAAATCTATAACGCAATAAATATAAATGATATTGTTGTGAATCTTTGGGCACCGCACGATTAGATTCAATCCTGAGGGCTAACAATTTGATTCAGAATCGACTCGCGATTCAAAATCTATACTTTTTAATAACATTGGGTGCCAGTTCTATGATTAACTACATTCCTCGATAAAAACTTGACATTAACGAGTGCCGTATTGCTGTGATAGTGATGCTAATTAGAAAAAGGATACGTTTAGTTTTTGCAGTTGATTTACTGGTACAAATATTTCGCTGTCATTTACAATTCATGTCTGCAGTTGTTTTAACAGTGTGAAAGTCATATTCTGTCTCATTGTTTAGCTAGAGTTTCCTATTTAACAATGTTTGGTTTCCAACGCTATTTAGAGATATCAAGACTCAGTATGTGTTGATCCTACGAGAGATTTATTAATCTAGTGCAGGGGTGTCAAAGTCAAATGGACGGAGGGCCAAATAAAAAATTTAGCTACAAGCCGAGGGCCGGACTGTTCGAATGTTCATTGAAAATTTTTTAAATGACGCATATAGTCTAGTGAACCTAATTGAACCTACTGAAAACCTAACAAATATATTCCAATATGATCAGATAAATAAAGCAATATTTTCTTATGGCTCTGTCAGTAATCTTTAATTTTCAACAGACACAAAAGACAAATTTCCTTTATATAAAAATCCCCATAACATGAACATTAAATGAAAGAAACCGGTATTCAAGGCACCATCAGTAGCCTATATTTTCTATTTTAGCAAAAGTGGGCTAAATTTACTTCAAAGAAAAAAACAATAATAGCAATTTTCTATCATCCACTCAACTGAAATATTTTTAAAATATAATTAAATTGAAATACAATAAAATAAAGTGCAAAAATCTATAAATCAAAAACAACACTTTGTTTAAGGAGAAGTAACATGCAGTGAAAACAAATATTAAACTTTAACTTTTAAACTTGAATTGAGTAAAAACTCTAAATATGTGATTGCACAGTAATGTTCACATTAAACCCCCCTCCTCCCTCCGTGGGAGGGAGGCGAGTTGGGTGCCCGAAACCCCCCGCTGGTTTCGGCCCGCCCCTTGGCGCGCGTGGCACGGCGGGCTCCGCGACCCGACGGCTGGCCCTCGTGGCTTGACGGCGGGCGCGTCCCGACGGGCCGCGCGTAGGGGTCAAACGCAGAAGTCTCAGGGCCTCGTGGTGAGGGGGTGGCCTGCGGGTTTCGGCCCGCTTGACCCCCCCGCTCCGCTTGGCGCGCGCGGCACATGACGGGTTCCGCCACCGACGCTCGGGCTGCAGCCCGACGGTGGTGCGGGCCCGGCGGTGACGCGCGGTTTGGGGAAACAAAGCAGAAGTCTCAGGGCCTCGGGGCCGGGTTTCGGCCCGCCCCCTTGGCGCGCGTGGCACGGCGGGCTCCGCGACTGACGGCCGGGCTGCAGCCCTTCGGCCGGCAGGCGCGTCCCGGCGGGCCGCTCGCCCCCTTTCGGAACCTTGGACCGGCATCCGCTTGGTGCGTGTAAAAGATCTGCGGTCTAAAAAAAAAATTAAAAAAAAAAAATAAAAATAAAAAAAAAAAAAGATCTGCGGTCTGCGGGCCGGTTCTAATAATAAATCAAGATCATCCCAAGGGCCGTAAAAAACCTTCTCGCGGGCCGGATATGGCCCGCGGGCCTTGACTCTGACATATGTGATCTAGTGTATTAATATTATGAAGGATATTTTCCTGATGTTAATGAATAGCACCAAAAATACGCTAAAGCGTGGTCATCCACGTCAAATAAAGCACTTGGCTTTCCTGCGTAATAACAACTAAACGTTTAGTTTCTGCATTGAAAATTGACAACTATAATTTGGTAGTTTGAATCAACAATCTCAATATTTTTTATTAGGACTTAACATTACGTTAATTTATTCCCACAAAAAGAGGTTATTATAGTTATATTTCGGCATTGCAACCATATCATAACTTATAAGAACACAAACTAATGCAATCTCTTGACCTTAGTTTGTTTAGTTCTGCTCTCATACACTACCTATAAGTAAATAATAAACTCGCTTGCATCACAGAAAGTTTCTCAAACAAAACAAATGTTCAAACAAAACTTTTACGAAATGATTGCTGCAGACACTAGGATGGTCCGACTGTACTCCACAATGAAAGTGACATGTTTGAGACCTTTTCCCTCAACGCGCTTTTGTAACTTCCCTGGCTTTATTTCCAAAATGAACCTTCTTTTTGGACTTAAAACAAGCTCTTCCCTATCGCTTAATTTGAATGTGTGGAACGGCAAAGCAAAGCAGCATTTTCAACTCAAACTTTTCACTTATTAACATTCCGCTTGATTTATCGCTATGCTCAAGCTTGTTTTCCCTCCATGTGCATTATATACACCACGACAAAGGTAAGCGGATATGTCATATGCAACCCAGCAACACTGAACTATACTTGGTATCGTTACTGTCGATATTTGTATCGATTCGCCCATCTTTGTTTACATTCAAGAGCTCTAGCATTTCTTCCTACGGTGTGTAGTGTAGCATGTTTTGCTCTTCCTTGTCCTCCAGGGATGATACTTGTAAAAAGTAAGTTTATTTGCCGCCTTGGAGGAGAAAATTACTGATATAGAAATGGGTTTGCACTGTGGAGGAAGGAGAGGTTAGCCGCTAGCGAGAATGCTACTTACGTAGAGGACGCCTTCATTCGCTTGTCAATGTCAGATTTGCGGGACATCACTGGAATGTGTCATCAACATTCATTATCATGATACAACGATAGTTTTAAAATCTTTATCATTGGCCATATTTATATAATTGTATAAATTCTCTATCACGCAACCCTAATCAAAAGGTTTTGCCAGATTGTGGTAAATCCTTTCCTTTAATTCTTTCAGTACTGCAATTATTTTTCTCCAAAGCCAAACCTGCTCCTGATCAGGTCAGAGCCGGCGCATGAGTTATCTTTGCGATGAATCTCGCTCAGATGTTATCCAGCTTTGTAGTACCGCATGTCTGGACTTTAGAGATGTCTGATATTATCGGCCGATAAGTGCTTTAAAATGTAATATCGGAAATTATCGGTATCATTTTTTATTAGAGGGGGAGGGGGGGGGGGGTTACCCACATATGCGGTCCTCTCCAAGGTTTCTCATAGTCATTCACATTGACGTCCCACTGGGGTGAGTTTTCCTTGCCCGTATGTGGGCTCTGTACCGAGGATGTCGTTGTGGCTTGTGCAGCCCTTTGAGACACTTGTGATTTAGGGCTATATAAATAAACATTGATTGATTGATTAAATCAACATAAAAAACACACCAACCCAAAAAACCTCCCTCCCCCATTCACACTCATTCACACAAAAGGGTTGTTTCTTTCTGTTATTAATATTCTGGTTCCTACAATATATATCAATATATATCAATACAGTCTGCAAGGGATACAGTCCGTAGGCACACATGATTGTGCACTGCTGGTCCACTAATAGTACTAACCTTTAACAGTTAATTTTACTCATTTTCATTAATTACTAGTTTCTATGTAATGTATGTGCAAATTCTAAGCTGCTGTTTTGAGGCATGTTAAAAAAAAATAATGCACTTCGTGACTTCAATAATAAATATGGCAGTGCCATGTTGGGACTTTTTTACCATAACTTGCATTGAAGTTGTTCTCTTATTTTGGTAAACCTTGTTACATTGTTTAATGCATCCAGCGGGGCATCACAACAAAATTCGGCATAATAATGTGTTAATTCCACGATTGTATATATCGGTATCGGTTGATATCGGAATCGGTAATTAAGAGTTGGACAATATCGGACATCTCTACTGGACTTAATCCTAAAACATATCATGGATAAGCAAAAAATCCTGAATTGTAGTACAGGCTCCTGGTATAGTAAGAAGGATTTCACATATTTATAATGTTGGCTATAGCCTTTTGTTGGTGTTATAATAATTATTTTGTAAAGCAAATATACTGTTTTTCATTTTTTAGCACTGCTACCAGCCCTATCACACGGAAGGAAGATGCAGACCATCAAATGTGTTGTGGTGGGAGATGGAGCAGTGGGAAAAACATGTCTACTGATTTCATACACCACCAACAAATTCCCATCTGAATATGTACCAACTGTAAGTATTTCAATGTGCGATGACGTAAAAAGAGAAACACTCTGTCATGCGTTATTTTCTCTCAGGTGTTTGACAACTATGCAGTAACTGTTATGATTGGTGGAGAACCGTACACCCTTGGTTTATTTGATACAGCAGGTACGTTTTCTTTCCTCCCATAATTCAATCTAGCATTCTAGAATGTAAATGGGTTTACTTCACCGTTGGTCTCCTCACAGGTCAGGAAGATTATGACCGGTTACGACCACTAAGCTATCCACAGACGGATGTCTTCCTAGTCTGCTTCTCAGTTGTTTCGCCATCATCATTTGAAAATGTCAAAGAAAAGGTAAGTGGCTTGCACACCTACCAAACAATTGTGTATGTGTTATATTGAAAGTTCATACAGCTATTTTTCCTCCTGTAGTGGGTTCCTGAAATCACTCACCACTGTCCCAAGACCCCGTTCCTTTTGGTAGGCACTCAGATCGACCTGCGTGACGACCCCTCCACTGTGGAGAAGTTAGCCAAGAACAAACAGAAGCCAATCACCCCGGAGACAGCGGAGAAGCTGGCCCGGGACCTTAAGGCGGTCAAATACGTGGAGTGCTCAGCCCTCACGCAGGTAAGACTTCTGCTGTAACAACGCTTAGAACGCTCTTGGGCAAAGCATGCCATTTCCTAACAAGGGTGCAAAAGCTTTTGCTAACAACTGCCTTCATAACTCAAATTTAACCGTGTTTGCCTGTCTTTCCTCCTTGTTTTCCTTCTTTCTTTAGCGGGGACTGAAGAACGTATTTGATGAGGCTATCCTAGCCGCTTTAGAGCCCCCCGAAACTCAAAGAAAGAGAAAATGCTGTCTGTTCTGATGTCTTCTTGACTCTTGCTTTGCCTCTCAATTGTCTGCTGCTTACTCATTGTAAAGAAATGTCTGTTATCAAGCTAACTACAGTACTCTTAAAGTTACAAAAGGAAGTATTCATGGACATTTCTGTTCATGTGCACTTTGGTTTCAACTCGGCCTAATCACAATGATCACACAGGCTGCCTGATACGACAAGAGTGCCAAACTTAAGTTGTACTTTCCTGCTCGCATGTCTGCCACAGGGCATGATGTTGTTTTTGTTTACCAATATTTTTCTGTTCATATCTCAGTAGTGCCCTATGAAGCATTTACCCTACAGTCTGTCAATCAGACAGTGAGAACACGTTCTTTTTCTACGTCAAATTTGTTTTGCAATCCCTGGCCTTTTCTTTGCGAACTTGATAAGGGGGGATTAATCGGGGAAGTCTTGTATTATGTTATTTGAATAAAGGAAAATCTGGATTTCCTCGTCGTCTCTCCACTCCGCTTCCTTTTTGCTGTTAGAAGGCCAGCAGATGTTGCATTGTCTTTGTGTCATAGCTTTATTTTGAATGTGAATGCTTTGTTTCCACAGAAAGGATTAAAGAATGTGTTTGATGAGGCAATACTGGCTGCCCTGGAGCCCCCTGAACCTAAGAAAAGGCGTAAATGCGTTCTGCTCTAAGTTTGGTCTCAGCCTTCTCAGCACCACTTGCTAGGTTAGCAGTACTCTTAAGGTTTGCTTCACGACCACATTTCACTCACAAGTCCAAATATCATGAAATATTTGCCATCTGCCTGAATTAGCCTAAATACATATTTAGAGTTTTGAAGATGTTTAACAATTGATGCTGTTTTGTGATGAGTTCATACTTATGATTTGTTCAGCTCCAAGACCGTTAGTCTGCAGAATGGCTCCTTCATCGAATGGAATTCTAACGGTTAGACAATGAGTTGAGGATTTATCTGAATCTATTAATATATAATACATTAAAGCCACACAGCTTATATCAGCCTAAGGAGTGAACTGAAGTGTATTTTCCAGACTTAGCCGTCTTGCGGACTTGTTGGCAGTTAATATTAACTTGTAGTGTGAACACTCCTCACAAAGTTATCAGATCTTATTAAAGGTATATTTGTCTTGAATTGTTTAACACAGATGACAATATTTCACTTGTAGGTGCAGTATTTCAGTGCAGACTGAGGCCAGTGTACACTTTAAGATGAAAGTACTCACTGGCCCACACAGCATCGTTACATCAGATAGCGACGCAGTGTGACACTCAATGATTCCATATCCTGTGAACATTTCTTAAATGCCAGAAAGTGTTGTCTTCTCCTATATTCATTCCTAGATGTGGGCTTGATTAATCTGTAAATATAGTGAGAAATTACTCATAACTTATTGACTAAATGTGCATTTCTGAAGCAGAAAGTTGAAAGTTCAGATGATGCTGAGAGAAAACAAAGAATTGATTCTGATTTCTTTTTGTTCAATTTGACATCAAGCTGTACTGTATTTTCCGTGTGATAAAACATCACAATAAACCAGTATTATGAATAGACCTGAAATGCAATGTGTTTTCTTCTTTAAAGGTTCAATGTTTACTGCAGCACATTCCTGTAACACATTCATTACATATATACTGTATAGAGTAGTGCAGAATGATAAACACAACCTGGAAAAAATTGATTTGGGAGAGTTGGTCATTTATGACTTTGCGTGATAACATTTTTAATTAAGTACAAAGTACATAATTGCTGGTAGCAAAATAACCATTGCACATTCTATAGGTTTCCCTTCAGTGGGTAAACACAGAACTCATTTAAAGCCGCAATGGCCAAATACAATCAAGCCAACATCTCAATGTAAAAAAGAGTGATTACATACCCTTTAATGACTTCAAAGGTCTCTAAAAATGTATTGAAGTTAAGTATTTGCATCGTTCCACTCAGTTAATGCCGTTTTATTGTTTTCAATTACATTACTGTAGTATAGTGCTAAGCCTACACTAAAGCTCTGTAACACATTGAAATCTCCTTTCTAAGAGAGCAAAATGAAGCACACCACGTTTGAAGCAGTTAGTTGTAGTAACACAATTTGACACAAGGAAAGTGGAAAAGTACCACAATTGGAGATTGCAAAATTGAGTGCAAGTGTGTCATGCAAGGACCTTGATATTTATAGTGTAACATGCCAAATCTACTAGACACGTACATAACCATAACTCAGTCCACATCAATTATGGCTGCTTGTGACAGTCAATACATATGTACATACATGTATAATTACCTTATGATTATTGATTCTTTATTACACATTTGCATATGCATTTGATTATATATTGCTTGCTTGGCAATCCCAAGTCAAGGTGAAAAGCAGATATTTAAATATGTACTGGTATTTTTGATAACCCCCCAAAAAAAGCTTGGAATACTGTGTTGCATGATCAGATAATAGGAAAGTATAGAAGACATGCAATTGCATGTAGTACATCATTCTCAAAAGTGATTTAAAAAAAAAAAATATATATATATATATATATATATACACACACACATATATATATATATATATACACATATGTACACTTATATATACACATATATATATTATATATAATATATATATATAAATTATAATATATATAAATATAATATATATATATATATACACACACACATACATATACACTTACAGGGTGATTCAAAATCATCACACATTTATTCAGTTCTGAATCATTGTAATAGACTGAATCAAGGGTCATTTGATACAGGAGTTATCCAAGTTTTAATGGGTTACAATTTCACCGTTGTGGTCACGTAATCCTTTGGGCGCGGTTCAATTGTAGGAAGACAACGTGTTCATTTACCCTCAAAATGGCGAATAACAGCAGCACTCAACACGGTGGATCGCAACATCCTGCGGCGCGTTTGGGAATAATTCTCATATCGTATTGATGTTGTCCGTGCTGCTGGTGGTGGCCATATTGAGCACTTGTAAAGCATGAAATAAATACTCCAAGTCTTTTTGAATCACCCTGTAAAATAAATTAAAAAATATATATATATATGACTGATGGTGTCACTTGATGACAGACAAAATAACGGCTGGTTTCCTGGTAATGTCTGTTGTCAAATGGATGTAATGTTTCCAAACAAGATCCTTCCAAGAGGACAATGACAATAGATTTTTTTGATTTTGTGATGTGTGATGAAAATAGTGCAATACTTCATTAGGCAAAGGGAGGAACCAGGAGATAGTGGACTCCCGTTGAGCTACGTGTCCACTGCAGGGCATATCTCGACGCAACTGTCTGTAAGGCGAATTCCATACCAGCCAGCCCAAAACTGCGTGTCCTTGCCTCCATGGATAAAGCGGATGTACCGAACTCCTGGACCATAGTCTTGAAAGACGTGTGTTATCTGGAAAAAATATCAAACCATTTGTAAATGATCAAACTGTCATTTAGTGGGACTATCTTTCCTCATACCTGATTCCATTTAGGATCGCTCCATTGCTCAAAATAAATCTCCTCAGGGGAAAAAGTCTGAATCGGCTTCTTTTTTTGATTCAGTAGCTCCACGTGAATCTTGAATAGACAGCCACAGTCCCAGCGTGGTGCATACCTAACACAACACAAGAATGTGTAGGATGCTTATTTAAGCTATGTGGTACCAAATTAAAGGCACTTTAATTTGAAACGCAAACAGCCATAATATTGAGGTTATTAAATGTGGATTGTGTAAATTTACCAATTTAGGAACTAGAAATGAACAATCAATAACCCACTTTTCCACCAAATGAACTTTTCAGGAAGCTTTAATACCGTGGGATCTACCACTGCATTTCTACTAAAAATGATCAAGGTTGAAAAAAAATATCCCAGAGCTTAAAAAAGTTCCCCCTGGCTACCAGGATTTTTTTCTCTGAGGCCTAAGAACTTTAAAGGGGTGGTCTCTGCTGAAGAGAGCTGATGTTGGAACACAATTGTACTGTTTCTACTCATCTGCCGTGTTTGTGCGAGTGTACAGCTGCAAACTCGACAACCACAAAAATCAGCTCAAATTAAACATTTG
This sequence comes from Entelurus aequoreus, assembly GCF_033978785.1. NCBI lineage: Eukaryota > Metazoa > Chordata > Actinopteri > Syngnathiformes > Syngnathidae > Entelurus > Entelurus aequoreus. The sequence goes on from NC_084737.1 coordinate 33,969,558, forward strand.
TCTTTTGTAAGACATTAAATAAAGAAACAGATATTTTCGGCAAATGTTGAGCCATCCTTGTTCTTTTACTCAAAAATACTTGAGGCGGCGGCAGCAGTTAATGCTTGCATCTTTCATGTGTATCCTTCTCACCAATCTGATATTTTGATGTCTGGCTGGAAGTGATCCATAAATGATGCATTATAACCTTCCGTCCCCAAATCAATCAGCTGGGACTTCCTGCACATGCTGAAGACATCACAAAATGTTTTGTAAAGTAGCACGTTATTGACACAGGGTATACTTTCACAACCACAAGTGCAAAGTACTTACTTATAAGATGTCACAAAGTTTTTCTCGACCGTTTCATTGGGATGCGGAACAAGGACATCCTCTACTTTCCATCTGTCGCCGCTGTTCTCCAATATCTGCCAACCACTCATTTTATCTGAAAAGAGAGAGGTTCAAACTGTGATCAAAGCGTCAAACACAGCAGAGAAACACTTCCCTTACTTTCTGCTCTTGGGTTCCTGAGAAGATTCCGCCTTTTCCTGCACAAGAAGTAAAATAGCCTCCAGTCTTTGGGTACTTTAGAAACGTCACGGAGGTGAAGGCCTTCTCTCTTGCATCTGACTCTCCATAGAGACTGGCTGTCAGCAATGTCCTTCCATTGACGACACACTAACCGACAACTTTGGACCACTTGGCCAGGGGGGAGATTAATGAAGATCTCCTCCAGGACTTCTAGGGGGATAGGGAACTGACAAAAACACAACAGTGACAAGATAACCCTAAATGCCATCAACATACACAAATCTTAAAACCTTCAACAACTTCACTCTGTTCCTTTAAAACTAGGGCTGTCAGAAATAACGAGTTCATTGTGATTAATCACAAAAAATGATCACATTAACCTTGTATTTTTTTTCATATATCTTAATCATTATTAATTATGTATATCTGCAGATTAGTCACGCCATCTATTTTGACCGCACGTGCTCCTTTACCTTAAAAGGAGTAGTTGTAAGATAAATGATCAGGTCATTGCAAAGATGAGTGTGGAGACTGACTGGTGCACTAGCTGGCAAACTAAGCCGCAGCAATTTTTTAATGGCCTATGAAACATTAAAAATACTATTACCAAGAAACACATAAAAAGTCTAATAAATGAGCAAATAGGTGTAAAGTAACCAGTAAAAGTTTAAATGTTGAAGCTAAAAACGAGGGATGCATGTTTTGTTTTCAAGCTAATACCAGTTGACTTATTCATATTTATTGTTGGCAACACTAAAATGGCCCTAGTGTGTGAATATGAGTGTGAATGTTGTCTATTTATCTGTGTTGGCCCTGCGATGAGGTGGTGACTTGTCCAGGGTGTACCCCGCCTACAGCCTGAATGCAGCTGAGATAGGCTCCAGCACCCCCCGCAACCCCGAAAGGGACACACGGTATAAAATGGATGGATGTTTATAAATGTAGATATAACTAGTTTGTGCCCACCTTTCTTTTTACTGACTTTATTTTTGCATCTCTGTAGGCTTTCAAAACACTGTAGCAATTGTTGGCTTGTCAGGTGGCTGATAAGGTTTGATGTGTTTAAGTTTTTTTACCCCATGTTTTCATGTTTAGTGCAAATAGCCCACACAATGTCTTCCTCTGAAACAGTGAAGAAGCTTCACACAATTGCATGACAGAGATCTGAGGCGACATTTACAACACGAGAAAAGGAGTGCTTGATTTGCTCCCTCTAACTCACCTACAGCACAGTACGGGTCATCTCGCCTCATTGGAGCTTTTTTTTACGTTTTCGGATTTATCGGTATGTTGTCATGATTCCTCATATCAGCACAATTATTACCTGTCCAATATCATGCACCCGTAATAATAACACAAAGCTGACATGCGGGGGCTGTTTTGTATTCTTTAAAAAATATATATATATTGCAGTGATTCTCAAACTGTGGTACACGGGCTCTATAGTACGCCAAACGCTTGTTTAAAGTACTGTTAGGTTCAAACACTGATGACATCTATTAAACAAGACAAAAGGCAAGGAATCAAACAGAGACAGAATTAAATTTGGACTCAATATTGAGGAGAGACATGGCCACTGTACTTTCTGCACAGTCCTGCACCACGCTCTGACGAAGAAGCTTTTCGTCCTCTCTTTTATTTAGATGTTCAATGTTTACGCAACAACACATTTCTCAACAGGATTGGGTAGTATGTAAACAGTCCTTGTTTTCGGTCACAATAGAAGACAAAAGAAGAAGATCCCTCGGGCTTGGGCTTGTCGTAGATTCAGCTTTGGCAGGTTTTTGGAGGACAATGGATGACCCCTCCCGTCTGATTCCATCGTACACAGCGGAATCTTCCAAGCGTTTGGCTTGGTGCCGCAGAGTCAGCTTCTTGTCTGTTCATTGGGAACTCAGAATGGAAAGCTTTTTGATAATTTAAATACAATTTTTCTGAAATTTCCCTCCTGTTTATCAAATAACTTCTCCATTATCTTCTTATCCCCAATAACTTCTTCTTGCAATTTTCAGTTAATGCTTAAATTTTCCTACGACAAAGTTATGTTTACACTCAGAATTTAACATCAATTTTTTCCTCATAATTATGACATTTCTGGAAATAAATCAGGAACACCATTCTGGTAGGTACTCTCGTCTTCAGATTCATCTTCCTTGTCATCCACCAGGAAGTACATCTGGGGCCGTACTTATCAAGCTTCTTAGAGTGCCATTTTACACTTAAGTCCTGAGAATTTGCGAAATTTAGTCCTACTCTCAAACTTAAGAATAAAAGCTTTTTATCAACGTTCTTAAGTCTAAGAATCACTCCTACTCTCCACGATATTTAAGAGACCTTCAGAGGTGTCTTAAGTGGTTAGGAGTTCCCGGCAGGGGATGGCACTGAGGCGAGAGAGACGTGCGCGAACGTTCAGGGAACGGAACAATGTTTTTTGTTTTTTTGATGACGAGCAGCTGATCAAACGGTATCGTTTAGACAGAGCGGATATTATTGTTGTCACAGATTTAATACGTTTCGATTCCTTGTTGATTTCTGCATGTGTCTGCAGTGGGCTAGTATATATAGAGCCACCCACACCAGTTTCAAATTAGTTGCCTAATTAATGAATTGGAAATAAAATGTTATGACAGTAGCGTATGTGTGTGGCCGTGAGGTGAGTGACGTCAGTGAGTGTGTGGGCGATAGAAGAGAGGGAGCGGTAGCGTGAGTGCCGGCGGGGACTAGTTTGTTTTGTATTATTTTGTAGTTTATTGTCAAAATATACACTCCCATTGTCCACTTAAATATTTCCAAGATATTTCTTTATTCTTAGACAACGGATTCCCTTCCGTGATTGGTCATTTCTATGGACACAGAAATGACGTCACCTAAAATTCCGTTTACGGCACATAGTAATGTCGTAATTCAGCTCTGAGTGTGACACTTAAGATTCAGTCCTACACTTCACTGAAAGTGTGAGTAAGACGCTTGATAACTAACTTTTAAGTGCAGCTTTCAGCGAAGAATTTATTTACTCTTAAGTCAACTCTTAGCAGACTTCTTAGGAGTAATTCTAAGAAGCTTGATAAGTACGGCCCCTGAACAGCTTTATCATCTGCTGGGCCAATCGCTGTGGTAATCAGACGGTTAAACAGAGAACAGACAGAGAAAACAACAACATCCACACAACGTCAGTATTGCTGAACACGGCCATAGTTACCAGATACCAAAGACTTGTATTTGCCAAACACGTCCATCCACCCCTCCTACATAGATGTATCTATGCCTGAATGCTCTTTCAGTTTACCGTTAAGGGCGTGCAGGCCTTCCAGTGCTTTGGTCAGGCTACTTTCTGCATCAGTGCAGTTTGGTCAACACTGTTCACCAAATATTGCGCACACGCCCTTTTCCGCCATGTTTAGCGTCATACGGTTTTGAAAAGCCATAAGGAAGGCGGCGGCGAGTTGATTAGCGACGGCCTCAAGTCTTGGCCTGTGTAATTTTCCAATCTCTGTACGTTGTAGTGGACGTAGTTTATTCTGTCAACATTCTTGTTAATCGTACACCACCAGTAGACGTATGATTCAAATCCAGCTGCAACTTGATTTACCAATTTATAGTCGTCAGATATACTTCTTTGGACACCCATTAATATAGGTTGGATCTACAACACTTTGCCAGTTTACATCATGTCTAGTTATTTTCCAATGTTCAGATATCAAACTGTTCAGGCGTGTTAACAATTATTGTACAAATATTGATACATTTACTATGTGTATGCAGTTATCTGATGATACGTTTCCTAACTGTTGTACAGAGCCTTGCATGTTAATGCAGGTATATTAGCTTTTTTCACGTATTTATCAAATATTGGTTTCTGCTTTGTCTCTTTAGCTACAAGGTCAATTTTGTTTTGCTCATTACTTCAATTCAACTTTTTTGACTCATTTTGAGTAATTTTCTGGGCTTATACATACAACACAATCAGTTTTTGTAGCCTTTTCCACTTGCTCCGCCATAAGGAACAAATTAATTACCAAAACAGGAACCAATTATTATCAAACTTTGACACACCATCAAATGGTATGCTTACAACTTGTCACAGTGGAATTTGTAGTGTGCTAGTTAACATGTCCTTTTGATAACACAACTACAACCCCAAATACTTTTTTCATTATATGACATTTTTACAATGTAAATACAATCCCAAATACTTTTCCCATTATATGACCTTTTTACCATGTGCTAAGTGGACTCAGCTTGGTCTTTCCACTATCTTTACTGCTTTTTAAGTTATTTACAATCTCTCCCCCCTTGGAGAATGCTCATGTTTCCTTTTCATTGATTTTTCAAAATTTTGGTAGCTGATAAGGTCTTTCAAATATTATTTCAAATGGTCTGAGTCTTGTTGTACTCGTAATGTTCATGTACTGTACATTTTTACTAAATCTATACATTGTTCATGGACGTTTTGTTTTTTCCATACATTTCTTTAATCTGTTTTTATTTTATTCCCGTTTGTCCTTTTCACTAATCCTGCGCTTTGTGGATGATAAGCACAGTGATTTTTTTTATATCAATGTGGAATAATGATTCTATATTCTTGATCAATTGATTCACAAAATAAGGTCCATTGTCACTGTATAGATTTAGCTATACCATATCTTGGTATTATCTCTTTGCATAATGCTTTTGCTACTGTTAGTGCATCTGCTTTTCCTTTAGGAAATATTTCTACCCATTTTGAAAATGCATCTACTATGACCAGACAATAATGTTCTCCTTCACTCTTATTTAGTTTAATTAAAATCTATGCCTAGATGTCATATACAAAAATTTTTTTTATACGAATTAAACTATAGGAAGTATAGTACTTCTATAGTACTTCTGTATGACGATATTCATATCCCTCCTGTTGAGCCATGAGTTCAACCTTGGCCCAATATTGCTGCTCACTTATACCGATTTTTCTTTGCAAGATTGGTTTATTGTCTGGACATACATAGATGTCTTCTTTGTTCATCATCATCCTCATCATTTATTTTTATTCCTTTCATAAAAATGCATATATACAAGCCATATACAATTGACACTTTCATTGTTTTGTTTTTTTATACATTTCCATGATCAGAAAGGAATAGATGGAAGAATACTATTCTTATATTTATCTGACCCTTTTTTAACACAAATTATTTTAGATAACTTTATCACTGTTACCTCTACCAACACCCTAACTCCAAAATACTTTTAATTTTCGTTTAAGCATTTTCCAAATGCACGTCCAATCACAATCAAAATCAGTTTGATATAATTACAGTTGTCTTTCTGTGCAACTCTCCCTAAATTCAAAAATATTCTTGCAGCTTTTTAAGTCTTTGTCTAGAGAATTATATGCTTTCACAGCAGCAACAGACAAGCACATTTGCTTCATATGTGTTGGCACTCTTATTTAGTTTAAAATCATACGGCCTTCTGTGGTTCTCATCTTCAGATGTGAACACAAGGAACTTTTGTAAGTCCTTCGGAAGAACTTTATTTCTAGCTTTGAACATCACTAATAGAGTATGCTATTCTACATTGTCTTTTAGTTTTAATAATCCTGACCTAATAAAGAGTAGATTTGTGTGGTCTCTATATCCTACCGTAAAATTTATACGAATTGCTCTTTTCTGCGAAATAAATAAAGGCATTATGTTGCTGTGATATGTATTTCCCCATATTTCTACACAATTGAAATAAGATAGAATAATTGAGCAATATTACGTTCTCATTGTATTATTTAACCTTGTTCAAAATAAATAAGCTTTTAGATACCTTATTTTTCATATGCAATATATGAGCTTTCCATGTCAACTTTTCATCTAAAATTACCCCAAGAAATCTGATTTCAGACAACTTCTCAATTTTCACATTGTTTATGGATAAACTAACTTCTATCTTTCTTTTATTACTGAATACTATAAATTTAGTATTTTCCAAGTTTAAAGATAATTCATTTACATCAAACCATAATTTTAGTTTAACCATTTCCTCTTCAATATTATCGGCTAAGATTTTCAAGTCATCTCACTAAGAAACATTGACTGCATAACCCTATTTTCCCTTTTCCAGACATCCCCTGATTGATCATTAGCTCTTGGTATTTTGTTTGCTAAGCTAGGTCCTACATTTACAAAGAATTGATTTAATTAATTGACAATTTCATCTTTGTTTTCAATTAACATATTATCTTTAAATATCTAGGTAATTCTGTTCGGCTTGTCCTATTCCCTATTGCTTTATTCAAAATATTCCATGTAGCCTTTATGTTATTTTTATTTTTATGCAACATTCGTTCGTAATATTCCCTTTTTGCTTGTCTCAATATATTGGTCAACTTGTTTTTGTAGTTCTTATAGCGTTTTTCAGCATTCTCTGTTCTTGATTTGATAAACTCCTTATAAAGTCTATTTTTCTTTTTACATGCACTTTTTCAAACTGTTTATCATCCAAGATGCATTATTTTGCCTTTGTTTAGATGTGCATGGAACCTCAGGACAATGCTTGTTTTGCTGTTTTGTCAGCAAACACATTTCCTATTGATACTGTGTCTGTTCCTTTGGTGTGTGCTGCACATTTGCATATTGCTATTTTAGCTGTTAGCTGTACTGCTTCCATTCTTCCTTTTTCTCTTTCTTTTTTATACGAATTTAACTTTATCATTCCTATATTTTGGCTATATTTACATATATTGTGACCTTTTGATTTTTCATTACTTTACATGCTTCTATTAATGCTTCTAGTTCTGCTGCTTGCATTCATTCGGGGGTGCGACTTATACTTAGGAGCGACTTATGTGTGAAATTATTAACACATTATTAAAATATCAAATAATATTATTTAGCTCATTCACGTAAGACTAGACATACGTATAACATTTCATGGGATTTAGCGATCAGGAGTGACAGATTGTCTGGTAAACGTATAGCATGTTCTATATGTTATAGTTATTTGAATGACTCTTACCATAATATGGTACGTTAACATACCAGGCACGTTCTCAGTTGGTTATTTATGCGTCATATAACGTACACTTATTCAGCCTGTTGTTCACTATTCTTTATTTATTTTAAATTGCCTTTCAAATGTCTATTCTTGGTGTTGGGTTTTATCAAATAAATTTCCCCAAAAAATGTGACTTATACTCCAGTGCGACTTATATATGTTTTTTTCCTTCTTTATTATGCATTTTCGGCCGGTGCGACTTATACTCCGGAGCGACTTATACTCCGAAAAATACGGTACTTGTTATATAAAACCTCTGCATTGTTTTTAATGAATACATATGTCTACTATGATACTGTATTTTAATGTTGGTCAATGTGGTGGTACTTGGAGAGCCAAGTTTTTACTCAGGTGGTACTTGGTTAAAAAAGTTTGGGAAGCACTGATCTATTGTATTGGCTTAAAAATGAAATAGATCAAAATGCGCCCCCATTCCTTATTGTTTTCAGTGTGCAGGCGGCAGGCCTTATTGTAAAAAGTGCTGCTGCAGACAAAACAAGGTTTAAGCAAATAAATTAGGTGCATTCAATTAAAAAAAAGTCAAAAAATGCTCCTCTATGACATTCTGACAATAAAATTGCCTTTGTGTCCAGACACTAGGATCTTAACATAATTGAAATCATGCAAGCAAATAACAACCTGTGATTATCATGAATCCAAATTCAAAAGTGTGATTAATCTGATTTTTTAAAATCTAATCAATTGACAACACTACTTATAACACTAACTGAAAATAATTGTGGATGTTGATGCTTTTAATGTTATCTTTCCAGAACCCAGTAGTGCATTCACTAATCAAATCTCAATCAATCAATCAATTCCTTTATCTAACCAGGTAAAGACTCATTGAGATTAGAATCTCTTTTTCAAGAGCGACCCGACAAAGAAGACAATACAACAGAACAACAGCAATCATACCACAACAGGTCAAAAATAATTTAAAACGATTAAGTAATAATTACATTTTAAAGCAAGTACATTTCCCAAGAGAACTGGTAAGACTAACGTAAGACTAGACATGCGTATAAGATTTCATGGGATTTAGCGATCAGGAGTGACAGATTGTCTGGTAAACGTATAGCATGTTCTATATGTTATAGTTATTTGAATGACTCTTACCATAATATGGTACGTTAACATACCAGGCACGTTCTCAGTTGGTTATTTATGCGTCATATAACGTACACTTATTCAGCCTGTTGTTCACTATTCTTTATTTATTTAAAATTGCCTTTCAAATGTCTATTCTTGGTGTTGGGTTTTATCAAATAAATTTCCCCCAAAAATGTGACTTATACTCCAGTGCGACTTATATATGTTTTTTTCCTTCTTTATTATGCATTTTCGGCCGGTGCGACTTATACTACGGAGCGACTTATACTCCGAAAAATACGGTACTTGTTATATAAAACCTCTGCATTGTTTTTAATGAATACATATGTCTACTATGATACTGTATTTTAATGTTGGTCAATGTGGTGGTACTTGGAGAGCCAAGTTTTTACTCAGGTGGTACTTGGTTAAAAAAGTTTGGGAAGCACTGATCTATTGTATTGGCTTAAAAATGAAATAGATCAAAATGCGCCCCCATTCCTTATTGTTTTCAGTGTGCAGGCGGCAGGCCTTATTGTAAAAAGTGCTGCTGCAGACAAAACAAGGTTTAAGCAAATAAATTAGGTGCATTCAATAAAAAAAAAGTCAAAAAATGCTCCTCTATGACATTCTGACAATAAAATTGCCTTTGTGTCCAGACACTAGGATCTTAACATAATTGAAATCATGCAAGCAAATAACAACCTGTGATTATCATGAATCCAAATTCAAAAGTGTGATTAATCTGATTTTTTAAAATCTAATCAATTGACAACACTACTTATAACACTAACTGAAAATAATTGTGGATGTTGATGCTTTTAATGTTATCTTTCCAGAACCCAGTAGTGCATTCACTAATCAAATCTCAATCAATCAATCAATTCCTTTATCTAACCAGGTAAAGACTCATTGAGATTAGAATCTCTTTTTCAAGAGCGACCCGACAAAGAAGACAATACAACAGAACAACAGCAATCATACCACAACAGGTCAAAAATAATTTAAAACGATTAAGTAATAATTACATTTTAAAGCAAGTACATTTCCCAAGAGAACTGGTTTCTCAATCTTTTAAAATGTACTTAAACTTCCCCAAAGTGATCAATTCTGGTAACCTCAGATCTTTCTGGATGTCATTCCATGACCAGGGAGCAGCATAACTGAATGTTTTTTTTTTCCAAGTTCTGTGTTGGCTCTAAGCACCAAGATATGGAGGACATCCTGTGAGTGTAGGCTGTAATGACTGGAGTCTCTACACACAAAGGAAAACAGGTAGGTGGGGACAAGTCCAAGAAGACATTTATATATAAAAACTATCCATCAAGAAAGTCTTCGGGCAGTTAAAATGGACAGTTTGCCTTTGCATAAAAAGTGCAGTGGTGGACAAGATTTCCACAACCAGTAATAAAACGTAAGGCACAGTGATATACAGTGTCTAGTTTTTTCAAGTAAGTGCCAGGTGCATTCATAAAAAGCAAGTCTCCATGCCTAACCTACTCAGTGGCGTAGTGGTTAGAGTGTCCGCCCTGTGATTGGTAGGTTGTGAGTTCAAACCCCGGCCGAGTTATACCAAAGGCTATAAAAAAATGGGACTCATTACCTCCCTGCTTGACACTCAGCATCAAGGGTTGGAATTGGGGGTTAAATCACCAAAAATTATTCCGGGCACGGCACCGCTGTTGCCCACTGCTCCCCTCACCTCCCAGGGGGTGATCAAGGGGATGGGTCAAATGCAGAGGACAAATTTCACCACACCTAGTGGGTGTGTGACAATCATTGGTACTTTAACTATAATCAAGTAAAGGAATAAAGGTGGATGAGATCTGATGTTTCCTAACTTTTAGGGAAAAACAAGACTTATTTCTAAAAAAGAAACCCAATTTAATTTTAAGCTTAAAGACAAGCTTTTCTATGTTTGCTTTAAAAGACCATCTCTCATCAATAATAATTCCTAAATACTTATATGTAGTGACCAACTCAAGCTCGAGTAGTAAATATTTTAGGGATGTTCAATGGCAGCCGTTTGCCATTTGAGAATAACATCACCTTAGATTTGTCTGCATTTAGCACTAGCCTAAGTTGGGTCAGTTGGGCATACTTGCCAACCCTCACGATTTTCCAGAGAGACTCCCGAATTTCAGTGCCCCTCCCGGAAATCTCCCGGGGCACCCATTCTCCCGATTTCCACCCGGACAACAATATTGGGGGCGTGCCTTAAAGGCACTGCCTTTAGCGTCCTCTACAACCTGTCGTCACGCCCGCCTTTTCTCCATACAAACAGCGTGTCGGCCCTGTCACATAATATATGCGGCTTTTACACACACACAAGTGAATGCAAGGCATGCTTGATCAACAGTCATACAGGTCACACTGAGGGTGGCCGTATAAACAACTTTAACACTGTTACAAATATGCACCACACTGTGAACCCACACCAAACAAGAATTACAAACACATTTCGGGAGAACATCCGCACCGTAACACAACATAAACACAACAGAACAAATACCCAGAATCCCTTGCAGCACTAACTCTTCCGGTACGCTACAATATACACCCCCCCCCGCTACCCTCCATCTCCCGAATTCCGAGGTCTCAAGGTTGGCAAGTATGCAGTTGGGACCGAACAACATCAAAAGCAGACTGCAAAGAGTTCAAGGATTTGCATTGCAGAGGGGGATAAACAATATATGACCGCATCATCTGATATTTTATCACAAAGATTGTTCACGTAAATGGAGAACAGCGGTCCTAATATTGAACCCTGTGGTACGCCCTTTAACACTGGGAGGAAAGATGAAGAAGACCCAGCAAACTGGACACATTGTGTTCTATCGCAACAGTAACTGGAAAACCAGTTAACAGCATACCCAGATATGCCAATCCTGTGCAATCTATCTGCTAAAATCGTATGGTTGACCGTGTCAAACGCCTTTGACAGGTCAAATCTATATCTTACAACATCTAGAAAAAGAAACAATCACGTTTCATGGCAACACATAGCATCTGCCTCACCTCAAATATGTAATTAAATTAGGAATTGTTCTTTTTGTGTGACGTTTATGTATAAAACCCCAACATTTACCTTAAGCGAGCTGGACATGACAGGACCTGAAGACAGACTTGGTTTCGAGGCGGCCATGTCGGAGCTCTGAGTCGCACCCATGATGTGTCCTTTTCATTCCTTATACAGAAGAAACAAGTAAGACTACAATGGCGTCTTTACAAGCAAAATAAGTCTAGTCTGTCCCTTTTAAAAACTACAGTGGCGCCTTCACAACCAAAGCGCGTCTAGTCAGTAGCTAGAAGCTTAGTTAGTAGCTAGCAGTCTAGTTAGTAGCTAGAAGTCTACTTAGTAGCTAGAAGTCTAGTTAGTAGCTAAAAGTCTAGTTAATAGCTAGAAGAGCTACCAGGAGATGTACATCTCACTCGATGCGGAAGTTCAGCTCGAAGTAAGCTAGTCATGAGTTGTGGGTAATGTAGCTACACTATGCTAATACATGACCAAAACTACTTTAAAAAAAAACAAACTTTGGGTAAATAATCGTCGCGTAGTAAAAAGGAAAATGACTTATTTTTCTACCCAGAAGACGTTCATTTCATTCCTGTTGCTGTCAGTCATTTTACTTTGGCTTTCAGTACCCGGGAAGCGCGGAACTGAGATGGGCGAATCTGCTGTGCAGCTAACTCCGCCCGTCCGGTGCACACTGTGATTACTTTTTGCAAACCTTAATCTTTTTTTTGCCGTTACGTCATCGAGTGGGCGTTTCTTCCGGTAATCGGTATTGGAAACCACGCGTGCCTTATGGTTATAATGCAGAAAGGTTGTCAACAAAATATCTGTCGCTTCATCCTGGACAATATTCATGACACATTTGTGCTTTGTTTTACAGATGTGCTATTTGGATTTACACTGTTATGAATTTTTTTTTGAAAATGAACCTCAGAAAGGGACAAGCGGTAGAAAATGGATGAATGGATGGAATTTTACTTTTGCAACCTCATTATACTATTGGCTAAGTTTTATATTCATAAATGTAAGTTTCTCAATACCCGACCTGTTTTTTGTGCCTTTAAAAAAGAATTAGAACTGTACTTTAAAACGCGTTCTACCTCTAACAACCAAAAAGCTGTGAAAACTATGATACTGTGTTCCAAATTTGGATTATTTACGGAACTTGTGTGAGCCTGTGGCTTTATATTTTGTTACATATATGTTGCATTCTATTTTAGTTACTTTATTGACTTTACAACCCCCTGGTGCTGTTTTGTACTGTTTTTGATTATTATTTCTTGATTGTATGTAAATGTTGCATATTATAAATAAAGGTTTATAAAAAAATAAAAATAGGTTGTCAACAAAATATGTGGTTTATTTGATGTTAGACAATTATTAAATTGAACATAATATTGTGGGATTGTTGAGGATGTTGGAAGTAATTAGAGGCACTATAAATGCTGCAGGAAATGTATATTAAGGCAAATGAGTGTATATTACCATTCAATAATCAGGCTTATGTACAGTACACACAAGTTTTGTATGGGGTAACTTCACTGCAAGAACACCAACTAAACTCAATTTATAACAGCACATAAACAGTTAATAAAACACTGACTACTACTACATGGGGTAACAATGACAATCTGTTATCAATGAACATGTAATTAACCACAACTATACACAACAAAGCATGATGGTAAATGGAAAGTACTCCCTTAGAGAGCTTTCTGTTTATACAGTAGCTCAAAAACATTTAACAGATTAGAGGGACATACAAATGAGTCAAAAATACAGTATTAAAATAAGCTGCTTTAGCAGCATTTTTGTTTCGAGGGTGGAAGTATTGGCAAAACTCAAATATGAATTTAGTTTTTAAGCTGGAAACTGAGGAACTGTTATTGTACTCAGCCAACATTTAAAGTACTGACCACAGGTTTACAGTAGTCACATCATCATGCACACTCTAAAAACAAATATCAGACAAGAAAAATACACTTAAAATGAGGGAGACAGATTTTTATTATAATGGCAAACAGGTGCATTCATGATTTAAATCACATAGGCACTGCAATTTGCGTACAATTCGGTACACACAACTGTATCATAAAAGACAAGCCTGAGCAAAAATAAAGGTACCCCGCAGAGGTTTAACAAAAATATGGTAGTCATTGATTTTGGTGTCACATTTCATTTCAATGAGGCCCAACCCTGTCAGTGGATACTGTCCTTTCATACTTTCTTCGACTCTGCATATTTGACTGAATAATGTAACGTCCAAAGATAAATGCAATTCTTTTGAGTGACAAACACTTTTATCCCTGTTTTGTCTAAAACAAAAGTTAATCCATTCTTCTAACAGCTGAGAGATGTATCTTTTTGGTCAGTAGAGGAACCTCTATGTGTCAGTGTCAATCCTGTGAGCTGCAAAAAGGACAGAGGACAGACAGGTTAAACATGGGGGCTGTGTAGATTTGCATAGCATGTTCAATAATTCATTGCATCAAACAAAGTTGTCAGTCACCTGCTCATGTGTAACATGGGATATGTTTGTTAGAGTAGGAAAGTGTTTGTTTTCACCTGTGCAGTAGAGATTGGTGCATTTGGTACAGTGCGTAGTTGTTTGCATTTCGATTGTCCCAGAGTTGACTGGGATAACAAAATAAGTATACTACCGCCTTTTGGCACTTCTAAAACAAATGTTATCTGCTTTTTGCAACACTCACATGCAGTCTATTGTTGCTTTTTGCTTATTGTGTTGCATTTTTCTTTGTTTAATGAATTGGTTGATTACACTATAATCACACTGGTATGATGTCACACTACTTAAGCTGGGTACACGCAAAGATTTTCAAAATCTAGTTGCCTAGTACTACTAACATTTAACTAAACATTAAACTATCAAAACAAATCTGGCACGGTGCAAAGACTTGGGAGGCTTAGGCTTTCCCCACAGACATTAAGAGTTTTGGTTGTAGATATTGAACAAGGTCAATACTTATGATTGTCTGCCGTGATCTCTTTTGAAACAAATTATTGGGACAAATTCACTTTTCACACAGCTCAGACCATAGGAACAATCTTGTAAGACATTGTCTTCATGTGTGCTCTAGTTACAGGGTTTACTGTTCCAATCTCTGTCAAGGTAAACTAAAGCAGTTTAAACTTGTTGGAGGAACTTACATTGCTTTGGTATCCTGAGTGGTTCTGCATCTCCTGATAGGACTTGATGCATGACGCCGCGGAACTGATACAGCACCTTTAGACTTTTCTCCTCTCCCACGCAGGGGTCGTAGAAGCCCGGGAGTCCTGACTACAATTTAGAAACACACAAATAAACAGAAAACTAAAAACACAGTAACAATATACAGATTTTAGATACCCAATTATGTCCATTTTTGGATAATGTAGTCTTATACCTTTGTGGCCTCTGTCAGGATTAGTTTGGAGTCTTTAACAAGACACTGCAGCGGCACAGTCACATCAATAACCTTTGCCCTCTCATGCTTTTGGCTGTTGTCAGTCACAAATTTGCCATACCAGGCATTGAGGATGATGAGACCTGGTTTAAAAGGCAGGAGTAAACAATAGTGTGAAATAAATGCATTCCTTTTATTTTATAAAGAGCTGCAGACAGCATGGAACTCAATTCCTAGAATCCAAAAGCTTTCCAACAACATTTCCGTTCTACGGTGCAGGAAATATTTTTTTAATTCCAAAAGTGCCTAACAAAACACCAGTATATCAATCTCTAACATAAGATCATTGGTAAAATGAAACATCTTAAAAAGTGCAAAATCTGCTGGGCCACTCTTGACTGTAAAACCTAAATTTTACATTTGCTGGAAATGAAATTGTCAGACTTCTACTTGGGGGAATGAACTAGTGTGCTTAAAGTATTTTACAAGTGTGTTATCAAAGCCTGGCATAAAAGTGGTAGTTATTGCCAGTCAAAAAAGAGGCTTGAGGCTGATTAAAAGGAACAATTATTCCGCTTAAAAATGTCCACCTTGTTTACGATGCCGTCCATATTGCCACAAAAACTTCTAAAACTGCATGAAAAACTGCTTTGTCAAATAATTTAGCACATTCGATTGTAATTAAATAATATTTAATGTCACAAGTTAAAAAGAGGGACCAAACCTTGAACAGGCCATCAACATATTTAACTTTGAATGTTTGGATTTTTGATAGTCAAGTGTTTCAAAACCTTTTGAAAACAACAACAACTTGACACTGCGAATTAGCTGATCTTTTAAACATCACTAATCGTACCCATTCGAGATTCCTCAGCTTCAATAATCCTTCGCACAGACTCCTGCATGAGCAAGACCTTGAGAGATGAAAAAAAGAAAAGCGAGAGAGAGAAACAAAATTGAGATTAAATCATTTCATCATATGCATCATGAAGCCACTAAGACTTTTAATCTCATTACATATTTGTATCAATGACATCACTTTCTGAGTGTTGTAAGGCTTCCGACATTTGCTCTCTGTCGAACACATCTCAAATGAAGCCATGAAGTACTCACCGCAGCCTCTGCCTCCTGTTTCTTTTTGGCTATGTTAGAGGCTGAGCTCTCACGCTGCTTCTCCAAGTCGCTGTTAAAAGATAGATAGGAGGAATTCAAGGAAAAGAAACTGCTTGCATGGCTTCCTTTAACAACTCCTCTTCCATAAAATAATTCCAAGTGGGGATTTCTTACTGTTCTTTCTGAGCTCGCACATACGGCCGAATAATGAGTTGCTGCATGGCGAGGTAGACAATCAGCGGTCCAACTGTGGCGTAAAATACAGCACTTGGCAGAAGTTGGTCGGTCAGGTGAATGGGGAAGAAATAAGTCTGGCTCGCTCGGTTTAGTCTGCAGAGAGGCGGTCAGTTGTATTATTTATTGCCAAGCAACTTTTGCCTAGGTGCTTTACTGTGTGACATTCAGTTGTGTGGGAACACACCGTAGAATATTGCCTGCCAAATGTGGGTGTACAACCAAGGTTATTGTTATGAAAATACACCTTGTGCTGCTATCTGCATATTTGTGTCAATACGTGCTGGAAAGCGGGTGATTGATTGTTGGTGTTTAGATTTTCCAAATAGACCAGGTTCATATTTAAAGAAACAATAATATTGCACAAATCACTGCTTCTCAAAATAAGGGCAAAATATTGGCAATTCCCGGGGAAACCCAGAGTGTGTGTTGAACATGTATCAACTGATTATTGATAATGAAGTTAGGTAATATATTGTATTAAACCAATCATTTTATACAGTTTAGTTAGGGGGAACTGCACTTTTTTGGAATTTTGCATCATTTATATTCCCAATGTGAGAGAAGAACACGTCTTTCTTTTTTCATGCATTCTAACTTGTAAACAAAAGATAGCAATAGGTGGCTAACAATGCAAGTAATGAGGATTCGATCTATTTTGCCTATAAGGCGTTCTAAAAAACTTCCATCAATGTTTTATAAAAATGCTGCAAGTAAACAGTATATGCAATGTGATAACAGGCATGTTCATAATAACATGTAATATTTATGTATTTTGGTAATTTTAAGCATTACGAAGGCGCATTGATTTCATAGAACGCATCACAACATTAACTATTTCCTTAGAACAACAATTAGTAATCATGATAGACTTTATGAAAGCCAACGACGACTACTTTGGGACAAATGATGATCCAGAACCTTATATTTTTGAGCCCAAATATAGAGAGGCTGAGCTACAAGTTTTAGAAGCTGAGTGATAAGCAGATCCAGCTCTAATGAAACACTAAGCATCATGTAACAGTATTGCTAAGTGCTGAGCAAGTAATAAAAAACTACACAGAAAATAAAACAATCACTTACTGTACAACGTCTGCTCTCACTGGGATGCTGACTGATGGGATGTTTATATCTTTCAGCACAGATATTTTATCTTGGATATATAATCATCTATATTGGCAGACACATTAATTCATTTATTTTAATTTTATTCCAAGCAGTAATTTTTTTTTTATATCTGAGAAAAAGACACACACTGGCTTCATGTATTACAAATGTCGACAATGTGGCAACTTGTCCAGGGTGTACCCCGCCTTCCGCCTGACAGCAGCTGGGATAGGCTCCAACATCCTGCAAGCCCAAGAGGGACAAGCGGTAGAAAATGGATGGATGTTGGTTATTAAGTTGTTTGGAAAAAAACATTGGCTTCCGCTGGTTAAACATTATAGAGACATGCGTCTGCTATTTCAATCGCCCCCACTTCCAGTCAGGCGAGTCAGAGTACTGCTTTGGGACAGCAGAACCTAAGCCTCCAGCTTCTCTTTTCTCCATTTTAGAATTTGATTATCAAGATTAATGACGCCACACTTACATTAATACAATAAACAGACTGTAGATTCTAGAGCAGGCCTGGGCAATTATTTTGCCTTGGGGGGCCAAATTTAGAGAAAAAAATGTGTCTGTGGGCCGGTATATCTATTTTTAGGAACACGTAATACAAAACCTCACAATAATGTCTGATTGAATGCTAAAAAAGTTATGACAGACCGCCTTAAAAAACAGAATGGAATTTTAATTTTTTTTACTGAATGAGACACCCAGAATGTACATGAAAATAAAGAATGAACAATATTAACTATGTACGATAAAACACTGAATATTGACAACATATGAACGTCACACCCCCCTCTCGATCGACATATTTTACAATCAAGCGAAACGCAACAAAAATGCAACAAACACAGCGAAACATGAACACGAAGGGTAAAAAATAAACCCACCTACAATCTGATATATCACTAAGCTTTAGAACTTTGTTGTAAAAATCTCCTTCCGCGTCTGTCCCTGACACCCGCATTTCAGGCTGGCCGCTCTGAAAACACTCTGTGGAAACGCTCCCCACCCACACTGCTTGGTGCCTCGTCTGAGCTGCTGTGACGTAGATTACCATAGTAACTAATATATCATGCAAAAGCGCAGATTCCATGATGTTTTTGAGGGCTTTATCGGTGTAATAATTTAGCACAGCTAAATAAGTTACACACAGGCAAGGCCGCGGGTCCTGACGGTGTGAGCCCCAGAGTACTCAAAGCCTGCGCTCCACAGCTGTCTGGTGTGCTCCAGCACATCTTCAACATGAGCCTTAGGCTGCAGAAAGTCCCCACACTGTGGAAAACCTCATGCGTGGTCCCCATCCCCAAGTGCACGCGACCCAGCATGTCGAAGGACTACAGGCCGGTGGCTCTAACCTCCCATATCATGAAGACCATGGAGAGGTTGGTCCTGGAACAACTCCGCCCTACAGTCAAGCCCCACCTGGACCCACTCCAATTCGCCTACCAGCCCCGACTGGGAGTGGAGGACGCAGTCATCTACCTGCTGAAGCGAGCTCACAGCCACCTAGACAAGCCTGCGAGCAGTGTGAGGGTCAAGTTTTTTTACTTCTCCAGTGCTTTCAATACCATACGGCCTGGGCTACTGGGTGTGAAGTTGGAGAAGATGCAGGTGGAGGCCCCCTTGGTGTCCTGGGTTGTTGATTACCTGACTGACAGACCACAGTACATGCGACTGCAGGACTGTGTGTCTGACAGGCTGGTCAGCAACACCGGGGCCCCGCAGGGCACAGTCCTCTCCCCCTTCCTCTTCACCATCTACACCACCGATTTCCACTATCAGTCAAGAGTCCTGCCACCTTCAGAAGTTTTCTGATGACTCTGCGATAGTGGGGTGTATTGAGGATGGTGATGATGAGGAATACAGGGCACTGGTGGGAGGACTTTGTCACATGGTGTGGAAAGAACCACCTCCAGCTTAATGTGATGAAGACCAAGGAGCTGGTTGTGGACCTGGGAAGCAGAAGGAGTACTCCGGCGACCCCTGTTTCCATCAGGGGGGTCGATGTGGACATGGTTGAGGATTATAAATACCTGGGAGTAAACATCGACAACAAGCTGAATGGGTCAAAACACGCTGAGGCACTCTACAAGAAGGGACAGAGCCGCCTCTACTTCCTCACGAGGCTAGGATCCTTCAACATCTGTACAAAGATGTTGAAGATGTTCTACTAATCGGTGGTGGCGGGCGCCTTCTTGTACGCCGTGGCTTGCTGGGGCAGCGGGCTGAGAGCGAGGGACGTAAACAGACTGGACAAGTTGGTAGAGAAGGCCAGTAACGTGGTGGGAGTGGAGCTAGACTCTCTGGCGGTGGTGTCAGAGAGGAGAAGTCTAGCAAAACTCCTAGCCATTATGGACAACACCTCCCACCCACTACACTCGGACTTTGCGGGGAGAATGTGCACGTTCAGTGGAAGGCTCAGACTCCCAAAATGCAACACGGAACGACACAGGAGGTTCTTCCTACCGACAGCCATCAGACTGTATAATGCATATGTTCCTTCTTGACTGCACTTAAATGTAGAGTATATGTAGAATATATTTATATTATTTATACATTATATATATAATATATTATATTATTTATTATTATTATTGTCTATTGTGAGCGAACTGTGGTGCTGAATTTCCCCCAGGGATCAATAAAGTACTTTCTATTCTATTCTAATAAATGACTGCCATTAGCTTCAATGTTAACAGTCTAGAACGCGTCGTCTATTACAAATTAAAATGCATGAAAAAATGTAAAATGTGTTCTTGTCTCACATTGAACAAGTGAATGATAGGAAAAATGTCCCTTAAAAAATGCAGTTACCTTTTAACAATAACTCTTAAAACTACTAAACTAAATATTGGTTGAAATATTGTGACCTACAAAAAGTGACAAACTTTTCTATACGGCCCAACTTTAAATGAATAAAAGCATCACTTACTTGACCTTAAGCGATACACCTTGGGGCACCCCTACACTGACGGTGGCCCCCAAAACGCTATGTCGACTGATTTTCCTCTCAGCACCATATTCTACCACGGTTCCAAAGAAACCAGACCTGCAACACAGATACAACTCAGAATCAGAATAACCACTGACATTGTTCTTTATTACACTCTCAAAAATCTGAAAACGATACTTCGAGCACATACTTTATTGAGCCCTTAATTTTCGTCTGGTCTTCATCCTGGAACTTAAACTGGTAGCTCATCATCATGAAAGTGTGTGGAATGCCAAGCTGCATAGTGTAGGAGAACATTGGGGCTCATTGTGGGCAGGCAACTGTAGATGAAATGCGCACGCACGCACACACACACACGCAATTACACGCGCACACCGAACCTGCACTGCGAATGTAAAATGGCTGCTCTTGGTGTCTCTGACTACGCTGGTGTTCATGGACGACTGGATCCCCCAACGCCATTGTAGGTAGCCCATTGTGTTCTTGTCGAGGTGACGAGCCAGCACTGTGGTGATGCCAGGACGCACACCTCGGGATGAAAACTGGAGCCCGCATTGCCCTGTCACAAAGCTGAGGTGGAGCAGAACAAAACAACTTACAAAGTTGTCAATTTTTTGAGTTTTCAGTGCACATATTTTTCTAACAATTCGGACATACCACCGAGGTGTCAAATTGCGGAACACCTTCATTCCAAGCAGAGGTCCATGTGTGTCCCCGGCACCAAACTCTATCTATATACACAGGAAATATATAATCACTTTACGATGGCTGTCATCAGACAGTCAGTCAAGGAATGTGTAAAATTGCCTTTATACTTAATAAAGAGCAGCGTACCTCCCCCCAACCCTGAGCTGAGGTGACTTTCCTCAGGGCCAGGTTAATAGTCCCGCCTCCGTTTCCATTGTGTGTGGACAAGGAACCGGATAAGATGGCTGTGTCATTTGTGGTAAGAGGGGCCTGCAGAAGAATACACAGGACAGCTAAACCTGCTTAAGCTGTCACATGTACTTCTGTGGCAGAAGTAATATTGTAAAGACAAGTACACAGATCTCAAGAGTGCAATCTGGCACCAAATTTCACCTCTATGGATTGTGATATGTGCATCTTGTTGATTTCCACATGTGGGATGCCTCCTTCATCCATTTCCCCATAGTCCTCTTCATAACGATCAAAGAGGTCCGTGGCATCAATGCCCACACTAATAATTCCCTTTGAATAAATACATGGGTGAGAGAAAGTGTTAAAGTTGATACTGGTGGAGTGTGGACTGTAAAAAAGAAGCATTTTGAAAAGGATAGATTCAATACGAGCAATTTAGGGTCAAATGTCAATCAAAATCAACTAAAGCTCTTAGGTAGATATAGAGTACAACATTTTAGTGATGGGTCAAATGTTACAGAAGCATCAATGCCTTATGAAACACAGGAAGAGATACTGTGTCCCTCGACGTGTTACTTGAAGAAAAAAAAAATATGTGACCAATTAAGCTGCTTTGTCTTTTGACTGAAGTGCCCTACTGTGTTTATCAAGAAGCGCTTATTTTAGCTCACAAGTGACAGCTGGTGCTAAAAGAAGACACAGGTTTTCATCTCCATCATTGATCTAAAGGGAACTAAGAAAAATTCTGATGTGTGCCGTCATTTTTGATCTAAGAGCGCCAAATAAAGTAATTATTAATCTCTTTAGTTTACTATTTGGCTCACTGACCAGAAATGCGCATTTGACTTAATTTCTTTATAGCAGCTATTTGTCAAAAAAGAAAAGAAAATAAATTATATTTGCTAAATATTAATTTTATTTCCAGGTGAAATCTATTTCTTTTTTTTTAATCAATCTTATGGCGGACGACCATTATGAAACACAAACTCGATATCAGTGCAGTGTCAATATAGGTAGTGAGTGTGCAGTACACTCACTGAGGCCTCATTTACCCATCACTACAATATGCACAAGAAAGCTCTATAAAAGGGTCAAGATAAGTTGAGTTGGCAACCGTTGGCTATATACCTTTGGGTTGGTCCTTTGCTGCAGTCTTCGTTCCTCTCGCTCTATCTGAAGCCGCTCATACTCCTCTCTGATCTCTGCGGGAGTTCTTTTCCTCTCCACCACCTGGTAGAACAGCATGTGCCTTTTTATTCTCAAATACATAATGTATTTGTTATTGTTACTATACAGATAATGCAGCGATTTAATAGTTTGAGTTGGCTCAGCAATACACAAAATTTAAATAAGTATTTTACTCTGAGGTTTTCCATAAAAGCCAACCCTTTATTACCCGGGATTTCCACTGGATGCCTAACGGCTGTGGAACGGTGCCGCCACAGCGACTGACTTTTTCAGTTTCCATTTAGGTTAATGTGTTGATTTCCACCGCCGCCAATACCCTTGTGCACGGACGGTGGCGCCATGCCAGTGCCGTACCGCATCCCTGTGCTAAATATACGCAAAGATTCCATATTTGCCAAACGGCACAACACGGCAGATCAATGTAGCTTAAATCTGCTTGTGTGGCACAGAAAGTCATGCACTAACACAAAATAAGTCATCCGAATTACTTCCACAAATAAATACTGTTCAAGTCAGAATGTATTTTACACTTTGAAACGTCCTAATGGGCGAGGACGGCCATGAAGTCAACTTGTAGGTTTTCAGACACAATTTCAACTTGTAGACCCAAATGGATGAGGATATGCTGATTCTGGAGGTCCAAAATTAAATAATCATATTACAGGCATAACCTGGACAGCTATTTCGGGGCTGATACGGGGAGTGTGAGTGTGTACAGCGCTCGCGATGGATGAATGGATAGATGGATGGATGGATGTAGATATAGATAAAATGTTATCTGTTCCAACAGAGAAGGAAATTCCCCTTTGACAAGGGTCGAATAGTAAATACAACTTACATTGAAAACAAAGCGCAGCGTATTGAAAGAAGACTGTTAAAAACAAATAGATTCTAAAAAACTGTACCGGTAGTCGTTGCTGGCAACAACAACAAAAAAAAAGTTGCCGTTTTGCAAGACAAAACTGTCGTCTTTTCCACGTGTCAAGTCAAGTCAGTGCCTGTGGGTATTATTGGACAGCAAAGCTTGAGACATTCCGCGGTGTTGCCATTCAGCAGCCGTTATCTATCTTGAATGACAGGACAGAGTTTATTTGATTCTGCTCCTTTATAAGGACAGAAAAAAATGTTTGTGATTTGCTTTACTACAACTCCCCAAATTCGCAAAATCTTGGAGAAGTCTGAGTTACTTCGCTGCACAGCGAAGCCGCAACAACAATGCAAAGGGGATTGCCCTATGGCTGACACGTTACGTGGTGGTGCCGTTCAGTAATCGTTACGCATCCAGTGGAAATTAAGGGTA
Source organism: Entelurus aequoreus (assembly GCF_033978785.1). Lineage (NCBI taxonomy): Eukaryota > Metazoa > Chordata > Actinopteri > Syngnathiformes > Syngnathidae > Entelurus > Entelurus aequoreus. The sequence continues at coordinate 33,993,386 of NC_084737.1, forward strand.
TTTATTGTGAATTGTCTACTTAAGAAATGTATTACACAAATTACGTGGCATGCTTGAAAATTAAAGATATGATCAGGGCAGGGCGATTTGAACCACAACTGATATCCCGGTATTTTTTAGGTTGTATTCCGGTATACGATATATAACGGTATTTTAAACAAAATGTGCAAAGTGTTTAGTTTAAATGGTAAATGGGTCATACTTGTATAGCGCTTTTCTACCTCTTTAAAGGAACTCAAAGCGCTTTGACACTATTTTCCACATTCACCCATTCACACACACACATTCACACACTGATTAAGATCAACACCACATGACTGTTACTACCAATGTTCTGAAAATTACTTTAAAAAGTAATTATTATAGTTACTCCTTACTTAAAGAAAAAAGTAATTTAATTCTAATGAAATTACTGTTTAATAAATGTAATTAAGTACTAGGGAAAGTAATTAATATGTTACTTGGAAAAAAAACTACTTTAAATATATGTCCTATGCAGTTGAGAGAAGTTTAAGAGTAATAAAGTGTACGTACGTGTGTGTGCCTGTAAAAGGCAGTGTCTGTTACCGAGCTACTTCTGCGAGAGTTTCAGCGAAACTGTTGTTGTTAGCTTTAGCAGTTAGCAGTGGATGTTTTTGTCAACTGACAGCTGTTCTGTTGAATCTTTTCACCGGCTTGTGTTACCTACGGTCAATAAAGAGGAGCCACCGCCTTCACCCGCCAGTCGCCCGAGCTACGGTGCCTGCTGTGCATCCCCCCCGGCCACCATCAAAAGATACCGGTATGGTCTCAAATATACGTGTCTTTCGAAAATATACTGGTAATAACTGTGATACCAGTATACCGCCCAGCCCTAGATTTAAAAGTTAAAAAAGTTAAAGTACGAATGATTGTCACACACACACTTGGTGTGGTGAAATTAACCTCTGCATTTGACCCATCCCCTTGTTCACCCCCTGGGAGGTGAGGGGAGCAGTGAGCAGCAGTGCTGGCCGCGCCCGGGAATCCTTTTGGTGATTTAACCCCCATCTCCAACCCTTGATGCTGAGTGCCAAGCAGGGAGGTAATGGGTCCCATTTTTATAGTCTTTGGTATGACTCGGACGGGGTTTGAACTCATGAACTACTGATCTCAGGGCAGACACTCTAACCACAAGGCCACTGTGCAGGCTTTTTTTGATGAATAAATAGATTTACCTCCCATCCTTCCACATCCAGTCCACGCTTGCCATACACGTCATAGATTGCTCGCGCCTGTGGCTCACTGAGCACTAGGAAAACATACAACAGTAAAGTCAAGAAGGTCAATTATGCATTAACTTTGGTGTTGCTTGAGGTATGTACCTACCCCTCAACATGTCAGTTGATGGACTCACATTAAGGTACTGAAAAGACTTACCTTCATAAGCTTCATGTACAAGATTAAAGAGCTGCTCTGCTTGTCGCTTTAGTTCTGGATCCCGATGTTTGTCTGGGTGATACAGCATACATAGACGCCTGTACGCAGCTTTCAGTTCATCCTGCGTTGCCTGAAGCGCAACATTAAAGACAATGAGTAATTAGCAAATTTAAAATGACGTATTATGAAAATTACTCAGAAATCCATCCATCCATTTATTTTCTACCGCTTGTCCCTTTTGGGGTCGCGGGGGTGCTGGAGCCTATCTCAGCTGCATTCGGGCGGAAGGCGGGGTACACCCTGGACAAGTCGCCACCTCATCACAGGGCCAACACAGATAGACAGACAACATTCACACTCACATTCACAATTGTTTCAAATAAAGGAATCAAAAATCCCAACAATTCTTTTTTCCCCCAAATAGGACCTGTCTAAACAGATTGATTGATTGATTGATTGGTTGAAACTTGTATTAGTAGATTGTACAGTACATATTCCGTACAATTGACCACTAAATGGTAACACCCGAATAAGTTGATTCAACTTGTTTAAGTCGGGGTCCACTTAAATCAATTCATGGTAACAGTTCACAATGAATGTACCTGATACAAACATTACTTTTACTAATGTTTAATGACAGCATCAAATCCATGGTATACCCGTGTTAATAAAACAGTAAAAGAAAGACAAATGTAAGGCACTCGATCTCGACATGAAAGTCTAATCTAAGTTGTAAATCCAGGTGTAATCAATCATGGTAGCATTAGCCATGTGCACACTTCACGAAACAACTTGTAAACTACAATTTGAGACTTGTGACACCCACTAAACCAGTGTAGCAAATACTGTTTTACGTGGGGTTGTTGATCGATTTATTTCTCTGAGTAAAATGATCCCCCATAAACTTGAGTTTATGGACCCTAGACATCAATGTCGAGGGTCACCAGCTAGCCGTCGAGCTAACGTTCAACTACATTGCACGTGTAAGCATGGACTACTAATATTTGGTGGCGGCAGACAGAATATCTTGGACATGCTTCCACACTATAGCACCACACAATACACATGTACAATGTACCTCTCGCCGGACATTTAGAAGAGAATAGTAATCATCACTTGATATCTCATCATCGTCCAAGGCAGACGCCATGTTTACGCCCGGTCATTTCTTCTTCGACTCATCCATTGAGTTACTCAACGGCGTTCCATAGGACTCTATCGCCTCCCTGTGCTTTGGAAGTGTAACTGCAGCATCGTTCATATGCGTGTACTATATTTTTGCTCTACGGCTTCAGCTTGTGCATTTAATAAAATTAAACCTTTATTTTTTAACTTTGGATATGATGTTTATTATTATGGTTATTTTACATTATGTATTTGAATGTATTAATGGAAAACCCCTTGAGATGCAGCATCTTGTTTTCAAGGGGCATTTCAAATTAACACAATACAGTACAACACAGGACAAGTTACACAACAAACAATTACAGACAATCATTCGTGGAGAGGGGGGCGGGGCACAGATTAGGTGACCACAGCTGTTCAAAGTCGGGACCCGGGATGGATCACTCATCTGTGCATCAGTTGAGGACGTCTCTGCGCTGCTGACTTGTCTCCACCCAAGATGATCTTCGGCTGGCCCCACTGTGGACTGGACTCTCACACTATGAACTAAATCCACTCGACGTCCATTACACTGGTCGCCCGGGGGTCTGCTCCAAGGGTTCTCATTGTAATCCCATTGGGTTTAGTTTTTTCTTGCCCTGATGTGGGATCTGAGCCGAGGATGTCGTTGTGGCTTGTGCAGCCCTTTGAGACACTCGTTATTTAGGGCTATATGACTGCGTGGGTTCCCTCCCGGTACTCCGGCTTCCTCCCACCTCCACAGATTGATTGGCAACACCAAAAGTGGCCCTAGTGCAGACGTGCGCAAATTAAGGCCCGGGGGCCGCATGCGGCCCGTTAAGCTTTTCAATCTGGCCCGCCCGACATTCCCAAATATTTTTTTTTCATCTTTAAGATGGAAACTGTAGCTGCCTTTATGATGAGCAGTGATGATTTCAAATGACCGTAAGTCCTAAACGATACAAATGATTAATGATAAATGGGTTGTACTTGTATAGCGCTTTTCTACCTTCAAGGTACTCAAAGCGCTTTGACAGTATTTCCACATTCACCCATTCACACACACATTCACACACTGATGGCGGGAGCTGCCATGCAAGGCGCTAACCAGCACCCATCAGGAGCAAGGGTGAAGTGTCTTGCCCAAGGACACAACGGACGTGACTAGGATGGTAGAAGGTGGGGATTGAACCCCAGTAACCAGCAACCCTCCGATTGCCGGCACGGCCACTCTACCAACTTTGCCACGCCGCCCCAAATACCACGCCCCCCCAAATAAAAAGTATTTCAATGGTTGGAATCTGTGCTTTTGCATGATATACTAGTTACTATGCTAATATAATTAGTTACTATGGTAATCTACGTCACAGCAGCTCAGACGAGGCACCAAGCAGTGTGGGTGGGGAGCGTTTCCACAGAGTGTTTTCAGAGCGGCCAGCCTGAAATGCGGGTGTCAGGGACAGACGCGGAAGGAGATTTTTACAACAAAGTTCTAAAGCTTAGTGATACATCAGATTGTAGGTGGGTTTATTTTTTACCCTTCGTGTTTATGTTTCGCTGTGTTTGTTGCATTTTTGTTGCGTTTCGCTTGTTGTAAAATATGTCGATCGTGAGGGGGGTGTGACGTTCATATGTTATCAATATTCAGTGTTTTATCATACATAGTTAATATTGTTCATTCTTTATTTTCATGTCTCATTCAGTAAAAAAAATTAAAATTCCATTCCGTTTTTTAAGGCGGTCTGTCATAACTTTTTTAGCATTCAATCAGACATTATTGTGAGATTTTGTATTAAGTGTTCCTAAAAATAGATGTACCGGCCCCCAGACACATTTTTTTCTCTAAATTTGGCCCCCCAAGGCAAAATAATTGCCCAGGCCTGCCCTAGTGTGTGAATGAGAGTGTGAATGTTGTCTGTCTATCTGTGTTGGCCCTGCGATGAGGTGGCGACTTGTCCATGGTGTACACCGCCTTCCGCCCGAATGCAGCTGAGATATGCAGAACCCCCGTGACCCCGAAAGGGACAAGCGGTAGAAAATAGATGGATGGATGGATGAATAAACTTTGATTGATTGATTGATTGATCGATCATTAATTTTGCTCAGATACCTCTCAGCCCACACAACTCTCTCAGAATTTACAATATTTACAATAGAATAACATATAATGCAGTAAAATAAATATAATATTATTAAATTAAATTCCAACCAAGGACATACTATACAGTGGCGTTCAGTTTTAAGATAAACAAAAAGAGACATTTTGAAGGGAACAATGGTTGATAAAGACCTCAGAGAGGCAGGCAGATGATTCCAGTCAAAGGGGGCTCTAAAAGAAAAGGACCTCCGGGCCAGCTCTTTGCGCACAGTAGGGACAGTAGATGTCGGATATTGAGAGTGTCTTAGAGAGTAGGATGATGTAAAGGGCACAAGAAAACATTTCAAATATGCTGGTAGATTAAAATAAATAGAAACCAGCGGTACAGCCGTCGCTTGTCAGGATGGAGCCAGTTGAGCTGGGTGTATAAATGACAGTGATGAGTTCTGTATGGACAACTTAAAATACATCTACCCAGGGTGTTAAACAAAACATTAAGATGTTTAAGGTGTATATCATAGGTATTAAAATAAACAATGTCCGCACAGTCATAGTATTTGGCAATTCTTCAGTGCATAATGTTGATAATGGCAGCACAGCCCAGCGGCAAAACAAAAACATAATTTCAACACCCAAATACACCACTGTGGCCTTTCCAGAAACAGACCCAACAAAGCAACCAAGTGAGCCGGCTCCGTTCTCTAACTGGACATTGGCCGACAGCGAATGAGAGAGAATCCGTTCAGGGAGCCCTAAGTGTCCGATACATACTCATTCAGCCAGGGCTCCATGATGCTCGGCCATCCTGAGGCTCATAGCTAGTGTAGCTCGGCAGCGCCGTCTCCTCCTCCACATCTCCCCCGGTCTCTCCATGCGGACTCTGGTGTGGCAAAGAGCCAGCAGTTTGTCTCTAGTGCAAACATGGCCAAAAGGCTGCCCCGAGGTGGATCCAAAAGTTCCCAAAAAAGCACCAAAAAGCAGCGCAGAAGTCACAAAACTGCCACCCCTTGTTGCACGGTCCCAAAAGGGCCCCGAACCAAGATGCAAAAAAACACATGAAAACAAGACAGAGATCAAGAACACAAACGGGGACACACAAGAGCACAGAGCTCCTTCAACCAGCAGCTATTACAGCGGCACCATAATTGCCATCTTGCCATTCACTAACATGGTAAATATAATAAAACTTTTTATTCATCCCTTAATTCCAATGTGCTTCATACAGTTTACTGATCAATGAGACAACGGGATGTATCAAATGTTACAAACTGAACATGATCTGCATTACATTTGGAACATATGAGAAGGAGATATACCCAGAAGAGAGCTAGAGGAGGAGAGAAAATAATTCACATGATTACTTTAGGTCTTGCATGAGTTTCCTACTCATATTTTTTCTTCTTCTTCAAGAGCAGAGCCTTTTTTGACTGTGCAAGGCCAGCAGGCAACAAAAAAGCTGTCCTTTCAGCACCACCCACTCCACCATTTCACAACCGATGGCCCACAGCCTGTTAATGTAGGATGAAGGCTGTCCTTAAGTGCTGCAGTTGACAAGCGTGCCAACAGCAACGTGTATCAAGCTCAATGATCTGTAATTAGATCGCTTGTAGTTATTAATGCCGCCACACTATTGTCAAGCCGAGCTGTGCCACATTAATAGAAGGGGTACCTTGAAGGCATTAAGCTATATAGATGGCATTTATTTACATTGTGCCTTCCAACTTTTAAAGTGCTTTTCACACATCTTTCAATTCACAAAATGATTAACGATGTTAAAGGACTACTGAAACCCACTACTACCGACCACGCAGTCTGATAGTTTATATATCAATGATGAAATCTTAACATTGCAACACATGCCAATACGGCCGGGTTAACTTATAAAGTGCAATTCTAAATTTCCCGCTAAACTTCCGGTTGGAAACGTCTATGTATGATGACGTATGCGCGTGACGTCACGACGGCAATGGAAGTATTCGTACCCAATGTGTCACCATACAAACTGCTCTGTTTTCATCGAACAATTCCACAGTATTCTGGACATCTGTGTTGGTGAATCTTTTGCAATTTGTTTAATGGACAATGGAGACTGCAAATAAGAAAGTTGTAGGTGCGATCGGTGTATTAGCAGCGGACTACAGCAACACAATCAGGAGGTTGTGTTGTGTTTGAGCTGGATACAAGACGCACTACCGTGAGTACAGCTTTGGCTTCCAAACATTTGATCGCTTGCCCGTACGTGCGTGTCACGTACGTAACTTTGGGGAAATATATGTTTCTTGCCGACTCTGATGGCGGCCGGGGTGTCGTCGAAAGCTACAACGCCCGCCGCCACCGCCGCTCCGTAGTTAGCTTCAATTGTTAAGCTTCGCCAAGCTGGAAATTATTAACCGTGTATTTACATGTTCATGGTTTAATAGTATTGTTGATCTTCTGTCTATCCTTCCAGTCAGGGTTTTTTAAATTTTGTTTCTATCTGCATTTGAGCCTGATGCTATCACGTTAGCTCCGTAGCTAAGTTAGTTAGCTTCAATTGTTAAGCTTCGCCAAGCTGGAAATTATTAACCGTGTATTTACATGTTCATGGTTTAATAGTATTGTTGATCTTCTGTCTATCCTTCCAGCCAGGGTTTTTTAAAATGTTGTTTCTATCTGCATTTGAGCCCGATGCTATCACGCTAGCTCCGTAGCTAAAGTGCGTCAACGATGTATTGTCGTGGAGATAAAAGTCACTGTGAATGTCCATTTCGCGTTCTCGACTCTCATTTTCAAGAGGATATAGTATCCGAGGTGGTTTAAAATACAAATCCGTGATCCACAATAGAAAAAGGAGAGTGTGTGGAATCCAATGAGACCTTGTACCTAAGTTATGGTCAGAGCGAAAAAAGATTCACCCTGCACTGCCTCTCTAGTCCTTCACTCTAATGTTCCTCATCCACGAATCTTTCATCCTCGCTCAAATTAATGGGATAATCGTCGCTTTCTCGGTCCGAATCTCTCTCGCTCCGAATCTCTCTCGCTCCATTGTAAACAACGGGGAATTGTGAGGAATCCTTCCTCCTGTGACGTCACGCTACTTCCGGTATAGGCAAGGCTTTTTTTTTATCAGCGACCAAAAGTTGCGAACTTTATCGTCGTTGTTCTATACTAAATCCTTTCAGCAAAAATATGGCAATATCGCGAAATGATCAAGTATGACACATAGAATGGATCTGCTATCCCCGTTTAAATAAAAAAAAATAATTTCAGTAGGCCTTTAACATACCCATGGAAGGAAAGTTAGCATCTCATTTATACAGTGATGAGAGACACAACATCAGAATATACAATACAATACAATACAAATGTTTAATTTTCCTGAGGGAACTCTCCTGAAGGAATCAATAAAGTACTATCTATCTATCTAAACAATAATTTGACAGGTCAGAGTTTGCACTGGAAATTGAATTCCTAAACTTCTATTTTAAAGATGACCCCTGTATCACACGAACCAGCAAATTACCTGGCATGACTGCTCATGTGGCCATTAGTAGCGTGGTGGTGGTCCGCAATTGTTCTTGTGATATGGATATGAATACGTAATAATCAATAAATTGATTTATCAGATTTCTGTTTTGTGATTTTAAAGTGTTCATTCGTCCATTGTCTATACCACATGTCCTACAGTATTCAGGGTCATATAGGGCTCATTGGCTAGCACTGCTTGAATAACTCTCAATCCGTGTAGATTTGTGGACTCTTCTTTGGGCCCAGCATGTGCCGGGCTGGACTGTGCAGAATGACCACTGCTGCATCTGCACACGATTCAGTTATCGACTCTGCTTACCTTTATTTGGATATGATTTACTGCTTTAAACCAAAACACACAAAACCATTGCATTGAATAAAGATGAGACAAAGAGAATAATTACTTAAACAACTAACAATGAATGCTTCTCAGCATTTAGCAGGAAAGAAGAAAACTGTATTCAAAAGAGACTATTGTAGTAAATAAACAAGCACAGCAGGATAAGCTCATGTCAGCATGTGTGGTTGTGTCTTTAATGTATCCTCAAAAGTCACAATGACCCAGTGATGATGAATTTGCTCGACCAATGACCAACTCACAGGGGTTTACGGTTTCGCTTAGTACATGTGGAACCGTGGTGATAGTGGACCATATACAGTGGTACCGCAACTTAACAGTGGCCCAATTTAAGAGAGTTTTGAGATAAAAGCAGTCTCTCTGCTAATTGTTATGCTTTAAGTTGCAAGCAAAAATTTGAGTTACAAGCATCCTGCCAGTTGGTCTAACAAATGTCACAGTGAACGCTGTAAGATCCGCTCAAAACATCTGGTCTTACTTAAAAGATTACAGTTGGTACAAAATGCGGCTGCTAGACTTTTGACAAGAACAAGAAAAATCATATTACGCCTGTACTGGCTCACCTGCACTGGCTTCCTGTGCACTTAAGATGTGACTTTAAGGTTTTACTACTAACGTATAAAATACTACACGGTCTAGCTCCAGCCTATCTTGCCGATTGTATTGTACCATATGTCCCGGCAAGAAATCTGCGTTCAAAGAACTCCGGCTTATTAGTGATTCCCAGAGCCCCAAAAAAGTCTGCGGGCTATAGAGCATTTTCTATTCGGGCTCCAGTACTATGGAATGCCCTCCCGGTAACAGTTAGAGATGCTACCTCAGTAGAAGCATTTAAGTCCCATCTTAAAACTAATGTGTATACTTTAGCCTTTAAATAGACCCCCTTTTTAGACTACTGATCTGCCGTTTCTTTTCTTTTCTCCTCTGCCCCCCTCTCTCTTGTGGAGGAGGGGGGGACACACAGGTCCGGTGGCAATGGATGAAGTGCGGCTGTCCAGAGTCGGGACCCGGGGTGGACCGCTCGCCTGTGCATCAGTTGGGGACATCTCTGCACTGCTGACCCTTCTCCGTTCGGGATGGTTTCCTGCTGGCCCCACTATAGACTGGACTCTCACTATTATGTTAGATCCACTATGGACTGTACTTTCACAATACGGGACAATAGGGACGGCGTGGCAAAGTTGGTAGAGTGGCCGTGCCAGCAATCGGAGGGTTGCTGGCTACTGGGGTTCAATCCCCACCTTCTACCATCCTAGTCACGTCCGTTGTGTCCTTGGGCAAGACACTTCACCCTTGCTCCTGATGGGTGCTGGTTAGCGCCTTGCATGGCAGCTCCCTCCATCAGTGTGTGAATGTGTGTGTGAATGGGTGAATGTGGAAATACTGTCAGAGTGCTTTGAGTACCTTGAAGGTAGAAAAGCGCTATACAAGTATAACCCATTTATCATTCATTTATAATACTATGTCAGACCCACTCGACATCCATTGCTTTCGGTCTCTCCTAGGGGGGGGGGGGGGGGTTACCCACATATGCTCCAAGGTTTCTCATAGTCATTCACATCAACGTCCCACTGGGGTGAGTTTTCCTTGCCCTTATGTGGGCTCTGTACCGAGGATGTCGTTGTGGCTTGTGCAGCCCTTTGAGACACTTGTGATTTAGGGCTATATAAATAAACATTGATTGATTGATTGATCACTCGCTAACATTAGCTTAAAGCTAGAGATCGACATTACTCCTTCTCTTGGTTGGAAAACAAAGTTAATTGAGTTGAGGAACGCTTCAGTTATGCAAATCACAAGTTTGGAGCCCAGTGTTCTGTTTGCTAGTAAGGTTAAAATGTCTATGCAAGGATCTGCCAAGGTGTTTACAGTTGTCCAAGTGCCTATGTATCAGTGATTCTCAAACTGTGGTATGGGTACCACTAGTTGTACACAGGTTCTATCCAGTGGTATGCCAAAGAATCATTTAAATATATATCACGCTTGGTGATTCTCTCAAAGAGGCAAGCGGATCCGAAGATGCAAAACACAGGCAGGAGTATGAACAAAAAGAGTCTTTATTGCTCAAGACAGGGATAGCGAGCAACACTTAAGTAGATTAAAAAAAACAATGGTGCATAACAAAAGGAACAAAAGATAGCACCGCGAAAAAATACTGCAACAGGTAAAATATGATTATCAAGAACAGAGTAGCTGCCTTAGCCGGGAGGAAGACTATACAGGGCAGGAAGGCAAATGGTCTTACCCTGGAATCGAGGAGAAGAATCCAGAGCATGAACCAGAGGTCCTGTGTCCATGAGGAGTAATCAGCCAGTGCCTTCCTGCCCGTACAGGTGTGATTAAATAGGCATGTTAATTACTCACACCTACAGCAATTTTGCCCGGCTCAGGGAGGTGTTAGGTCTGTAACAAAAACAAAAGGGGCGGTAACAAAGAAAAACACAAGACACAAAGGAAAAATTCAATTAACTACTGCAGAAACTGAACACTTAAATGGTCTTACCGCCCAAAGAAAATGGTGACAAACAAGTGGATGGCAATTGGTGTCACAATAGCATGTGACAGTACTCCTCCCTTCCCAATTAACTGGCGTTCACCTGTGGTCTACCTGGTTTCTTTGGAAATCTGCGATAAAATCCGACAACAAAGACGGATCGCAAATATGACCATGCGGAACTCAAGAACGGTGCTCTGGGCCATAACCCTCCCAATCAATGAGATATTGTATCCCTTTACCCCGTCCCCTGGCATCTAAAATACATTTTTACTGAAAATACAGGATCGCCATCCAGCAACCGTAAAGGAGGGCTCAGGTCACAAGAGGCCACAGGCTTCAGGGGTGACACATGAAAAACAGGATACCTCTTGAGAGATGGCGGAAGCTTGAGTCTGAGTCTGATCATCCGCTCCACTATGAACGGTCCAATAAACCTGGGTGCCAACTTCTTGGATTCCGCTGCCAGTGAGTGGTACCGGGATAACAACCACACCTTTTGCTCTGGTTGGTAGTTGGGGCCCGGCCTGCGATGACGGTTGGCCCACTTCTGGTTGCATAGCGCCGTACGACAGAGCTGTCACGCCAGACCCGATGGACTCCCCTCAGGAGAGCAGCCACCGACGACACAGAAGACTCAGACTCTTGAGGGACATGTGGGAAGCTGGAAGCCATGAACGACATGGAATGGAGATTGTCCAGTAGATGAACACGCCAAAGTGTTGTAGGCGTACTCGACCCACGGGAGGTAGTGGGACAATGACGTAGGGTGTTGGTGACACAAGCATTGCAAGACAGCCTCCAAATCCTGGTTCGCCCTCTCAGTCTGGCTGTTGGACTGAGGATGGTACCCTGATGAAAGGCTTACAGTAGCTCCCAGAGATTTTTCAAAAAGCCCTCTAGGTCGCTGAGGAGAACTGTCCACCTCTGTCACCACTTCCAGGGGAATGCCATGCCAGACAAACAACATGCTGTACCACCAGTTTAGTAGTCTCTAAGGAGGAAGGAAGCTTGCAAAGTGGGATGAAGTGTATACATTTAGAGAATCTGTCAATGATAGTCAGAACTCTTGTGAAGTCCCTTGAGGCCGGTAGTCCAGTTACAAAGTCCATAGCTATGTGGGACCATGGACGAGATGGGATGAGAAGCGGTCCTAGTAGCCCAGCGGCTGCCTGATTGGAGGATTTGCTCCTGGCGCAAACAGTGCATGCAGCCACAAAAAGCTTAGTGTCAGCTTGAGGAGAAGACCACCAAAAACGCTGTGAAAGCAGGAATGCAGTACGCCTGGCTCCAGGATGACAATCAATTTTGGAATAGTGAGCCCATGTCAGCACTTCGGAGTGGAGACGGGGAGGGGCGAAAAGACGACCAGGGGGGCATCCGGGAGTAGCGGTTGTGTCCGTAGTGTCATCCGCTACCCGCCTCTCCACCTTCCATTGGAGAGACCCCAGAATCCGGGAATTAGGAAGAACAGTCTCTCGAGCAGATTCCTCCACCTGGGGTGCACACATTGTAGATAGGGTGTCAGGTTTCCGATTGAGTGAACCAGGACGATAAGTGAGTGTGAAGTCGAATCTTGTGAGAAAGAGAGCCCATCGTGCCTGGCGTGGATTCAGTCGTTGAGCGGAGCGGATGTAGGAGAGGTTTACATGGTCCGTGTAAATGCCAAACGGGTGAGCCGCCCCTTCCAACCAGTGCCTCCATGCCTGCAAGCGAGAAGGACTGCCAGGAGTTCCTGATTACCAATATCGTAATTGCGTTCTGCTGGCAAAAGGCGTCTTGAGAAGAATGCACATGGGTGCAACTACTTGTCCACTTCAGAGTGCTGAGAGAGTACTGTCCCCACCTCTGCGTCTGAAGCGTCCACCTCAACAAAAAAAATGGAGAGAACGATTAGTGTAAACTAGAACCGGAGCTGAGCTAAAAATTTATTTAATACGCCTAAACGCCACCTCAACAGCAGGAGTCCAAACAAACGAAACCTTGGATGATGTAAGCTTGGTTAATGGCTCTGCGACTTTACTAAAGTTATGGATGAACCGCCTATAAAAGTTGGCAAAACCCAGAAACATTTGCAATAGTTTCCTAGATGTAGGAGTGGGCAAGTACACCACCTCTTCAATCTTGGCGAAATCGGGTCTGAGTTGACCCCTCTCCACAATAAACCCCAAAAACGGTACTGTGGATGAATGACATTTACATTTTTTTTCAGCTTTAACAAATAATCGATTCGCTAACAGTCTTTGTAGGACCTATTGTACATGCTGACGGTGTGACTGGACGGACGGGGAGAAAATAAGATTGTCGTCAAGATAAACCAAAACAAACCTGTCAATCATATCATGCAACACATCGTTAATAAGACTGAAAAACAGCCGGGGCGTTGGTAAGGCCAAATGGCATGACATACTACTCAAAGTGGCCCAATGAGGTATTAAAAGCTGTTTTCCATTCGTCACCTTTACGAACCCGCACCAGGTGATAGGCATTGCGTTAGTGAAAATTACGACATTGTGAAGTAGAGTGAAGGCGGAGTCAAGAAGAGGAAGGAGGTATTTGTTTCTGACAGTAATCTTGTTAAGAGCGCGGAAATCAATACAAGTACGAAGCGAGCCATCCTTTTTCTTGACAAAAAAATCCTGTCGCTACCGGAGCGGACGGGGGCCGTATGAGCCCTGTGGCGAATGAAGATGAAATATATTCCTCGAGGGCCTTTAGTTCTGGCTGAGAGATGTTTTATAAGCGAGATGAAGGAAGAGGGGAACCAGGTAATAAATCCATGGCACAGTTGTAGCGAAAGAGACATGGCACGATCCTTACAAAAAACCTCATGAAGCGAATGATATTCTTTCGGCACGTATGATAGGTCAGGCAAAACTGGGGGAGGAGAACTAAGTTGAGTGACAGGTAACGAGGCTGATGGCAAACAGAAGAAAACAGAAGAAAAAAGTGCTCCAGTTTGTGATTTTTAGCAATGACCTATCGATAATAGAACTATGACGTTGAAGCCAGGTGAGACCAAGAACCAGCGGAGACGAAGATTACCAGCCAGAAGGAATGATCCAGCCTGCATCTAACAGGTAATATTAGCTAAGTGCCCCCCATTAAGGGAGCGAACCACGTTAGGAGAAGCTAATCGAACAGTGGGAATCTTAAAATGTCTAACAAGTTCACAGTCAATAAATTTATCGTCCGCCCCTGAGTCAATCAAGGCATTAATGGGTAACGCCTCCCCAGACCAATAAAGGGTACCTTACAGTTGGAGACGGCCGACCCCAGGAGACGCAGACAAACTCCTCAGATGGATGTCGCCCGTAGAAGAAGGACGCCGTCTTGGCCAGATGGTACAATGGGTGTCGGTGTGGTCCGGCTTGCCGCAGTAGAGACACAACTTGAGACGCAGCCTCCGAGACCTCTCCTCTGTGGAAAGGCAATTGGCTCTCAGCTGAATAGGTTCAACGTTACAGGAAAGGTCTGATGCCGCCCCCTGGACAGCGAATGGAGGCATGAGGAGTGCGAAAGAGCATCTGGTGGATGTGGACGAGACAGAAGAGGACATGAAGGTAGCGCCACCCTTTGTTGATTTCTTCTGTTACCGCAAGCATCCATCCAGTCTGATGGTCAGGGCTATCAGCTCCTCCAAAGTCTTTTTCTCATCCCGAGTAGCTAACTCTTCCTCTAGACGGGAGCTGAGACTGCCCAAAAAGCTGCAGCGCAGCGCCTTCTCGTCCCAATCACTCTGTGCTGCCAGAATGTAAAAGGTAATGGAGTGGTCCGCCACTGATGCCGCCCCTTGGCGAATGGAGAGGAGACGAAGACCGACCTTCCGTTCTCTCATCGGGTGGTCAAAAACCTTTCTCATCTCCGCGAGAAACAGGGATAAGTCCTCCCGCATAGCAGCACACTGCCATGGCCCAGCTGGCAGCGCGGCCAGAAAGGAGGCTCAGCATATATGCCCCCCGAGCAGAATCTGTGCGGTAGGTAGTGGGTTGCTAAAAACACATAGGCGAGCATTGGTGAATAAACGGTCCACAAAGTCCAAAATCTCCACCAAATCTGGCAGAAGGAGGAGGTTTGGGTTCCCGGAAGGGGACATTAGGCTGGGGAGGCATGGGCGTGGCTGCTGTTGACGCTCTTCATGAATGTGGCGAGCAAGAAGCTCTTTTAGCAGTCTGACCATCTCGTCCAATGCTGCTCATGACGAGAAATTGTTTGTCCGTGAGCCCGAAGTGCACAAAAAATTCTCCTCCTTTTTCTGTCACGCTTGGTGATTCTCTCAAAGAGGCTAGCGGATCCCAAGGTGCAAAACACAGGCAGGAGTATTAACAGAAAGAGTCTTTATTGCTCAAGACAGGTATAACGAGCAACGCTTAAGTATAAAACCCAAAACCAGTGAAGTTGGCACGTTGTGTAATTCAACAGTCCGGTGTCTCCGTTGCCGTACTTTACTCTTCATAATGCGCCACACATTTTCATTGGGAGACAGGTCTAGACTACAGGCAGGCCAGTCTAGTACCTGCACTCTTTTACTATGAAGCCACACTGTTGTAACACGTGGCTTGGCATTGTCTTGCTGAAATAAGCAGTGGTATCCATGATAACGTTGCTTGGATGGCAAAATATGTTGCTCCAAAACCATTATGTACCTTTCAGCATTAATGGTGCCTTCACAGATGTGCAAGTTACCCATGCCTTGGGCACTAATACACCCTCATACCATCACAGATGCTGGATTTTGAACTTTGCGCCTATAACAATCCGGATGGTTCTTTTCCTCTTTGTTCCGGAAGACACGACGTCCACAGTTTCCAAGAACAATTTGAAATGTGAACTCGTCAGACCACAGAACACTTTTCCACTTTGCATCAGTCCATCTTAGATGAGCTCGGACCCAGTGAAGCCGGCGGTGTTTCTGGGTGTTGTTGATAAATCGCTTTCGCTTTGCAGAGTAGAGTTTTAACTTGCACTTACAGATGTAGCAACCAACTTTAGTTACTGACAGTGGTTTTCTGAAGTGTTCCTGAGCACTTGTGGTGATATCCTTTACACACTGATGTCGGTTTTTGATGCAGTACCGCCTGAGGAATCCAAGGTCACGGGCATTCAATGTTACATCCAGGGATTTCTCCAGATTCTCTGAACCTTTTAAAGGCCTACTGAAACCCACTACTACCGACCACGCAGTCTGATAGTTTATATATCAATGATGAAATCTTAACATTGCAACACATGCCAATACGGCAGGGTTAACTTATAAAGTGCAATTTTAAATTTCCCGCTAAACTTCCGGTTGAAAAACTCCTTTGGATATGACGTATGCGCGTGACGTAGCCAGTAGAACAGAGGTATGGCTCCCCCATTGAATCCAATACTAAAAGCTCTGTTTTCATTTCATAATTCCACAGTATTCTGGGCATCTGTGTTGGTGAATCTTTTGCAATTTGTTTAATGAACAATGGAGATTGTAAAGAAGAAAGTTGTAGGTGGGATCGGTGTATTAGCGGCTGGCTGTAGCAACACAACAAGAGGACTTACTTGGATAGCAGACGCGCTAGCCGATGCTAGCCACCAACCGATGCTAGCCGCCAACCGCATCTGTGATCGGGTGAAGTCCTTCGTCGCGCCGTCGATCGCTGGAACGCAGGTGAGCACGGGTGTTGATGAGCAGATGAGGGCTGGCTGGCGTAGGTGGAGCGCTAATGTTTTTATCATAACTCTGTGAGGTCCGGTTGCTAAGTTGCTAAGTTAGCTTCAGCGTCCTTAGCAACAGCATTGTTAAGCTTTGCCAGGCTGAGAATTATTAACCGTGTAGTTACATGTACATGGTTTAATAGTATTGTTGATCTTCTGTCTATCCTTCCAGTCAGGGATTTATTTATTTTGTTTCTATCTGAATTTGAGCCAGATGCTATCACGTTAGCTCAGTAGCTAAAGAGCTCCGCCGATGTATTGTCGTAGAGATAAAAGTCACTGTGAATGTCCATTTCGCGTTCTCGACTCTCATTTTCAAGAGGATATAGTATCCGAGGTGGTTTAAAATACAAATCCGTGATCCACAATAGAAAAAGGAGAGAGTGTGGAATCCAATGAGCCAGCTTGTACCTAAGTTACGGTCAGAGCGAAAAAAGAGATGTCTTTCACTGCATTCTAGTCTGTCACTCTAACGTTCCTCATCCACAAATCTTTCATCCTCGCTCAAATTAATGGGGTAATCGTCGCTTTCTCGGTCCGAATCGCTCTAGCTGCGTTGAAAACAATAGGAAAATATGAGGAAGTGAACAACTGACTACGTCACGCTACTTCCGGTAGGGGCAAGGCTTTTTTTATCAGAGACCAAAAGTTGCGAACTTTATCGTCGTTGTTCTATACTAAATCCTTTCAGCAAAAATATGGCAATATCGCGAAATGATCAAGTATGACATAGAATGGATCTGCTATCCCCGTTTGAATAAAAAAAATTCATATTAGTAGGCCTTTAATGATATTACACACCTTAGATCAGGGGTGTCCAAACTTTTTCCACTGAGGGCCGCACACGGAAAAATTAAAGCATGTGGGGGCCATTTTGATATTTTTCATTTTCGAACCATAACAAAATTTATGCATTTTTTAATTTATTTTACCTTTAGGGGTCCCGGGGACCATAAAGGGTCTCAGTCATTAAAATTTTAAAAATAAGTCAGATTATTATTTTTTTTTAATTATTTAACGCTTACAGTAAATCTCTATATCAACTTCAAGTTGATATAAAGTAATACCAATTTTAAAAAATGTTTTATGGCTTTTCTGTCAAAAACAACGTAGTTTTTTTTTATAGTAAAACTGAAATATGCAGTTTTTAGTCATTAGAGCCCTAAAAGATCAATAATGCAGGACACCATTGATTTTAATTATTTCATTTTTTTGACTAATCACAGTGAAAAGATAAATAAAAAATCACTAAATATATTTGGGATCCAAAAGGTGCCCCACTCATAAAGTGATACATTTTTATTAGGTTTTTCTTTTACTTTCAACACTTAAGTTATGAGATCAACTTCAGATATATCTGTCGATTTTATGCTGGAACTATTATTTTGTTTGTTTTATGCGCTTTTGTCAAAGAAAACTTTGATGTTTTTATATGGCTACTACACAATATAAGCAATATTTACCACATAAACATTTTAAAGTGAAATATTTGAAGTAATTGGAGCCCTGAAAATAATTCATTTTAACATGGAATTTTTGTCATAATTTTTTTTTTGAGCAATGGCAAAAAAAGAAAAATGAAGAAAGACAAAAGAAAAAAAAACAGCCTGCATGGCAGCTTTTGTGTCAACATTGCAACTTTTTCTCGTTAGATTTCACCTCATTCCACTTTTTTTATTGTTCTTTTTTATTTTTCCAATAGTATTTCCAGAATGTGTGGCGGGCCGGTAAACAATTAGCTGCGGGCCGCAAATGGCCCCCGGGCCGCACTTTGGACACCCCTGCCTAAGATGGTGAAATCCCTGAATTCCTTGCAATAGCTCGTTGAGAAATGTTGTTCTTAAACTGTTTGACAATTTGCTCACGCATTTGTTGACAAAGTGGTGACCCTCGCCCCATCCTTGTTTGTGAATGACTGAGCATTTCATGGAAGCTGCTTTTATACCCAATCATGGCACCCACCTGTTCCCAATTAGCCTGTTCACCTGTGGGATTTTCCAAATATGTGTTTGATGAGCATTCCTCAACTTTCTCACTCTTTTTTGCCACTTGTGCCAGCTTTTTTGAAACATGTTGCAGGCATCAAATTTCAAATGAGCTAATATTCGCAAAAAATAACACAGTTCTTCAGTTCGAACGTTAAGTATCTTGTCTTTGCAGTCGATTCAACTGAATATAGGTTGAAAAGGATTTGCAAATCATTGTATTCTGTATTCAAATAAAGTGTTACTGTTCAAACTGTGTGTAATGTTACAATATACTTCAAAACTTCTTCCTTGTTTTAATGAATACTTATGCTCAGTACGCTACTGTATTTTGATGTTGGTCATTATGGTGGTACTTGTACCAATGTACCATGTGTTTTCTGAGATGGTACTTGGGGGGAAAAGTTTGAGAACCACATGCTATACAACAGCAGCCCGCTAGTGTTTTTTGGAATTTCCTGCAAAAAAGTTTGCCTCCCAAGTTCTTAACTGAACTCAGCGGCCGGTATGGTGTTGTTCCCTGGCAAGGTTTGGAGCCCAGTTGAATAGCCCTGGTTCAAGCTACACTATATTGAGGGGGGACACGTGGCGTGGAGCGCTACCTGGACACAAGTCGAGGGACTGATCACCCTCGGCTGGGTCGCCCGGGAGAGGGTGTTTGATTAAGACCCGAAACACCCTATGACCCCGGGAGAATCACTGATGATGTGTCCAGGTTGCACCGTTAGGTGTATTATGAAACCGATCCAGTATGGCATCGCCATTGACTTCCAGGAAGAGGCTGGATGACAACCTCGAAAGAGTGGTGACAACTGGAGAGACAGTTGACAGCCCGGAAAGACGGCAACCGGGGCAGGGAGGGGTAGCATCCCAAGCTGCAGCTCCTGCAAGGGAGCACCCATATAACGCTGCGAAAAACCCTGAAGACACATAAGATCAAGATAGGCTGCCTGAGGAAACATGTGGTGCAACGCACAGGGCCAGTACCTTGTACGGCCCTGATGAGACGGAGGAGGACCCAGGCCCGGACATTCCCCACAGAGCCTGGAACCTCCAAGCACCACCGGCGCAACCCCGGGGCAGACCGTCGGAGCGGGGACGCGTGGCGTGGAGCGCTACCTGGACACAAGTCGAGGGACTGATCACCCTCGGCTGGGTCGCCCAGGAGAGGGTGTTTGATTAAGACCCGAAACACCCTATGACCCCGGGAGAATCACTGATGATGTGTCCAGGTTGCACCGTTAGGTGTATTATGAAACCTATGAAACCAAAAGTATTTGGCCACCCATCCAAATGATGAGAATCAGGTGTCCTAATCACTTGGCCCGGCCACAGGTGAATGAAATCAAGCACTTAGGTATGACTGTTTCTAGAAACATTTGTGAAAGAATGGGCCACTCTCAGGAGCTCAGTGATTTCCAGCATGGAACTGTCATAGGATGCTACCTGTGCGACAAATCCAGTCGTGAAATTTCCTCGCTCCTAAATATTCCAAAGTCAACTGTCAGCTTTATTATAAGAAAATGGAAGAGTTTGGGAACAAC
This sequence comes from Entelurus aequoreus, assembly GCF_033978785.1. NCBI lineage: Eukaryota > Metazoa > Chordata > Actinopteri > Syngnathiformes > Syngnathidae > Entelurus > Entelurus aequoreus. The sequence goes on from NC_084737.1 coordinate 34,013,586, forward strand.
AGCAACTCATCCACGAAGTGGTAGGCCACGTAAACTGACAGAGAGGGGTCAGCGGATGCTGGAGCGCATAGTGCAAAGACTTTCAGCAGAGTCAGTTGCTACAGAGCCCCAAACTTCATGTGACCTTCCAATTAGCCCATGTACAGTATGCACAGAGCTTCATGAAATTGGTTTCCATGGCCGGGCAGCTGCATCTAAGCCATTCATCGCCAAGTCTAATGCAAAGCGTTGGATGCAGTGGTGTAAAGCACGTCGCCACTGGACTCTAGAGCAGCGGAGACGCGTTCTCTGGAGTGATGAATCACGCTTTTCCATCTGGCAATCTGATAGACGAGTCTGGGTTTGGAGGTTGCCAGGAGAACGGTACATTTCGGACTGCATTGTGCCGAGTGTGAAATTTGGTGGAGGAGGAATTATGGTGTGGGGTTGTTTTTCCAGGAGTTGGGATGGGCCCCTTAGTTCCAGTGAAAGGAACGTTGACTCCAGGATACCAAAAATATTTTTGGACAATTCCATGCTCCCAACCTTGTGGGAACAGTTTGGAGCGGGCCCCTTCCTCTTCCAACGTGACTGTGCACCAGTGCACAAAGCAAGGTCCATAAAGACATGGATGACAGAGTCTGGTGTGGATGAACTTGACTGGCCTGCACAGAGTCCTGACCTGAACCCGATAGAACACCTTTGGGTTGAATGAGAACGGAGACTGAGAGCCAGGCCTTCTCGACCAACATCAGTGTGTGTGACTTCACCAATGCGCTTTTGGAAGAATGGTCAAAAATTCCCATAAACACACTGTGCTACCTTGTGGACAGCCTTCCCAGAAGAGTTGAAGCTGTAATAGCTGCAAAAGGTGGACCAACATCATATTGAACCCTATGGGTTAGGAATGGAATGGCACTTCAAGTTCATACACAAATTGAGGAACTATTCAGCTTGGTAGACATTAGGGGTGTGGGAAAAAATCGATTCGAATTCGAATCGCGATTCTCACGTTGTGCGATTCAGAATCGATTCTCTTTTTTTTTTTAATCTATTTTTTTATTTTATTTTTTTTATTTTTTATCCATCCGTCCATCCATTTTCTACCGCTTATTCCCTTCGGGGTCGCGGGGGGCGCTGGAGCCTATCTCAGCTACAATCGGGCGGAAGGCGGGGTACACCCTGGACAAGTTGCTCATTTTGTTTAATTTTATTTTATTTTATTTTATTTTTTTTTATTAATCAATCCAACAAAACAATACACAGCAATACCATAACATTGCAATCCAATTACAAAACCAAACCCGACCCAGCAACACTCAGAACAGCAATAAACAGAGCAATTGAGAGGAGACACAAACACAACACAGAACAAACCAAAAGTAGTGGAACAAAAATGAATATTTTCAACAACAGTATCAATATTAGTTACAATTTCAACATAGCAGTGATTACAAATCCCTCATTGACATCAGCCCTTTGAGACACTTGTGATTTAGGGCTATATAAATAAACATTGATTGATTGATTATCATTAGACATTCATAAAAAATAAAAAAAAAGAACAATAGTGTCACAGCATCTCATAAGCTTGACAACACACTGTGTCCAATATTTTCACAAAGATAAAATAAGTCATATTTTTGGTTCATTTAATAGTTAAAACAAATTTACATTATTGCAATCAGTTGATAAAACATTGTCCTTTACAATTATAAAAGCTTTTTACAAAAATCTACCACTCTGCTTGCATGTCAGCAGACTGGGGTAGATCCTGCTGAAATCCTATGTATTGAATGAATAGAGAACCGTTTTGAATCGGGGAAAAAAATCGTTTTATGAATCGAGAATCGTGTTGAATTGAGAAAAAAATAAATCGATTTTGAATCGAATCGTGACCCCAAGAATCGTTATCGAATCGAATCGTGGGACACCCAGACATTCACAGCCCTAGTAGACACGCTGACTTGTTGGTTGTAAAAAGGCTAAATATTGGACCAATTTTATTAGGGAGGATTTCCAAGACAACATTGGGAAGGTGGAGTGGGTCCATCGCTGTCACATGTCCTAGCACGATCACCCACATTGCCCCCCAAATTAAGATCTTTCTTCTTTCTTTCCTTTAAGCGCATGCAGTATTTCAACGAATTAAGGTGAAACACAGGAATCAATGCGGTTAAATAATAGAAACTGTTACTTGATTTACATTGTGCAATTTATCTCTGCCAAGCAGGTTTATTGATATTGATTATTAATTGCTGGCCTTGACAAAAACAATCGTTATTTGATGAAGAATGAAGGCTTACTGAAGGTGACTGAAAAATAAGTGATGTTGTCATAGGTGAGGAGGGGGAAATGTGTGTGTGTTGTCAGTCAGAGCCTGGCAGCCAATAGTAAGTTCGCCTGGTTCCGGACGGACTCGCCGCACGCTCCTCCACTCCCTCCGCGTGTGCTGTCCTCGCCGTGCACGCGCGTGGTACCCACGGTCGTGAGGAGGAGGAGGATGTTGCGCGTGAAGGGGAAATGGCTGCCGAAAACAAGCCGGAAGGTAAGAGAAATATAATAGGATTAATTCACTTGCTACGTGTGTCTTTTTGGTGTGTGTGCGTGTGTCGGCGAACAGTTGCGAGTGGCGACGCGCGCGAGTGCAGACGTTTTTTTTTATTGGACACAAAAATAAGCGAGCTGTGTTTGTTGTCTCCAGCGTGGAAAGCCACTAGCCTGCTAATATTAGCCTGCTTTTCCTAGTTAGCTCCCGGTCCCACCGTAAAGCGCATACTCCCGCCACGGGAGGTAAATAGTGTGCTGTGTTTTTTTTAAATTTTTTTTACCGTGGACGTGGATTCAGTGCCCACGACGACGAGCTTAGGCTAAGTTAATGACAACATGTCAGGGGCAACTTCTTCACCTCCCCCCTCCCCTCGACTCGTCGCTGACTCGTCTCACTCGCGATTTTTGAAGGTTTTAGTTGTATTGTTTATCTATTGGGTCGTCCCGTGTTTCCGCACTCTCGGAGCACGATCGGTGCCAAAACGGAGTAACGGTTTCCGGTGATGTCAGTTGGACTCAAAGTACTTGGCCTATATTTGATGGGGGGGTTGTAGCGCGTAACGTCCCTACATACCCACGCGGAATGCCATTACACGACCTGCCTTTCCAATTCCCACGCACATAAGGCAAAGTGATGTCTTTTACCCCTCTCATCTTATTCCACACGGCTCACTAACTTGAAATGAAAGCCATTATACTCACTAAATGGGATATTGGACCAGCAAACATCTATAGATACCTACTTGGGAAGATCTTAGTGCAAAATACCACAACAAAACATGGCAAATGAGGGAAACAGCTTTAAAATGAGGAGCATCTTCTTTTAACCTACAATCCAACCAGCCTTGGTATTTCTCCTATTCAACACAGTTGACATATTTGCACTATGTCTCCAAGAATACTGACCCCTTGTCAACCCGACATGCATATGTATTGGTTTTAACTTAGGCTACATTGTTTCCAAATATTTCATCTGGCTGGCAGCCATTCAGATGTTTCATTGACATTGGAAACAAGAACATCGGGGGAAATTGCATTCCAGAGAGGTTTGCTGCCTTCCAAACATCAAATCAATAAATATGTTCAAATTAACATGAAAACAATATTTAACTCTCTCCATATGAGAGCAAACACAGGAAAATTCAGCTGTTTGGTTGATGCACAGAGTCCCACCAGGGGGTGATGTTGAGCTACAGAAGTACACCTAAAAGTGAAGCAACTTGTCTGTGGCAAGAAAATGAAGACGTCTGGTTTTATGATAGTAATGACTTCACCATGTGGCATCCTCGTGTATTCATCTAGTTAGCTGGACCTAATGGATGCGTTTCCAGTTAATGGCAGCACCATTGCAACGCAGGGATCTCTCCTCTACTTGAAAGTCCCACTGCTGAGCACAAGAAGTTATTTTCAGTGGTCCTGCGAGGCCGGCTGGCAGTATAAAGGAGGAAGACGGGCTCTGCGAAGGCTCCATTCTTATGTGTTGTGGTGTTCGAGGTGTCACACTGCGTCCACAAAAAGTCCACAAAAACATGACTGTTTACCTGCAGCATGTCTTAGGCTGTCAGATAGCCTCACAGACAGGTGTTTCCTTAACATTTTGACCTTGGGGTTTGCAGGTTTGAGCGGATCCCTTTAAATAGTTCAACATCTCGGATGATTATGGCCCCTAATGACGAAGGGCTGCGTGTTGTGTTAAATCCAGTGGGCCATGACCCAGTGCTACTGGTGGTACTGTTTACGTCCTGGGGTTTCCGTTCCAGCTAACTCTTTGTCAGAGCCCTTGGCAGTCATGTAGTTTTTTTTTTATTTTAGCACCCATTAAAAACCAACATGTGGCAATGACTTTGAGCACAAAGCCTGTAGGATATTGAAAAGACAGGCATGATATGTCTTTTAGTTGGACTCAAAATTCAAACCAAGGAATGACAACCAATCTACCGGAAATATATGAACTGTTCAATATTTTACTACAGTGGCTACATTTTGAATTCACTTTTCATTATGAATATATTTGAATTCAAGGTTGTGTGATAAAATGAACTAATTGAAACTATCTGTAGCCTCAATTGAGTAAGTACACAATGTATTGTCTCTTTAATTCTGAAGTAAGCACAATTTAAAATTATTTGTATTGTTTAACTAAAAACTCAGCAAGAAGCGTCAGTAGGGCTAGAACAGCAACAACAACAAAAAATAGACTTATTTTGCCAAAATCCTTAGCAAATCTTCAGAGATCATTAATGTTTGTCAGTGCAAGCAACAATATTTTTTTAATTTAATCAAATATAAGACTTAGGTCAAATGTCGTATTTGCATATTACTGGTCAGCGCTCTACCAGTCACAGTTACCCTTCTGAGGAATGAATATTCAATTATGAAAGCAAATATTTTAAAGTTGTGATGCATTTTTGAGTGTCCTATAAAGCACTTTAAAAGTGTCCTATGTATTGTTGTCGTTATTATTATCATTGTTACTATTATTTTTAAGGTTAGTGTAAAGGTCAAGTCAGCACCTTTCCAGGTTTAACTTGTTATATGTTTTACTTTTATGCCTATAGTAATGGATACATTTTGTCTGGTTCAGTCTGCACTCTCCTTTCTTTACCCCCTTCGACTCAGTACCTGTTTGCATCATCGCGATTGACCCATGACAACAGCATTTGCGGCCAAAACACGGGCTGAACATTTTACTGCTTTATTTAATAAATAACAAACATATTTGTGGTGTGTCAAATATTAGGGGTACACGATAAATAGGATATAAGAAATTACAGTATGACGTCATACTGATACATTTGATACTGTATCATTGAAAAATAGCTCAGAACAGATTAAAAAAACTAAACGCTCCAATGAGGCGAGATTACCCGTAATCTGTCGTAGTTGGGTTAAAGAGAGCAAATCAAGCGTTCCTTTTCTTCTACCTCATAGGAAGTTGTAAACTCTGGGTTTGAAAGAGGTACTGATAGCTATGCCTGTGCCAGTAGCGGTGATCAGAACATTGTCTACTATGACAAAGCGGGTGATACCTAATTGTTGAAGAAACAAAAAGGAAGAGCATTTTTTTTTCAAAATCTAAACCGGAGGCTAGTTTACACCTGTTGCCAGTCATTGCAGCGCGCGTAGAGCCTGGCATTTGCGTCCTATGCTGATAGTGAGTTCAAGGAGTACATGGATGTTGGAATTTATTTGCGGTCCTTTAGAAGAACTGGTATATGGACCTGTAATTGCTGTATGCCATGTTAACCAAGGAAGACTTGACAGACTCTATCGACAAGAACAGCAGTATGTTTTTGGGTCCTTCATTGAGTCTATAATTGAGTCCTATAATTTTGCCTCTACTAATTACTTATATATTATTTGTATTACTTACTTCTGTCATTTGAAATCTGAATTTCATGTACAGTATACAAAGTTGTTAATCTACATATGTTACACTACCGTTTTAATAAAATTGTTTAAATCAAACATACGTATATTGATTAAAGGACGGCGTGGAAAAAATACTTATTGCTGACAGCTTGGTCACCACCATTTTCAAATTCCTATCTACTAGAGATGCGCAGATAGGCCATTATTTCATCCGCAACCGCATCACGAAAATCGTCATCCACCCGCCATCCACCCGAACCAACATTTTATCAAAACCACAACCGCCCGCCACCCGGGCGGTATTTATCATTATTATAATATTATTGTCATTTCCATTAAGAAAGTGTTGACTATTGTTGGCAGGAGTGCGTTCCTCACACTTTGTGTGCGCAGTTGCAGCAAGCAGAACGATGCTTTTAAGAAGTTAAAAAAATGTTTTAGAAAGACAAGGCCTATATTTTCGTTAGGTAAAAAAAAATGTTCTGAATTTATTTCAATGAATATTAACTTGTTAACGTTAATGTGCTCAAATAGGGACGAGGGCGGGGTGCACAGTGAAACAGTGAACAATTTTGCGACAAATATGAACCTTTATTGATTGATCTGCAGCCATGACAAAATATCAGACAATCTCCATTGTCAACGACAGGCAGGAAAATAAAGTTGAACACATAGCCTATGTTGTAGGCATAGGCATAGGCTCATACGTTTTTAAGTTGAAATAAAAAAATAAATAAAAAATGTGCCTATTAGCCTTAGGCTGTCAATCACGCGCACAAACTTAAATTATACAACAACATATGTATGTCATCCCTATTTAAACAACAATAAATTAAATAAATAATAATAATTGAATTATAATGAAAATAGACGGTCGCGACAAACAAAGCAGGCTAAATGGCCTTACATTGTATCCAATCGGAGATGCGCTTCACTTGAAAGCGAGGCCAAATAATTAACACACAGTAGTATATCTCCAATAGAAAAAAAAACACAATAAACAACGCAATTGCCTTAATTCCTTTGCATTGTAGTGCGCCCAAACAACACGTAACCATCACAATTATTCAGCTGACCGAACTCAATATAGGTTAGACATGGTCTTATTTGGTATAGCCTAGGTAACGTAGACTAATTCGTTTAACATATCCAACCTTATGTCTACTTACTTTTTTTTTTTTAGCACTATGCAGGAATAAAATGGCATCTACACTGCCAGGATTCATGCAGGCGACAGCGCCTGGCCTCTAAAATGCGCCCTGCTGCGCTGAAGGAGCGCTCACTTGCGGCACTCAATTGTTGCTGGGACACTTAGGATTCTCTTTATACATTCACTATGTATATATATTTCCGAATTGGTTCAACCGCCATCCGCCCGAATCTATTTAAAATCTATTTTTTTCGTCATTCATCCGCCCGACCCGCGGGTTACCCGCGGACACCGCGGATTACCCGCGGACACCGCGGGTGTGTCCGCAAACCGCGCATCTCTACTATCTACATCCCTGCTACAAGGACGCCCTCGCTGCTAAAGAAACTGCTCGAACACTAGCCGCAAAGACAAGTGTTTGCAAACTACAGTTAAATCTAGATGTAAAAAATGATAGATATAAATAAGTTACCGGTTATTGGTAAGAAGCAGGAAGTTATCCGTATTGGTATCGGCTTGAAAAAATATTGTGCATCCCTACCTATTATTGCAATAACTATTCTTGCTGTATGTTGATTGCGCATGTGATTTCTGTCTGTTTGCATGGGGAATTTGTTTGGCCATCACAGGCTACAAAAATGCTTCTTTTCCTCCATTTTCTCTACTTTTTTGTCTTTGCCTCCTGAAGGACTGAAGAAAGTTCGTAATCCGGATCGAATGTACAGATCAACCGTGTGTTATGCTGGCCACGGTCCACCTAAGAGTATCAGTGATGACGCAGAGACCAACAGTAAGAGTCAGTTATTAATACTGCATTGCCGCTCCGAGAGGCCACTAGCTGGCCAATCAATTATTCATTCATCGATTCATTTATTTACTCCTCGATTCCATCTCCCACCATCCGACATGACCCCTTCCTTATTCTGTTCTCAAACATAATAACTCCACCACCTACACCCTCTCTGCTGATATAAGTATCAGATTTAAGGGATCACACTGTCATGTTATGTTTGGTTAACAAAGAGTGATTGTGCTACATATAGGCCAAGGGATCAGGACTTTAGTGGACCCTCAAAGAGAGAGAGATAGAGAGTTGACACTCCAAGCCATCACTTGTGGCCTTTGGCTTTTTTCCCACCTAATTTGGCTATTCATATCACACCTTGACGTCCGGCTGTTTCCTATTGCACTTCAAATGAGTAGCTGGATAAATATCAATAACGATAAAAAAATTAAACACAACCATGACACAAACAAACAATAATCAATCAAACAGAGAATTTATAACCTTTTCCAGCACCGACTATAACAGGACGGAATTGGACAGTGCTATAGATCCAGACATACATTTTTTTTCTCACATGGACAATAATTGTTTATATTATACAGAAGTACAGTACAACACCAACATTAATTCCAATAACAAACTGTCAATTATTCATATTAACTGCAGAAGCTTGTATGCCAATTTTAACAATATGAAATTATTTTTGGAACAATTTAAAGAACCTTTCAAAATTATCGCTGTATCAGAGACATGGATGGATCCAAAAAAAGGAATGGACTTTGGACTAGAAGGATATGAACTCAATTATATTAATAGAGTAAATAAGAATGGAGGCGGAGTTGCTGTATATGTGATGAAGGACTTCCATTACAAGGTGGTAAAAGACATGTCACTGGCTATTGACAATGTTTTAGAGTGTATAACCATTGAGATATGTCATGAAAGAAATAGAAATGTATTGATCAGTTGTATATATAGGGCACCCAACTCAAGTATTGAAGGATTTGAAGACTGGATTAAGGGAACTTTCAATGGAATCAGTCAAAAAGTACTCTTTTTATGTGGAGACTTCAACATTGATCTCTTGAACCCCAACAAGCAAAAGTCCATTAATGATTTCACAGATACAATGTATAGTATGAGTTTGTATCCTCAAATCACAAGGCCAACCAGAATTGCAAGTCACAGTGCTACACTTATTGACAATATATTATATAATGTCTTTGATAATAATATAACAAGTGGACTGTTAACAACCGACATCAGCGACCATCTGCCAGTCTTTACTATTTATGATGGGAACTACAGGAAGAAGAACATTGACAAAAAGACATTTCAAAGACTATGTACAGAGGAAGGAATGATTTTCTTCAAGAAGGATCTGAGGAAACAAATTTGGGACAATGTATATAATGAAGATGATGTAGATGATGCATATGGGAATTTTGTCAACACCTTTCTAACACTCTATGATAAACATTGCCCATGGAAAGAACGTAGTAAGAAGCAAAAGAAAAACAACCAACCGTGGATGACAAAAGGACTGAAAAATGCTTGTCACAAAAAAAACACATTGTATCGAATATTTATAACACAAAGATCTATAGAGGCAGAAAATAAGTTTAAGAAATATAAAAACAAGCTAATTGGTATACTACGAACATGTAAGAAGGAATACTACAGTCAATTATTAAACAAGAACAAAAACAACATGAGAGCAACATGGGGCATCCTAAATAGCATCTTTAAAAATGGTGCTAAGAAAGATTACCCCCAGTACTTTCTAGATGGACATACAAAAAATGACAATATGAACCAAATAGCTGAACGTTTCAATGATTATTTTGTTAATATCGGAACAAATCTGGATCAAAGAATTCCAAATGCAGATGATGGGTCAGTTGAGGACTTGAGTGAGCTCATAGACAGAAATCCCAATTCCATGTTTCTTAAAAGTGTAACAAAAGAAGAAATAATCAAAACTGTAAAAAATTGTAAATCCAAGACTTCAACTGACTGTCATGGAATAGATATGGTAACGATAAAAAAGGTTATAGAAGACATTTCAGAACCTCTGACATATATCACCAATGTATCATTTTTAACCGGAAAATTCCCAGACAAAATGAAAATTGCAAAAGTCGTACCAATCTATAAGAATGGAGACGTACACCAGTTTACTAACTACAGACCAGTTTCATTACTTCCACAATTCTCCAAAATCATGGAAAAATTATTCAATAGTCAATTAGATTTATTTATTAACAAAAGTGGGACGCTCGTGGAGAACCAATATGGATTTCGAGCAAATATCTCAACATCAATAGTATTAATTAAAATAACAGAGGAAATCACCAATGCAATAGATGGTAAAGAATGTGCGGCAGCAGTATTCATGGACTTAAAAAAAGCATTTGATGCAATTAATCATGATATTTTAATACAAAAATTAGAACGATATGGCATCAGAGGTTTGGTATTGAACTGGGTAAGAAGCTATTTAACCAACAGGAAGCAATATGTGAAGATGGGTGAAAATATGTCAACACGGCTAGATATATCCTGTGGTGTGCCGCAGGGATCAATACTGGGACAAAAATTGTTTAATCTTTATATAAACGACATTTGTAAAGTTACAAAGGACTTAAATTTAGTTTTATTTGCAGATGATACAACTGCTTTCTGTTCAGGAGAGAACACACAGAAGATAATACAAATAATAACAGAAGAAATGAACAAATTAAAAAGATGGTTTGACAAAAACAGACTATCTTTGAATCTCAGTAAAACTAAAATAATGCTATTTGGTAATAGTAGGAAAGAGCATCATACGCAAATACAAATAGACGGAGTAGACATCGAAAGGGTAAAAGAAACCAGATTTTTGGGAGTATTAATAGATGATAAAATGAACTGGAAATCTCATATACAAAACATACAACATAAGGTAGCAAAAAACATTTCAATAATGAATAAAACAAAACACGTCCTGGGCCAAAAATCACTTCATAATCTCTACTGCTCACTAGTGTTACCATATCTGAGTTATTGTGCAGAAATATGGGGAAATAACTACAAATGTGCGCTACATTCGTTAACCATGTTACAAAAAAGATCAGTTACAATAATACATAATGTTGGATATAGAGAACATACAAACCCTTTATTTATTAAGTCAAAAATATTAAAGTTTGGTGATTTGGTAAAATTGCAAACAGCTAAAATGATGTACAAAGCAAACTATAACCTGCTACCAAAGAATGTACAACATTTCTTCTCAACTAAAGAGGAGAAATATAACCTTAGAGGAAAAAATAATTTAAAACATTTATATGCACGTACAACACTTAAAACTTTTAGCATAACAGTATGTGGAATTAAATTATGGAATGGATTAAGTAAAGAAGTTAAAAATTGTACTGACATGATCCAGTTTAAGAGGTTGTTTGAATTAATAGTGCTTACAAAGTACAAAGAAGAAGAATTATGAGAAAAACTTCCAACCTTATTGAAAATATTCTTCATCTCAGTATGTTAATAATGACTGAATTAATTAATTACATATTACAAACTGTTGTATATACTAATTCATAGATGTTATTTTATTATATAAAAAGGTCAGTAAATGATTTTATATAATTGTAAACGCTTTGAAGTGGGAAAGGGGTAGGATTAAATAAGCTTTGCTTCTTCCTACTCCTTTTCGGGCATGATGTAAATGAAATGATATGAAATTGTGTGATGTATTATGATGTAAATGTGTTCATGTTCAAAATAAACTAAAAGAAAGAAAGAAAGAAAGAAAGAAAGAAATGGATGCATATTTCCACACATGTAGCGTGAGGAAAAGTAACGAAGATAACGTCACGGTTGAGTTTTTCCTGTGGGTACGATTTCAGCATTGTCATGTGTCTGGACAGAAGTGCTTAGAGCTAAATAAAACAGTTAGAAATGTAGGCCAAAGAATCACCTTTAATCTGCGGGGGATTTTCCCTTCAGTTGTCTTTGGAGCATGTTGTGTTTAGCTTTTTCAGTAGGGAAAAATAGTCTGATTGTTCCTCAGAATAAAGCAGCCCCATCGTTGTTAATGAATACACTAGTCTCTTTACTGCGGCTGTTGATCTAGACTAGAGACTGGCTAATTAAGTGTGCTCATGTATTGTCATTTCTAAATAGGGAGTTTGAAATCAGCCGCAACTCCTTGTTAGACTCCACGCTCAATAAGTGTCACTGCTTTGGTGTAATATTTTTGACTTTTTTCAAAATAAACTGTTTTGAAAGATTTAATGGCCAAGGACTGCGCAGAAAATTGGAACATTGATTCCGATTGCTTTTACACTTGTGCCCTCTCACACATGACAGCAGTAACAGACAACAGCCATCTTGCTGTTTTTCTTCTTATGTTATTGCACACTGTTACACTATGCACATTTAATGCCTGGAGCCTGGAGGTTGTTTTTGGCTGGCTAGGACACTCTATGGCAGGCAGCTATGCCATTGATCTGAGTAATTGTCTGAATAATTGTTGAAGCAGTTATGATACAGAGCATGCTTTTGTTTGTGTGCATGTGTAAGCGGGGAGAGTGAATGAGCGCGAGAGGTGTTACGCGGGAGCGAGCGAGAGAGAGAGACCTCACCTCTGCTCTCCTTGAGATGGGATTTTTATGGATGGGTGAGCTTGGTAAGGGCCAAGAACACATAAAGAGTCATTTTTAGTTTGTTGCAGGCAGTTAACCATGTGTGCATGTTTGTTGAACTTCTAGTAATAGGCTTTTTTTCAGCTGTTTGACTTTTTGACACACTTCCCTTATTATGTGGCGTTGTGTTACACTTTAATAACCACTTAGAGTCATGTTAACAGCAGTGAATGCAACCAGCATGCCTGCCGATTATGAAAAAAAATTGCAGAGATAATGGAATCCTCCAAGATTCAGTACATTTCTTTCCCACTAATAAGGAAAAACGAACTATATGTTTCCGTTACAAATCAGTGAACAGCATGTCAAGCAGACAGGCAGACTGCTTTCTTTGTTGTAGTTTTGGTGAAGACCTGCCTTGACTTTGCCTTTGCTTGTGGACGGTTTGTAATTTCACTGTATGTAAGAGTGTTGTTGAACAAGTTATTGGCCAAATGATAAAAATGATTGGCTCTCCACTTCCGCACCAACACTATTTCAAGTTTTCACACATGTATTCGCCTCCTCATTAAGAGCGACAAGGCTGTGGGTCCCCGGACCATTGACCAATCAAATTGGACTTCATTTGAAGTCTTTGGCAAAGTGCCACCCGTCTTCCTTGTTGCTCCAGTATAAAATAGATCATATACTACAGCTAGTAAAGGTTTTAGATAAGTATATTTTTGGTAAATTTGGTGACACTTCAAGCCTCTTGGAATAATTTGCTGAGCATTGGCTGTGAGTGAAATTACATTGTGCATTAGGGCTGTCGATTAGTCAACAATTATCTTAATGATTTGTCGATTAGTCAGATAATAAAGCGTACACATATTTAATGGCTCAAATTTTTTTCATCGACTTCCAAGTGTAGCTTAAGTTATTTCAGGCATGTGCTTACTAACAACAACAATGACTAATTCATTTATAAATATGTATTTTACTGTAACTGTGCTGCTCATTCAGCTGCAATAAAAATTAAAATTACTATTTAAAAACCTATGAAGGTTCTCATTCATCCAGGTCGTTGTCATCTCAGGGCGTTCAATCATTTGCAAATGGACTGCTTGGTTTGTCTTGGAAAACGTTTCGCCGCTCATCCGAGTAGGCTTCATCAATTCGTGCTCATAGACTTAGATTGGTCAGATCAAGTCCAAAAGAAACAAAACAACCACTAATGGCATAGCATAGACGGGCAAAATCTTCAGGCCAAGACTCAGCTGTCTATCTGCACCTCAGAGATAAACAGCACTCCTTTGAGAACAAAAATGTACAGGTTCTGGACAGAGAGGACGGATAGTACGAAAGAGGAGTGAGGGAAGCCATCTATGTCAAGGTTGAAAAACCATCCCTGAACAGAGGAGGTAGTCTGTGACACCACCTGTCGCCCACATACAACACTGTCCTTTCAACCATTCCTAAAAGACTCTGCAATTTATCCTCCAACAAATAACAGGAGTTAGAAACATTCTGGTCACCTTCTGTAACCAGAAGATTACCAAAAGGTGACCACAATGCCATTTGTGCTGTTTGTTTACAACTGAATGGAATGCTTATGCAGGGGATTCCGACTATTTTGGACTGGTAGTTGTCGATCCACAGTGATCGTTCTGCCACACAATACCTCAATGCTAACAAGGGGAATTTACACTTCAACGACTGTCGTTGGTTTTGACAGTTAGGATTGCTCGTTTGCGTTAAAACCAGTGGAGGCTCCTCCATAGAGGTGGAGGAGGCCTGGCCTCCCCAATAATTTGAGAGAAGAGAGAGATTTAAAAAAAAACAATAAATATATTTATTTTATTTATTTATTTTAACAAAAAACATATTTTTTATTTTTTATATTCATATTATTTTAGTTTTGTTCATAAATCTAAATGTTCCCATGGCTAAAACCCAATATTGCAATTGTAAAGCAACAGGCCAGATTTCCCTATCAGTTTGTATTAAGGGAGGCCAGGCCTCCCCTAGGAAATTAGCTTCTCATAGAAGTCAATGTAATGCATGCTTTTTCATGCCAATATGTGATTGGCCAGATCACTGAAAATGGGTGGGCAACGGAGGCCTGGCCTCACCATGCATTGTGTCCAGGGCTGAAAGATTGACATTTTGTTCGTCCAATCACATGCTACTGGTTCATTTGGAATCAATCCTTTCCTTTCCTAATCAACACAGAAGCCATTTTGAGAATTCGCCAGCCACTTCAGTCAAACAAACACTCGCCATAGTGGCTACGAGTGTCCTATCAACTTGTGCTTTTCAGGAAATTTAGAGAACACCCCTGGCTATCATCCGTGAAGTTTATAGCTCATATAGCCAAATACTTTTGCTTAAAACGACCTCGGAAATCGGCGAGATTCTGGCGCAATTTGAGATCTTGGGCTGGAGATAGATATGCGTTAACGACGTTAACGCATATCTTTAATCTGGGGATGGATGGCTGAGTTGGACACGTTCTGGATCCACACGACCTGTGAGTATTCTCTTAATTATCAGGCAGGCTCATAGACTTACAGCAATGTAATTTCTTCAGGAAGGCACAAGGCTAAGCTCTGCACAATGAATTGCATCAGCAAGAACTTTCTGACTGTAGCTTACACTCCAAATAGTATGCCTTTGGCCAGCACAAAGACAGATAAGAGAACAGGGAACATTCCATCGCGAGTGAAGTGAGCAAGCGGAAAAAAATGGCCTCCTCAATTCTGGAAGTCACCAGCCTCCACTGGTTAAAACAGTTGTTTTTTTCTCACAACGATAGGGCGTAACCATCCTTGCCGAGGCACACCCTCCTGGTTTTTTGGAGTATAAATATTTGGGGTTTTGGCACCAACTGTTGGGCTTGATCTGACCAACTGATGAAGCCTACTCGGATGAGCGGCAAAACGTCTTCCAAGACAAGCCAAGCAGTCCAGTTGCGAAAGATTGAACGCCCTGAGATGACTATTAAAATGTTGTCCATTTAAAAAAAAAACAACGAAAGGCAAATTGCTAAAAATTTTTTTATAAATAATGTTGTTTATGTATTAAAAAACTGTTAAAATAGCAGCAATGAAAACAAACAACAAAACACAAAATCTAACTTCCTCAAAAAGAAAACAAGCATTCTGTGACGATGTTTAAAAAGCTGCACACTGGTATATTGACTATTGCTTAACTATTGGCAGTTTTAGCACTCTAATAAACTCAATGTGTAGAATTATATTTTGATTAGTTCTTAAAATGTTGGCTATTTAATAGATTGTATGTTTAATCTTTTGATAACTCTGCATTGATGCATGTCTGTCTCTGTGTGTGTGTGTGTTAGCACGCGTGGTTCGCGTTTGTTATTGTGCCCTTTTTTATTGCATTGCAAATTGACGCTGCTTTAAAAAGTACTCAAATAGATGTGATGTCAACAAAGTTTAGCTTGCTGACTTTGGCTATAATAATAGTTAGTTATTTTTCACACAACTTCATCCCACATCATGCCTCCGCTTTAAATGTTCGTGTATCCCAGATGTACAGCTATAAAAACAAGGTCCGCTTTGCAAAATGAGCAAGGTATTCTTGTTTTTAACAAGAATAGGAGGAAATGTTCTCACACTTTACATGTTATCACTGGCAAGGTTTTTGCGAGTAGCGGTGCTGAACCGCTCACGCCGGAAAAACACAAGTGATGATGTCACGACTATTGTCGACAAATATGATTGTCGGTGACAAATATAATTGTCGACATTTGTTGACAATGTCGACTAATAGTTGCAGCTCTATTCTGCAGTGTGTCAGGTTACAGCCCAGAAAACATAGGATGTGAGTTCACTCTAGAACTTATAATGTTGATTAGTTGAATAATGTCTAGCTATCTTTTTTCCACATTATTATCGGGAAACACCTGTTATTAATATAATTTTATTAAATTGGCCAAGTATGACTTTAAATGACTTTGAGCCCTGGCTGTGAATCTGCAATGCAAATGCAAAGCAAAAGAACCAGTTAACTGCAGATTGGATAAAATGTGTTCTCTCGTCACTTCGCGGATCATTTACTGCCTTCTCAGTGCATTGCGGATTTTCAAGTACCATTAAGTGTGTTGAGATTTGAGTATCCATTTAAGTTTTAATGTTAAAATGATAAACTTTTAGAGCATATGAAGTGTTTTAAGCGCATATTAAGTTTTTATAAGTGGGTGTGAAAGCTTTTTAGAATGTGTGGAGTGCTTGTAAAAAGTGTAAATACCTAATAATAATCATGAATATAATAAAATCAATAGTGTGCCAAATTCGCAGAATTTCACTGATTATGAAGGGGTCTGGAAAGTGGGAACGTAACCCCCAAGATAATCTAGGAAACATTTTAAATTTGTTTTAACTGATAATCAATCAAATCAGACTTATGCACAATACAATATTGTCTAAATATTTTGGTAACATTATTACAATATAGTAATTGAACATTAATACTTTTTTTTGTAATGGGATTTATATAACTAAGGTGATGCTGTAGCTTGTTAAATGAAATTGATGATTTGTTTGATGTAAGGTTTTCTTATAGAGTGGGAAAGGAAAACAATGCATTTGAACAGAGGTGTCCAAATGTTTTGACTTGGGGGCTGTCTTGGGCAAAAACAATTTGGCAGGGGGGCCGAAAGCAGACCGCATGTAAAGTAACCATATATACACGCACATATATATAGCCTATACATATAAATGTGTACCTATATATACAAAGTATATTAATATATATATATATATATATATATATATATATATATATATATATATATATATATATATATATATATATATATATATTTATATATATATATATATATATATATATATATATATATATATATATATATATATATATATATATATACTTTGTATATATAGGTACACATTTATATATATATTTATATATATATATATATATATATATATATATATATATATATATATATATATTAGGGATGCAAATTATCGATTATTTCATTAATTGATAGTTGATAACCTTATCGATCGATCATCGATTAGTTGATAAAGCGGCGTTTTCCCCCCATCTGAGATTTCCCCTCAATAAGGTACAAAATCAAAATCAAAATTTTGCTGGTATAAAATACAAAGGACATTGTATTCCCTAATCAAATGTTTATTTGATACAAAAGTAAGTCATCTTTGTAACATGAGGAATATAATATAAAGTGCACTTTAGTCTTGTCACACATGCAAGACTTGGTAGTGGCAGCAGCCATAATAGCTAGCTTTATTTTATATAATCCCTCTTGAACTGGGAAAGGTGCCTAATGCCTATCTGTCAACTTGAAAAAATACAAGGAAGACATCCCTGAAAATTGTAACAGCAGGCAGCAAATAAGTAAGCCTGTTGGCTGTTGCAGTCTGCTGCAGAACTTCACCTTTGGACTCAGGTGAGGCTGACAAGAACTGAAGTGAAAAAACATGTCACTCACTCACTACTGTAAAGACAAGAAAAATAAAGTAACATCAAGTGCACAACATGCACAATGCACATCTTAGTCTGTCTCACAAACTATTAGAAGGCTAGCAGCCTGCAAGCTGCAACATTAATTGAATCCCTCTTGAACTGGGAAAAGTGCCTATATGACAGTCAACTTGAAAAAATATAAGGCAGACATCCCTGAAATTGTAAGTAACAGCAAAATAAGTAAACCTAAGCCTGCTGCAGAAGAACAGTCATTGATTCAACTTAACATTTGGGCTCAAGTGAGGCTGACAGAAGAACTGAATGAAAAACATGTCACTGCATAAAATAAAATAAAGTGCATGCACTATGCCCATCTTAGTTTGTCTCTCACAAACTATTAGTGTAAACATTAATGTAATAATCAGTCAGCTTGAAACAGGCTGACAACAACTTCAAGTAAACATTCCTGAAAGACAATGGTGATCGTGATAGTAAAATATTAAGCAAGCCAAGTTTAGCCAACCCTGGCTACAACAATCAACTTAATATTTAGATCATCAGGCAGGTGGACAATTGAAATTTTAACAAAGGGAAAAGTCACATTTTAGAGAAGGCTCTCTGCCTCATACATGTAACATGGCCCATGGGTACAATTGCTTATTCATTTTTATTCAAGTATATGAGCATGTCTACATGCTCAGGTGTGAGCCGTGAGCGCAGCTTGGTTACAGTAAGGCCACATGCTGAGAACACGCGTTCAGAAGGCACTGATGTAGCAGGGATACACATGTATCGTTTTGCCACTTTTGCCAACCTCGGATACCTTGCTTCATTTTTTCCCCACCAATCTGTGGGATGATTGGGATCAGAATCAAGGTTTGGCACAGCATCCTTCAGAAAACTGTCCAGCTCTCTCTCCACATCATTAGTGACCTGGTTGGTGTAGTAGGCACCCAGGAGTTGAACCATAGCAGATGTGTGTCTCTGTGGTGCAGCTTCCTGGACAGGCACGTCTGGCTGAGCCCCCTCCTCCTCCTCTCCAGTGGTACTGGCAGAGGCAGAGCTTGCTCCATCTGCTGTTGTGGATGTGGAGCTCACATCTTCTGCTTGAGCCAGTTCAAGCAGTTTGGCATTTGCTGAAATCCTCCTGGCTGGGCTGAGAAATGACAGGTGCTTGTGCCGAGGGTCCACCATCGTTGCTATCATTGGGGTTGATGTTAGGAAGTCATCAGATGCAATCTGTGTCAAATAAAAACAAATAAATAATATAACTTCAATTATTAATATAATAAGCAAGCAGTGCCACCTAACCTTACATGGGCAATGCATATTTTGTACAATGCTATGTATGTTTTGTATAGGTTATTTATTAGATGCTGCAATAATAATATTAATAATAGACATTAGCTGTTACCTTCATCCGTCTGCTCAGTGAAGCAGCCACTTTAGATTTGAATTCTGCCACTTTGCCTGAGTCTCCCTCGACTCTCTTCTTGAGGTGCACGTCGATTAAACCGAAGCTGATGGGATACGTGTTGGATATGGACACCTGAAGAAAAAAATATATATTAGTTGAGTTTAGTTCCTTTGTATAGAAAAGTTTCATAACAGTACAGATTCACAGGTTAGGTAAATAGGTACAAGGTCAACTAAAAGAAAGCTTACGTTTTCTTTCCCCCTCTTTTTTTTTACTCATAATATATGACATTGGAAATATATTACACAGAGAACAGTGATATGCATAAAGTAGCATTCAAATTAAAATGACAAAATCGTGCAAGGGGGGGGGGGGGTAAAGTAATACTCTACCTCAGTCTCTGTAGACATCACGGTAGTTGCTGTCTTCAGAGCGACTAGAACAGGGCCCATTTCCTCCATGATTTTCCAGTGGTCGTCTCTGATCTCAAGTGTCCGAGCATCAGACAGCTTGGTGAACGTGCGGTCTGATAGTACGGCGCACACCGCCCACCGCTGCTCCACCAGTCTCGCAAACATGTCACAGACTGAATTCCACCTCGTTTTGCAGGATTGAATGAGCTGGTGGCGTTCCAAGCCCATTTGGCCTTGCTTGGTTTCCAGCGCTTTGGTGGCTTTAGTGCTGTGCTTAAAGTGTTTGACCAATCTTCCTGCAGCTGCGATGACTTGGTGCAGGGTCCCAGCGAAACCATCGTTGATGGCC
This sequence comes from Entelurus aequoreus, assembly GCF_033978785.1. NCBI lineage: Eukaryota > Metazoa > Chordata > Actinopteri > Syngnathiformes > Syngnathidae > Entelurus > Entelurus aequoreus. Next base: position 34,033,697 of record NC_084737.1, read on the forward strand.
AGTTGTAGGGTATGGGTGTAGCATGGAACAGAGGCCCAGTCGACTCGAGGTTGGCTGTTTGCTAAGACGATGTTACTCGCGTTGTCGTGAACACAGGCTATCACTCGCCCGGTCAGCCCCCATGCATGCACAATTTCATTCAGCCGTTCTGCTAAATTATCAGCCGTATGGCTCATCGGCATACTCTCTGTGGCTAGGACTGCCGACCTCATCAGCCAGTCCTCCATGTAGTGGCAAGTGACGGTGATATAGCTCTCTGTTGTATTTGACGTCCAACAGTCAGTGGTTATTGCTACATGCGTGTTGGCCAGTCGTGCTTTCAGCTCGGCTTTCTTTCTTTTGTAGCGAGCCTCTATGCGGGTTGTTATTGTTTCTCGAGAAGGGATTTGGTAGTCTGGCTCACAATAGTTCATCAACTCACGAAACCCCTTGCCATCCACAATGCTTATAGGCAGCATATCCTTTTCAACCATGTTGCAAATCCTCTGGGTGATGCCCTCTGCCCGTGCGTCATCACACACCGCTTTTCTTTTGGAAAACGCTTCGGCGACGGAGGGCTGGCCTGGCCGTGCTCCGCCTCCACTCTCTCCTCCAAGCACAGCGGCATGTAAACTTTTTAGGTGGTAATTTAACGAACTGGTTGAATTGTTGTACTTCAAAACAGCCTTACATATTTTGCACGTTGCATCGTCCTCTTTTAGGGTGAAATGTTCCCACACAGCACTTCTCTTGCGTCGCTTCATGTTTGTTTTTCTTCTCTCGCATGTGGACTCTCATGTGTACAGCGGACATGTAGGGCTGGTCACGTGATGGTGTTGCTGCTTGGAAAAAGTACAATAAGCAACAACTCCCTCGTGTGGACTAGCGAGGTATAAACTCAGCATTACCTTCACACAGAAAACCACCGCACCGACCGTGACAGAACGGAATTGTCAATTAATTGAAATCGTTAATTTTAATCGGGTAATTTCTTAACGGCAATTAATCGAAAATCGATTAATTGTTAACATCCCTAATATATATATATATATATATATATATATATATATATATGATTTTGTAATTTATATACTACATATATATACATTACATATATACATACATACACACAATGTAAACAATGTAAATACAATTTATGTCTATACAGTTCTGAAATGAGTGTACTCCTATAGATGTTAAATATATGTGTAATGTAATTCAATAAGCATCTAAATACATTTTATATCGAAATCACTACATTAACTACAGTTGTTTTTTTTAATCAATATTTATTACAACTCTGCTGTCTGAGTGATGACATTTACAAATCTGTTTTCACACATAATCGACGATCGCAGTGATTTAAGTCTGCATATTAATTTCATACCAAATTGAAAAGGGAAGTTTGGCAAATATATAAGAATACAATACAATCTATTTGCCAGGGTAATCGCAAATACGCTGTTAGATGGATGCATGCGCACTCGCACACACACACACACACACACACACACACACACACACACACACACACACACACACACACACACACACACACACACACACACACACACACACACACACACACACGCACACGCACACATGCATACAGACACGCATACACAAATACACACATAATGCCGCTTTTTTTTCCCGCCATGCAGCAATATTATCAGGAAAATCTTAAGACACTTCAGTTTGATTAAATCAAGCTATAACAGCCGGAACAACACGTAACTTTAACTACTTCAACTTTAACATCCTCCCTCCCTACATCAGACTGTGATGATAATGCAATATGATGTATAAACAATAAAACTCTGTATATTAAGAGTATGTAAAAGTTCGACTCCTACCGTGTTTACTTCCGTAACGACCCCCCTAACGTTTTGTGATCAATCAGAAATATCAAGCAGCTAAAATGCGCCGAACATGAGGGAGTGTGGAAAGAGTGATTTGCATATTACCGATCACACATTGTAGTGGATTTATATGGGTGTAATTTCAAATTATGTTTGGTGAATGGACATGTTTTTATAATGTTTACAAAGTTCAATAAGCAGGTTGTGTGTTATGTTGACCTTGTGTTGACTTTTTGTGTTGGATTTAGTGTATTTACACCAAAAATAGGAATAGCTGTTTGGATTGGGTTATATAAATTAATATTGTGCTTGTGACACTGAAAAAACTCTTGGCCAATCCCATCTTCAACCACAACATAGCGGAAAAATTGCAGCGATCGAACTCTCAGGTAGTTAAAGTTAAGCCTGGTGTATACTCTCACGCCGCATAGCTTGTGTAGGCGACGCCGCCATACTCCCCCCCCCCTGCGTAGCCTCCCGCATGGCCTACGTGCAACTCCCAAAAATCTTAGCTTATTGTCGCCGGCGACGCAGAACGCAGAGCTGTTATTGGTCAGTTTTTGCCAAGGAGGGTCCCTAAACACAGGCCAGCAGACTTTGTGCTTGAAATGCACCAATTATTGTATGAAATGAAACAACAGAGATAAACATTTACATGAAAACGGATATTGTGTACTTAATATCTCGGTGCGCTCTAAAAATAATTACTGTTTGTTAGGGCTGGGCGATAAGGAGGGAAACAGTTTTATTAACCCAGTTAGTCAAGATGGGTATTAACAGCACAGAAAATAAACTGTTTAAGTAGCACAGAATTACATAACATAAATAAAATAGAAAAATATTATTTCTATGTAAAATAAATAACATAGCTGTGCAAATAATACAAAATGTATCAAACTCAGATAGAAAATTAATTTGCAGGCAGGCACTTTTTAATTCCTAGTCGACGATGTAATGGACTGTCACACCCGTACGGTTTTGGTCAGCACCAAGTAAGTGACTTGACTTAATTGGGCGGCTATGATCTTCCTCTCTTCAGCATACATTGGCAGCATTTCTCGTGTGAAATATGTCCGGCTTGGCAACCCGAGAACAGTTTTGATTTGGGCTTACATGGTAAACAACTCAGATGAATGTTTTATCCAGACGCATACATTTGTCCAAATGTAACCAAGTACACGCATTGTGGGTTTCCTGGACGTCGTCTACATCGCTAAAAGAAAAATCTAATGAATAGAATCCCTCTGCCTTTTCCCACTACTTTTTTAAATATATAAATCGCCCACTTGAATATTCTCTTTTGTCTTTTACGACTCTCTCGTCGTCATTTGGGATGTGCGTGTCTGTTGTGATTTAACTTCCTGGTTCGATGACCCGCCCTATCTTGCCTCTGATTGGCCTGTCCGTAATCTTAACCAATCGTGACTCATCATAGTAAACAACCAACCAATCATGGATGTTCTTATACATACAAGCACGTCTTGGAAGGAGGAAGGGCAGGGGTTTCGTAGCCCATGGAGTTTTGAGAGGGAGTGAGAAGCGGGGAAGAACAAGGAACAAATAAGAACAAATAAGCAGAGTTTGGTCATTTTAACGTGAAATAAATTATATCGATATTACAATATTTTCTTGATTCATATCTTGTTTAAAAATATATCACTATATTTTACAAACTCGATATATTGCCCAGCCCTACTGTATGTGTCGTTTTTCAGCGTATTGTCTTGTTGTTGCGCCCAGAAGAGGTCATTAAGTACGAAACTCTTTTCACACTCTTTTCAACTAGGATTGTCAATCTTGTGCTAACAACAGGTTCAATTCAGACCCATATTCTTTCTCATGCGCACACGTCTTTTCTCTCACATGCAACACTTCTCATTCTCCGTCAATAATCTTTCAGAAACTGTATACTTACAAACATTTGTGAACTCTGAACATGACCCTACAGATTAACACCAGCATGTCGTTAACTTACAATAGTTATTTAACAGTTTTTGTTTATTTACAATTACATGTTAGCTCTCTCTTGTCCCATGTCCCGAATGGCCGAATAGCGTTGCAGATAATAATAACGTCCTCTGCCACGAGTCGTTCAGAAGTTGCACAGTCTATCTTCGCAAACATTTTTTCCTGTGGTTTATAAGTAAAACGTCCATTAAAAGTGAACTGATGACTGTGAATAATTAGTTCCAGTGTAGACAACGACGTTGATGTTGTGGTTCAGTGGTTGATGTCACTCGGCACAGGAAGGAAACACACAGTATCTAGTCAACAACAGCTGCAAATGCTCCTTCTGGAGACGCTGCCCCTTAGTGTTTTGGAAGAGAATTACAAGTCTGGCACCACCACCCACGGAAGAACTATAAATCAAACAAGACGTCGTCGGTGGTGACACAAGCTACCCGATGCGACAGTATATTCCAGCCTTTATGCTCAAGACATGCAATGAACCAAACTTCTTTTTTAACTTGTGATGTCTCGTGGGTCTTCGCCGCAGGCCGCACTTGGCACCCCTGCAGTAGAGAATACATAAGTAGTTAGTCCCATAAATGTAAACTTATCTTTTCACAATCATCACTATGTTAAGTTGTATGTTTAATGTTTTATAATATTCAAGCAGAAGCTGCTTCAGTTGCAACTTGCTATTTTTTCTCAGCCGATGTTTCTCTCAGTATTTAACGAGAATTGTCAAAGTAACACAATGTTGAAACAAAGCTTAAATCATTATAATATAATGACATTTATATTTTACATTGAAATCAACAAAATGAACTGGCGAATTGTAATTTACTTTAGAATAAATTCAATGCAATACATTGTGATAACATTATGCCCAAACCCTAGAGCTTTCAATTCCCGATGTTAGTCCAGAAATGCTTATGATGAAGCTGAAATAGAGTTTCATGATTAAGCACAAGCTGTATCAGGGCTATAACTAAGATGCAGGTTAAACCCCCTATTTATCTAGCCTCATTCTTTTAATTAGCTTTACCAGTATATTGATCGCTCTTATTTCAAAGCTTGTCACGAGTTAGTCACTGCACCTCTGGCTTTGTTAACAACATTCCCTTTAACTCAGATTCCGGCCAGTGGACTGGGCGTATTCTACCACTACCACTGAACTCATGTGACTGTCATCCTACACTGTCCTTGTGGCCATTACAGAATGTCTTCATTTCACTTTCACATAATAATGTTCAAATATACCACATTTTTGAGGAATTCTGTTGAAACCACATGTTGATATTGGAGTGTGAGAGTTGTATTTGTTGTTGTTTTTCGTTCATGCTGTGAGTAGATACTATTTTTGTTCTCTTCAGTAGACTGTATTAAGCCTATGCTTTTGTGCCTTTTGATATGCTTGCATTGATGGAATCAACACTTGAAGAAGATTGCCTTTCAAATCCCCTGGCTGCTTGTGGTGCAAGTAATTCACAGTTTGTGTCACACACTGTGACTGCTTGAGTGTTTGAGTATTATTCTGTCCATTTAATAAAGGGATTAAGTGATCAAAATACCCTCTTATCTGCAGAAGTGAGCTCCATTGTTTGTTGCAGAAGGTGCAGCAGATGACAGCACATTCGTTGAAGCAAATGCCCTGCTTCCTCTATTGTTATGAAATCAGTGAAGATAAAACTCTGAAAGTAGACACAGTTTGTTGTTTACATAACTGCATACATCTATGATCAAGTGGCTGTATGTCCTTTAACACATGTAATTCAACCAGAAGCTGACCCACTTGACCTTGGACATTTAATATGCAGGTTTCACTTCTTGTAGCTGCAGAAGAGAAAACACTAGTGTAAGACTGTAAGACTGCACTTCACATCAGTAAATTGTTAAACTACTGAATTGTTGGGAAAAATATTGCCATTCAGTTTTAAACCAGAGTTGTCCCACCAGCGGTGATTCATTGAGTGATCTATGGCCAAAACATTAGCTTGCAATTTCACCACAATGTGAGCACAGATTAAAAAGAAAACCAGACAGTCTCAGAGCGTCCTGAGACAGAGACAGAAGAGAGGTTGGTGGGCGGTGGGGGGGAAACCATGGTTATTGATTAAAGATTTGTTTTTGTCAGCCTTTCCAGGCTCATGACCCTCACTCTCATCTTGAGGGTGGGGCTGGAGCAAGCAAGCATGACAGAAATCCCTCAAATTCAGGCTAAATGTTTGTTTCGAAGCCAAGGTCAGTCACAATCCAGAAGTAACACACCAGATATATGTCTTTATAATAGGGCTGGGCGAAATGGCTACCAAATTATAACGATACATTTTTTCATAACATCCGATCTTGATTTTTATCACAATTTTTTTTTTAAATGAATAGCGGATTGTCCTGTGCAGGATTATATCGAGTACTGTTGCATCCCTACTGTTTACTATTGCCATATTTTGTAACAGACTTTTCCGCCATATTTGATTGAGCTAATATATGCAAATAGCTGAGAAGTGTCACTTTGTACATATTTATTATGATTGTGTTTACTAGATGTGCAACCTTACAGGAAACCCACGCTACGGTCCGGACAACGGTTTTGCTTCTTTTTCGATACATTTTGTGGGTGTAAACAACTTTTTTTTCCCTCTCAGAATTATTTTGTTATTTTGATTGTCATCACAAATATTCTGCAGTAAACAAAGTATCATTGGTGTATTGAATACTATAGGACTTTTTTCAAGTTGACATTTACTAAACATCACTTTCAAATGTTAAATTATTATCCGCATTCTTTGATTACTTGTATACATCAGTCCTTTGGCAAACAGCAAGCGGTGAAATACCGTATTTAGCTTATATTTAATAAAAATACATTAAAGTACAGTTTGGATTTGAGTGACTGTAAAATAATGTGTACAAGCACATAAATTAAGTTTAATGAATATTTCAGGAACAAAATGTTTTTTATCCACAAACTCAAAAATTATTTGAACACAGTGTCTGTCTGCAGAGTTTTTTAGTATATCTTATATCAGAGGAGTTGAATCTTTGCAGAGAAAAAAACATAAATTCTGCTGAAAAATATTTAGACATAAAAATGCCTTTTTCTGATTAAATTAGTGTGTGTGTTTATTCTCCCACTCAGAACCAATACAGTAGTTTAGTAACAAAGACGTTCTGTGAGTGCCTGTGAGTCAGCATTCGGGGCAGGATTAATGGTGAGCTGCAGCAGATAGGGAAACTAAAGTCTGTCACTAAAGTCACTGCTCCTTCTCAACGTTGTGTTTCAATTGTATGCATGTTAGTCATATTTCTTTATTTTATTCCATCTGGGCTGCACTTCCAGCTGTGTAAGGTAAAGAGGCACAACGCTAATTGAACATTAATTACGTCGTGACGAGCCTCACTTTCGTGAAGGTGGAACAGTCGTGTACATGGACACACACACACACACACACACACACACACACACACACACACACACACACACACACACACGCACAAACGCACGGACAAACGCATGCACGCACACACGCACCCACGCACGCTTGCTTGCTTATGGTTGTCCATCGAGTCCGATGACGACATCCACTTCTATCGGTGAGTTCGTTGGTGGCTGAATAGCCCTATCCTGGATACACAAACCCTACTGCAGGTAGGGCATGCAAATGTAGTGGTGGTGGTGGAAACTGCAACCGTAGGTGTATTCCTCCACACACACACACACACACACACACACACACACACACACACACACACACACACACACACACACACACACACACACACACACACACATACACACAGGATCACGGTCAATGAAGGCCGCCTACTGTTTACTACCGGGGTATCTTTTAACACAGTGGTCCCCAACCACCGGGCCGCGGCCCAGTATCGGTCCGTGGATCGATTGGTACCGGGCCGCACAAGAATAAATAAATAAATAAATACTTTTTTTTTTTTTTTTTTTCATTCTTATTTTTATTTTTATTAAATCAACATAAAAAACACAAGATACACTTACAATTAGTGCACCAACCCCCCAAAAAACCCTCCCCCATTTACACTCATTCACACTCATTCGCACAAAAGGGTTGTTTCTTTCTGTTATTAATATTTCTGGTTCCATCCATCCATCCATTTTCTACCGCTCATCCCTTTTGGGGTCGCGGGGGGCGCTGGAGCCTATCTCAGCTACAATCGGGCGACATTATATATCAATGTAGATCAATACAGTCTGCAGGGATACAGTCTGTAAGCACACATGATTGTATTTCTTTATGACAAACAAAAAAACAAAAAATACCCCCCCCCCTCCCGTTGACCGGTCCGCAGCTACAAAAAGGTAGGGGACCACTGCTCTAACAGATATTTCCGCCATGTTTGATTGAGGTAAAAATTCTAACAGCTGATCACCATGATCAAACTCAAATTAATCGTGATCATCGACCAAGATCATATAGTCGCCCAGCCATACTTTATAACCATTCCTCAGATGAGGGTATGAACTGGGAACAAGTCTCAGTCTCTGTGTTTAACAACATTAATATTCCTATTTAAGTCTTACAGTATTCATATTTTAAACATATGAGCTGAGTTTCATGTTTTAAGACGGCCACAATCATTCCAGTGCCAAAAAAACCCACAATCTCCTCCCTCAATGATTACCGCCCCGTTGCACTCATCCCCATCATAATGAAGTGCTTCTAGAGGCTGGTAAAGGTATATATTGTCTCCAGACTTCCCCCCACATTCGACCCATACCAGATTGCTTATCGCCATCTCCTCTGCACTCCACCTGAGCTTAGAACATCTGGAAGGAAAGGACACACACGTGCGGATGTTGTTCCTGGACTTCAGCTCAGCATTCAACACCATCATCCCGCAGCACTTGGTGAGCAAACTGGCACCCCTTGGATTCAGTAACCCCCTTTGCAACTGGCTGCTTGACTTCCTCACAGACAGACCCCAATCTGTGAGAGTGGGCAACAACACCTCCAGTGCCATCTCCCTGAGCACCGGCTCCCCCCAGGGCTGCCTCCTGAGTCCGCTGCTGTTCACGTTGATGACCCATGACTGCTGCGCCAGGTCCACTACTAACCACATTGTGAAGTATGCGGACGACACGACAGTAGTGGGCCTCATCCGTGACAACAATGACATGGATTACAGGGAGGAGGTGAAACATCTGGTTGACTGGTGCAGAACCAACAACCTGGTCCTGAATGCTAACAAGACCAAGGAGATCATCGTTGACTTCAGGAAGCACAAGTCCAGCCACGCTCCACTCTACATCAACGGCACAGCGGTGGAGATAGTAAGCCGCACCAAGTTCCTGGGGGTGCAGATAACTGACAATATAACCTGGTCCCTACACACCGGAGCTCTTGTAAAAAGAGCTCAGCAGCGCATGCACTTTTTGCGTCGGATGAAAAGAGCACAGCTCCCTCCCCCCATTCTCAGCACATTCTACAGAGGCTCTATAGAGAGCCTGCTGACCAACAGCATCTCTGTCTGGACTGGAGCCTGCAATGCCTCAGACTGGAAGTCTCTCCAGAGAGTGGTGAGGACGGCGGAAAAGATCATCAGGACTCCTCTTCCTCCTATCCAGGAGATCGCAAAAAGCAGCTGCCTGACCAGGGCTCAGAAAATCTGCAAAGACTCCCCCCACCCCCACCAAGGACTGTTTTCACTGCTAGACTCTAGAAAGAGGTTCCGCAGCCTCCGAAGCAGAACCTCCAGGTTCTGTAACAGCTTCTTCCCTCAAGCCGTAAGACTCTTGAACGCATCATAATTAAATTATCCCCTCAACTCCCCCAAAATGGATTATCTCGCTGGAATAAAAAAGACAATATAACATTGTGACGGACTCAAGCCGTCTTGTGGGTTCCATTGACGATCCAAGGAAGACATGTTGCGGCAGGTGTAGACTTTTGTTTATTTTTTCAAATAAAACCCCTCAGTCTCAGGTCGCTTTGCAGCTCCTCTTCCCTGCTCGCTCTCCGGTCAGCTTTTCAGCCGGCCGCATCTTCGTCTTCGGCGTCGTGTTCGCTCCTCATTAACCTCTGCGTGTCTCGCTGACTCTCCACCTCCTTCTCTCCCGTCGCTCTCGGCCGCTGTCTCTTTAAACACTGCGAGGGGATTAGGTAATTGTGACCAGGTGCGCGATCCCCGCACCTGGTTGCCGCGTCTCTCTCGCCGCTTGCTCGCCGTCCCCGCCTCCTCGCCGCCATTTTGGAGTGGGCCCCTGCGCAGCACGCCCCGCCGTCGGTCCTCCGGCTCCGCCTCGCCACAGTTCTCCATCGCCGGACGCAAGCCGGGCTTCCGACCGGCTAAGCCTACTCCCTCCCCCCTTTTTGAGGGAGCGGGACGTGAGGACGGCCAGGTTCTCCTGTGGCCCCGGTTTTCTCCTCCCCTGTGTCCTTTTCTTCTTCCTTGTCCTTTTCTCCTTCTTCTGTATTCTTTTCTTGTCCTGTACCTTGTTTGCCTTTGTCTTTTTCTTTGTCTTCTTCTTTGTCTTTTCCTTCTTCTTTGTCTTTGTCTTGTTGTTGTTGTTGTTGTTGTTGTTGTTGTTGTTGTTGTTGTTCTTGTTCTTCTTCTTCTTCTTCTTCTTCTTCTTCTTCTTCTTCTTCTTCTTCTTCGTCGTCTTTTCCTTTATCTTGTTCTTCTTCTTCTTCTTCTTCTTCTTCTTCTTCTTCTTCTTCTTCTTCTTCTTCTTCTTGTTGAGCACTAGAGTGGTTTCCCTCCTGTGCTTCTTCCACCACTTCCTCTTCTTTTGTGGGGGGCCATTCGCCGCCCCCCGTCTGGCCCGCCAGGACCTGCAGGAGCCGCAATTGTTTGCGGGACCCTTCGAGACGCTGGCGGCTGCTTGCCGCCAGTTCCGTGAACGCCCCCACGAGGGCCCACAGGAGATCGTCCTCCCCCGCCTCCGATGGTCCAGCCACGTTGGGTGCCAAATGTGACGGACTCGTCCCGTCTTGCGGGTTCCATGGACCATCAAATAGAGACATCTTCGCTTCGAGCAGGGTTGTGACTTTGTTTATTTTTCAATATCAAGTATTTTGTGCTTTTCAGCACTTGCCTCCCTCTGCTGCTCGTTCCGCCGTCTCTTCAGCTTTTCAGCCGGCCGCGTCTTCTGCGTCTTTTGCTCAGTCTCTCTCGCTCCTCCAGCACTCCGGGCTCTCCACCTCCTTTCCCCCCGTCGTCCTCGGCTGCCGCCTTCTTAAACACCGCGAAAGGATCATCAGCTGATTGTGACCAGGTGCGCGATCCCCCCACCTGGTCACGATTGCCTCGCCGCCTGCTCGCCGTCCCCGCCTCCTCACCGCCATCTTGGAGCGGGCTTTGGCGCAGCACGCCTCGCCGTCGGTCCTCCGGCCCCGCCTTCCCACAAACATACACATCCATAAACGTGGACGCATGTGAAAAAGTGCAATATATTTATCTGTACAGTAATCTATTTATTTATTTATATATATTTATCTATATTTAATTATTTTATATATATATTTATATATTATTTATATATATTCATTTATTTATATATGCACCTTATTGCTTTTTTTTATCCTGCACTACCATGAGCTTATGTAACGAAATTTCGTTCTTATCTGTGCTGTAAAGTTTAAATTTGAATGACAATAAAAAGGAAGTCTAAGTCTAAGTCTCTAAGTTGTTTGTAAGGAATTACATGGAATTTACCACAGATGCAAGTGCTGACAAAGCTTGAAAACTAATTTTAAAAATAAGTGATTGAATTTGACCCCGGAAAATGGGTTCTGTGCAGAACATTGCAAAAGTGTGTAATTCCATCTACTGCCAATCAATTCAAACTAATTGATTGTCTGTATTCCAAATCTGGCATTCAAACTAATCACATGCAGGCTGTCTTGAGCTGATGAGATGCTATTGTGGATAAATCTTTAGTGGTGAACAAAGTGTTGCTGAAAGAAGATTACAGCAGAACATCTGGGGTACCATTAACATGGATAAATAACAGCTGAGAGAATGAAACAGTGTTATGAAAGCACAACTCTTTAGGAAAAATAATCTCTGCACTCAACGGCAGTTATGTCTCGTTCATTTTTTTGTGTGCTATGGGAGCCTCGTGAGAGATGTTTCCATGTAAAACCAAACGGCTCTCAAGTAAGACAAGGACTGCCAGATTAGAGTAGGCCAACTCTGAACAGCTGAGTAGTTGAGTGCCTAAAACACATAGTTTATTTAAAAATGCAGTGTACAGTTTGAAGCAGAAGAGCTAAAAGTTATAAAGTCTGTTACAAAGAATGGCCCTCTGATATGCAATTGGCTTATTAAATTATTTTCTACACACCTAATACAAATGATTTGTCCATTGTGGTGCTGACAAAACAAAAATAGGGGAAAGGAGCAAATCACTTGATAAGTACAACCTCTCAAGTGCATGTGCTAATCTTTGACCTCAGCTACCCTGACCATTTTGTGTCAAATATCATTTAAAATCAATAGGATATGGTCCCCCATCCCGCAAAAAAAATGAAATAAATACTTTTCCCAGACATGTGAAGCTCAGGGATCTCTACAGATAAGAAGTATGTATTGTTGTAGAACTTGATTTTATTCAGAGTACAGTGGTATAAAATTGCTCATAACTCTCAAAACTCATATTTTAAATCGAAGTTCCCAATTGAAATGAATAAAAATTACATTGTACGTTGTAAGACCCCCCAAAACACCACAATCATAACATGTAATACGCTTTTAAATAAGACAAACAGACATTTTCAATTAATTAATCTTGTATAAAAAACAATACAATAGAATGTAGTACAAACAACTACAGTAGTGTTATGAAGTAATGTAATATTAATTTACAGATTTTTACAGTATCTCCTGCGAGCTGCTTCTACCTCAAACATACCATCAACAGCTTTTCTTTATTCCAATGGATAAATTCTTAATTCAGTCCAGTTTAAAAAAATATTTGAAGGCCCTTGGCTAGCGTTATGACTAATTCTGCTTCGGAATGGTGCAAATTGTAAAGTGATATGCTCGTACCCTTGTACACTGACCTTCGCCAGGTCAGCTAAACGCACACCTCAATTATGTTTTTCAGTGATTTCTTTCTTTTATACAATGCATATCACCCAATTGTTCTTCTCAACACTGTCATTGAAACTCATGTTCTTTGTCCCCATGGTTGGAAAACGTTTTGTGGATCTCTAGCTATAAGCTAGTGCTAGTGAGTAAGGCGCTGGATGTTTCGGTTGGAAATTATGTAGTTCATTCACTGTGACATTCGTTATGCCCACTAACTGTGGGGAGGCTAGTAAACTCACATTTTTGCTTGCAACCTAAAGCACAACAGTTAACCGAGATACAGCTTATACCCCAAAAAATCTTGTGATATCTGGCACTCGCAAGCCAAGGTACCACTGCATTTAATTCACGTTGGTTGAGATACACTATTTTAATCACCATTTGTTGATTACTGAGTGTGTTATTTAGTTTGCAGATTCATGCAAAACGACACAATGATTTCCTAAACTTCAGGTATGGTTGGCCAAAGCGCTAAGAAAGAAGCACATTGAAATTCTGTTTTTTTTTGTATTGTTGTTTGCATTTGGTCAAGTGGGCCAGTGACCTAATTGATCAACCTATTTGTTTTTTATATTAGAAATATACTCAATGGAAATAATATCTACATTAACGTTGGTTACATTTTTTTTTTTTCATATGCACATTTGTAATCTGCTTGCTCTTGGCATTTGACATCGATGTAATGTTAAACAAATCATTTAGAGGAACACGGTTAAGACGTTGTTAGCCTTGCTGAGTTTAAATATGTGACATTTCAAAGCATAAGGCAGGTTTATTACAATTGTGTGTAGGGATGTATATCATTGAGAATTCATTGATACGATACCCTTATTGGTATTCCTTATCGATACAGGTATTTATCTGTACTCTTATTGGTACTATATGTAATTGGTAGAAATAAAGATTTGAAAAAATGCATTTAATTAGCATTTATATTAGCTCAAGAAGGTGAACACCTCCAACATGATGTACTGTAACATATCAGAGCAGGGACGTCTTTTATCAACAACTGTTTTTTAAAAGTCTTAAAGAAGTCAACTAGGTGTGCAGTGCATGGTGAAATGCAGTTATATCATCTTCTTGTAAACACCTCACATATTCATCACTCTGTTTCTATCCATTACAATTACACTTAGCTGGAAATAATATTTATATATGGCATGTGTAAGGAAGGGGATAGTAGTTATTTTAGAGTTGGGACACGATGGACAGATTCCGGCCAGAGAATCCTTTTATCATCTTTATTGCTGAAAGGTAGATTTAAATGTGTATGGTTTCGTGTGTGTGTGGTCTAAACAAATAAAGAAAAGAGGAAAAATTACAATCCAATTATATACTCATTAATATGCAGCAATATACATGGATATGCATACATAATATAATATAATATAAAGGTGTGCATAACAACAACATATATACTGCATTTAACTATGTATGAACTTCCAACAAGTTTCTAAGCTTCAGAGCCATACATGGCGATTATGTGGTCTCTGTCGCCATCTAAAGGCCAAACTCCACCATCGCAGTTGCAATGACGTTAAATAAACTACACGTGAATGTAAACGCCGTCAACGAGACTAATTATCTCTCAATCGACCCAAAAACAACCGATCTTAGCATACAATGCACCAAACATTTGCAGAAGTAGCAAGGCACGACATTCAGTTCAAATGCTGTAACAGTATGTGACAAAACTTACATTTAGTCGTCAACGCACACAAGGCTGGCTGCCACCACTGATTGAAACCGGCTATTCTGACAAAGACGTGCTTTAAAGGGGAAATGACGTCACAGATTGACCTATCAACTTAAAGGCATAGGAACATCACAAAACTGGTTAAAGGCACACAATAGGCTTTCGTACACAGCCGCCCCCAATTGTCCGTATGGCAGTTGGAACTAGAAGAAAGTCTATGAGGTAGTGTCCTCGTCATCAAGAGGTGGAAGCATGATCAGTCGGGCGACTGGGCGAAGGTAGGTGCGATTCTTCACTTGTACTCTGGCAGTCCGGACCCGTCCATCTGCTCCTGGATGTGTCTGAGTGATCCGTCCTACAGGCCACGATCCTCGGGGGAGTTGAGGATCCACTATCAAGACAACTTGACCGGCCAAAAGGGTCTTGCCATCGTTCCTCCACTTGTTACGTTCTTGAAGCCCTGGCAGGTAATGCTGGATGAAAGATGACCAGAAGTGATCTGCTAGGACTTGGCTGTGCCTCCAACGTCTTTTTCCGAGACCACAAGGATCGTAGATTGCTTGAGGTAGAGATGAATCGTGACGGCCCATAAGAAGGAGATTGGGCGTGACTGGGTCTGGGTCTGAGGCGTCCGAAGACAGGTAACCAAGAGGTTTAGCATTCATTATGCCTTCAACCTCTATCAATGTTGTCAGTAATACTAGTTCAGGGACTGTTTGGTCTTTGAGAACAACTCTGTGTGCTGTCTTAATGGATTTTACTTCTCTCTCCCATGTGCCCCCAAAATGTGGTGCGCTTGGAGGATTGAATCGGAACGAAATCTGGTGCTCTGCAAGTTGCTCTCTCAACTGTGGTTCCATTGAAGCAACTGCTTCACGTAATTCACGTTCTCCACCAACAAAGTTGGTACCATTGTCCATGAGGAGTTCAAAGGGTTTGCCGCGTCGTGAGATTAATCTTCTTAAGGATAGCAGGAATGCGTCCGTATCAAGATTCTCCAGTAGTTCCAAGTGTACAGAACGAGTTGTCATGCACTTATAGATAATACCCCATCGTTTCTCTGTGCGGCGCCCAATTTTCACTTGGAGAGGTCCAAAGCAATCAACTCCGGTTGAATAGAAAGGTGGCTTATGAAGTCGCAGTCGAGCAGGGGGGTAATCAGCCATTTTAGGAATGTCAGGCTTGGCTTTCCAACGACGACATTCTAGACATGTATACTGATATTTCCGTATTGCTTCTCTGCCCCTTAAGATCCAAAATCTACGTCGTATTTCAGCAAGAACTCTTTCTGGGCCAGGGTGCAACAGTACTTCATCATGTTCCTTTATGACAAGCTTTGTCACATGGTGGCTTGGATCCAACATTATAGGGTGGATTCTCTCCCAATCTAAACTCTCCGCATGCCGCAACCGTCCACCAACTCTGAGTAATCCTGTGGCTCCTTCGTATTCTGGTGAAAGTGATGCAAGTCGACTGTCTGAAGGCGGAGACCGTCCAGCCTTGAGCGCTCTCAACTCTTCTGGGAAACAATCTCCTTGAACCCTTTGCAATATAAGTTTTTCGGCTTGCAGAAAATCCACGGCGGAAGGTGGGGATGAAGCACCAGCATCAGCCGCCCCATGAAGGGAGCTAGCTGTCTCTTGTAGAAGCTGTTTCCATGTGGAGAACTTACTGAAATCAGTAAGCTGAGTGGATGAAGCACAGGAAATAGTTCCAACGAAGGCGGATTTCCTCAGCTCTGTGGCATCCGGTTCCAGTTCAGATGAAGGCAAATTGGGCCACTCATTTTCTGGCAGGTAAAGGAAGTGCGGGCCCTTATTCCAGCGGTGCTCTTGGATCATTTCCTGCAGGGTGAGTCCACGAGTGATATCGTCTGCTGGATTATTCAGAGAATCAACATAACGCCACTGGGTGGGGTTTGTTAGGGTTTGAATTTCGGTGATGCGAGTCCCCACAAATACTTTGAAGCGACACGATTCTGATTTGATCCAGTGCAGCACGGTCGTTGAGTCTGACCATAGCGTGATGCGATCTGAAGGGACACCGAGCTCTGTCTCTATCACTTTGGCCAGCTGTGCTCCTGTAAGTGCAGCACTGAGCTCTAGTCGCGGGATGGACAGTTGCTTTTTCGGTAAAACTCATGATCTGGCGAACACGAAAGACACATGGGTGTGCTGATTGTCATCTACTGACTGCATAAAGGCCACTGACCCATAGGCGCGCTCGGAGGCATCGCAGAAGATGTGAATATGTCTGGTTGAAGTGGGAGTGTTCACAGTAAAAGGTACATAGGAACGGGGCACCTTAAATTGTTGTAAAGTGGGAATCTCACGTACCCAGGTTGACCACTTGTCAAGGAGATCTGCAGGCTGGATCTGGTCGTCCCAGCCGAGGTTGGACTTCTACATATCTTGGATGAGCACCTTACACCGAGTGGTAAATGGTACAATGAATCCTAGGGGGTCATAAAGCTTGGCTAGGACACTGTAGACATTTCGAAGAGTGGCAGCTGATGATTCTGTTGTGTGACGCTTGAAACTCAGCGTGTCATTCAAACAATCCCAGCATAGTCCAAGAGTGGGTTCATGGAGGTTATCATTTGCTTTGGATAACCACAGCTCACTAGTTGCTGATCGTGCATCAGGTGGTAGATGGGCCACAACTTCTGGCATGTTGCTAGCCCACTGTCGGATCTTGAAACCTCCCTTGCTAAGAAGTTTACGCAGAGTGTCAATTAGAGCTTTGGCTTCTTCAACCTTACTCAGACTGTGGAGGCAATTGTCCACATAGAAGGAGTGCTCAACCACTTGCATGAGCAGAGAGTCTGGTGGCTCATAGTCCCTGACGTGCTGCTGTAAGGCGTACACTGCACAACAGGGGCTGCAGGTTGTTCCGAAAGGTAGGACCTGCCATTCAAAGATCTGCGCTCTAGATTCCCTGTCCATGTTCCGCCACAGGAATCGTAGGAGTGGTTTATCATGGTCAAGTAAGCAGATCTGGTGAAACATTGACTTGATATCCCCGCTTATGGCTATTGCATGACATCGGAACCGCAAGAGGACCCCAATCATAGTAGGGCCCAACGTTGGTCCAGGGAGGAGATGATCATTCAAAGACTGGCCATTGTAGGAGAAAGAACAGTTGAAGACCACTCTGTCTTTCCCATTGTGGTGCACCATATGATGTGGTACGTACCACGACTCAGTACTCTTTGCTGCCTCCTTTGAAGGAATCTCAGCAACGTATCCTGTTTTGATAAGTTTGTCCATCTCTCTACGATAAGAGGTTGCAAGGTGAGGGTCTTTGGCCAACCTGCGTTCAATGCTGCGCAAGTTTGGCATTACAGCATCTGAGGGTGCACATAGCATAGTGCTTGGCTGGCGACGTAACAGGGGTGTCGCGTAGCGCTGGATACCATCAACAGGTTCACGCTTAGAGTCAGTCTGTAAAAGAGAGAGACCTTGTTGGTCCTGCTTGGAACGAGATGCAATCTTCTCGCTGACGTAAGGGAGAGTATCGATCTGCCAGAGACGTTCCACATTCTTGAAAAGTTCAGGATATGGGGATTCAGTGGTCACGTGCAGACAGGAAGGTTGATGGGAAGATGCATAAATCACAGACGGACCTTGTAGGGACCAGCCTAGGTTGGTACAGACTGCTATGGGGCCGCCAGATGGGCCTGCTCGCACCGGCTCTGTAGGAGCAAGAAGCTGAGACATATCAGAACCTATGAGGAGTAGCGGTTGCGCTCGATGGATAGGCAGCAAAGGAAGGTCTTTGAGGTGCTCGTAGCGGTTTTGGAGGGCCGCTACTGGATATGTGTGCTGAGATAGGCTCAGATTCTCAGCTGTGAAGGCATTTTTAATCCAATACTTCTTGCTTGGCTTGAAGATGGGGGAGACGTGAAGGCTGACTGACGAACCATTGAGCACTTTCACTTCTTGTTGAACAGTTCTCAGGTGAAGGGTTTCAGGATGCTTAGCAAGTTGTAGCTGCTCTACTGCATAGGGGAGGATGAGTGTTCTCTCAGAACCATCATCAAGCACAGTAAATGTCTCTAGAGTGCGGTCTCCATTTTGTAGGAGCACTTTAACAACTTTCAGCAGAACTCTTTGAGGGCTTTGAGGCTGTTCCAGGTAGACTGTGGGTTTTTGGTTACTCATCATCAGGACTTGTTGAGATGACTCTTGGATCGTGTCATGCAGTACTGTGAGGTGCGTCTCTTTGCATAAGTTACAAGGGTGTTTAAGCGTACATGCTGCAGCTTTGTGGCCACGACCGCACTTCCAACATCTGTTACCTTCTTGGATCCACTTATTGATCTCACTGGTATTCAGTTACTTGAAGTCCAGGCATGAGTTGAGGTAATGCTTCTTACTGTTGCAAAATGGACAATAAGGACTAGGTTTAAAGGGTTGTGACTTTGTCAGATTGGTGCTCTGGCTGCGACCGGTTTCACCAGAACATAAGAGAATTGACGCCGTCCGTTGTTTGGGCCATGGACTATTATAATCCCTCTTGGCAGGAGGAGGCCCCGGGTTGTAGAGGTGAGTGACTCGGCTGGCCAGGCGCTTAGCTTGAGCTTTAACTTGGAGCCAGGATGCCAGGTCGGGCAGGGTGTAAGTTTGGTTGGTACCTGGCTGTAGAATGCCTCGACAAAGGAGGCATTTTACTTATGAGGCGGTCAACGTGAGAACCACATTTGAGCTCGTATCCAAGGGGTCCCTCTAAAGTCCGCAGCATGCCAACTAAGGTCTGAACTGAGAGAGCGAACGTGTCGAAAACTTCTGCATCCCCCACTCTGATGGCTGGTGAGTTAAGAATAGCTCCTAGTTCACTCTGTACTAGTTGTCTAGGCTGGCCATATTTGTCTTGTAGAGACCCTAGCGCAGCCGTGTACGGGTTTGGGTCATACATGAATGACTTGGCTAACTGCAGAGCTTTAGGGAGTTTGAGCTGATTTAGTAGAACTTGATATTTATATTGCTCGCTGAGGTGAGGATGACTATTCATCAAGTTCTCTAGCGCCATCTTGAGTAGGGCGAAATCACTTTTCCGGCCACTCTCAAACCTTGGAAGTACTGGTTTGGGAATGCCATAGGAAGTAGCGATCAGCGTCTCGATGCCCGGGTAGGACTAGGGTGGTGCTGCCGGGGCTGGAGTAGCAGATGGTAGGTAATGTGTATTGAACATACTGCCCAGCAGGAGGAGGTGCACCAGCTGGAACTGGTGGTTGTGGCACAAAAGTTTGCATGGTTTGTGGCACTGCGGCTGCATGTGTCATTGTTGATGCATAACTAGATGTGGGAATGACTGGCATATGTTGACTTGTGAAAGACACAGATGCAGGAGCTGTAGTGGGGGCTACTAAAGTCGGGACACAAGTTTGTGCACCTTGCACAGGAATGGGAATCGTTGTCAATGGCTGTGTAATCGGGATAGCGGCAGCTGATTTCATTGGAGTTATTGATGGGA
This sequence comes from Entelurus aequoreus, assembly GCF_033978785.1. Lineage (NCBI taxonomy): Eukaryota > Metazoa > Chordata > Actinopteri > Syngnathiformes > Syngnathidae > Entelurus > Entelurus aequoreus. Next base: position 34,053,728 of record NC_084737.1, read on the forward strand.
GCTGAAGCATGTCAACAGCGGGCGGAGCTGACGTTGTTGACATTGCATCATCTTCAGACTCCGACAGGAAAGACTTGACAATATGGGCAATGTGTAAGTCTTTCTCCAGTTTCTTTAAGTGTTTGCGCCGTTCCATTTCCCTTGCCATATTCTCCTTGGCAAGGTGAGCATCCTCTTGTAGTCTTTGTCCTTCTTTAGCTTGTGCATCCAATCTCTTCGCCTCCAAGTCAGCTTTCCTTTCCTCCTCTATTTCTTGCTGTAGGTCAGTAAGCTCCAAACCTTTAATTCTCTCCTCTAGGGCAGCTGTTTGGACATCAGGAATATTTTGGAGCAGTTGAAGCCCATGCGATCGCCGAGAGGATCGACGTGATGAAGCAGATGACTGGTATTCTGACGCACTCCTAGCTCTGGTTGGCCTTGCTTCACCGTGTTGTCCTACTGGTAGTGAGGAGATTTGGGCGGCAGGCAGTTGAGAGGGAAGGAGGGTGACATCGTAAGGGGCCAAATGCTGTGGTAGTCGAATGTCTCTCTTTGGCCTGACAGAGGGCTGGTGATCAGCAGGTGATGACTCCATAGTGTCTGATGGTGGAACTCTATCCGGCTCGAAGGACCAATGTAAGGAAGGGATAGTAGTTCTTTTAGAGTTGGGACACGATGGACAGATTCCGGCCAGAGAATCCTTTAATCATCTTTATTGCTGAAAGGTAGATTTAAATGTGTATGGTTTCGTGTGTGTGTGTGGTCTAAACAAATAAAGAAAAGAGGACAAATTACAATCCAATTATATACTCATTAATATGCAGCAATATACATGGATATGCATACATAATATAATATAATATAAAGGTGTGCATAACAACAACATATATACTGCATTTAACTATGTATGAACTTCCAACAAGTTTCTAAGCTTCAGAGCCATACATGGCGATTATGTGGTCTCTGTCGCCATCTAAAGGCCAAACTCTGCCATCGCAGTTGCAATAACGTTAAATAAACTACACGTGAATGTAAACGCCGTCAACGAGACTAATTATCTCTCAATCGACCCAAAAACAACTGATCTTAGCATACAATGCACCAAACATTTGCAGAAGTAGCAAGGCACGACATTCAGTTCAAATGCTGTAACAGTATGTGACAAAACTTACATTTAGTCGTCAACGCACACAAGGCTGGCTGCCACCACTGATTGAAACCGGCTATTCTGACAAAGACGTGCTTTAAAGGGGAAATGACGTCACAGATTGACCTATCAACTTAAAGGCATAGGAACATCACAAAACTGGTTAAAGGCACACAATAGGCTTTCGTACAGCATGCATGTGCAAAACACAGACCTTTTACATGATATATCATATCAAAAATATCATAAAAATCAAAACAGTCACTTAGCATGTTATGTGGGTGTGCATTTTGTAACAATAAGAATTGGTATTTGTGTTTATGTTGCACACGGACATATTTGAGTGACGGACCGGAAACCATATTGCTTGTTAACAGCTATGTCACTACATGATCGGTAACAGAAAACACGATTGGTCCACGCATGCGCGAAGACTAAATAATTTCTGTCAACTTGTTTTACGGCAGTTATTTTCATGCACGCCGTCACTGTTACCATGGTTTTCTTTTTTGTAATCTTTATTTGAATAGTAATTTAATATAAAAGATTACATAGAAAACAAAACAAACGTTGCTTAAAAATACATTATTTATTTTGAAACCCTATAGAAACTTGAACGATGTGTTCAGCAGCCTTCAATGGCAAATAAATTATTCCTTTTTTACTACTTTATTTGCCCTGTGATGAGGGGGCGACTTGTCCAGGGTGTACCCTTCCTTCTGCCAGATTGTAGCTGAGATAGGCTCCAGCGCCCCCCGCGACCCCAAAGGAAATAAGCAGTAGAAAATGGATGGATGGACTACTTTATTTACTACAAGTACTATCAATTCGCAATACTCTACTTATTTGAATGGGTACTTTTTGTCAGGCCACAGATATCGATTTAAGTTACAGTAAGTGCCTTGTTCAATCAACATTAAAAAAAATGTATTACTTGATGAGAGTCAGTGGTGCCCCTGTGTGTCATTCGTTGTAATCACACAAGAGTGAAAGTGGTTGTAATTGTAGCGATAATACTCCCTGATTTTTAAAAATCTACCCTTTTTTAATGTTTATATTCTTGATACATTTTACTCCTAGGTAAGCTAGTTTTTATACAAAACATTAATAAATCATTCAAATATCATAGAACATTAATTCTCAGAAGCTACGTCGTAAAAATTGCAAGTCCAGGAAGTGACGTAGTCTTTGTCTTTATTTTTTTGCAAATAATAATTAACTTAGAATTTCATGGCTGCAACACGTGCCAAAGTAGTTGGGAAAGGGCATGTTCACCACTGTGTTACATGGCCTTTCCTTTTAACAACACTCAGTAAACGTTTGGGAACTGAGGAGACACATTTTTTAAGCTTCTCAGGTGGAATTCTTTCCCATTCTTGCTTGATGTACAGCTTAAGTTGTTCAACAGTCCGGGGGTCTCTGTTGTGGTATTTTAGGCTTCATAATGCGCCACACATTTTCAATGGGAGACAGGTCTGGACTACAGGCAGGCCAGTCTAGTACCCGCACTCTTTTACTATGAAGCCACGTTGATGTAACACGTGGCTTAGCATTGTCTTGCTAAAATAAGCAGGGGCGTCCATGGTAACGTTGCTTGGATGGCAACATATGTTGCTCCAAAACCTGTATGTACATTTCAGCATTAATGGCGCCTTCACAGATGTGTAAGTTACCCATGTCTTGGTCACTAATACACCCCCGTACCATCACAGATGCTGCCTTTTCAACTTTGCGCCTAGAACAATCCGGATGGTTCTTTTCCTCTTTAGTCCGGAGGACACAACGTCCACATTTGCCAAAAACAATTTGAAATGTGGACTCGTCAGACCACAGAACACTTTTCCACTTTGTATCAATCCATCTTAGATGAGCTCAGGCCCAGCGAAGGCGACGCCGTGGTGTTGTTGATAAACGGTTTTCGCCTTGCATAGGAGAGTTTTAACTTGCACTTACAGATGTAGTGACCAACTGTAGTTACTGATAGTGGGTTTCTGAAGTGTTCCTGAGCCCATGTGGTGATATCCTTTTCACACTGATGTCGCTTGTTGATGCAGTACAGCCTGAGGGATCGAAGGTCACAGGCTTAGCTGCTTACGTGCAGTGATTTCTCCAGATTCTCTGAACCCTTTGATGATATTACGGACCGTAGATGGTGAAATCCCTAAATTCCTTGCAATAGCTGGTTGAGAAAGATTTTTCTTAAACTGTTCAACAATTTGCTCACGCATTTGTTGACAAAGTGGTGACCCTCGGCCCATCCTTGTTTGTGAATGACTGAGCATTTCATGGAATCTACTTTTATACCCAATCATGGCACACACCTGTTCCCAATTTGCCTGTTCACCTGTGGGATGTTCCAAATAAGTGTTTGATGAGCATTCCTCAACATTATCAGTATTTATTGCCACCTTTCCCAACTTCTTTGTCACGTGTTGCTGGCATCAAATTCTAAAGTTAATGATTATTTGCAAAAACTTTTTTTTTTTTATCAGTTTGAATATCAAATATGTTGTCTTCGTAGCATATTCAACTGAATATGGGTTGAAAATGATTTGCAAATCATTGTATTCCGTTTATATTTACATCTAACACAATTTCCCAACTCATATGGAAATAGGGTTTGTATATTATACTTACATTTTTCACTTTTTTGAGCAAATTAATATGGCCTGTGGATTAACGCATCGCTAGGAGGACGGTTGATAAAAGGCAATTGGGAGTAAAGTGGGTTCACTTCAAACTGACTCAGCGTGCATGACTTAAAAGAAACCTTTTAGGTGGAAATTGTGTTGTGGTACATCATTTTGTGTGGTGTTGCTTCCTTTTTTGTCATTATTCAAAGCTGATCTTAATGTGTAACAGCTGCAGTTGAACTTCATGTGACATCGTGTCATAATAACGTCAGTCAGTTGCAACAAAAAATACAGATAGCTGTATCATTAGTCCAGAATCTTCACGGCCCTCATGGACTGACCTAATTAGGAACCGGTACCAAAAAATAACCGTACTTGGTATACATCCCTAATTGTGTCACCTTTCGACTTGCATGGCATACTTAATTGAGATTTACAAGCGGTAGAAAATGGATGAATGGATGGATAATTCAGAGCACAATTGCATGTTGTGCAATGACCACTGTAATTATGAGTGTTGTGTTTAATTTTGCATTTGAGAAGATCTTCAGTTTTTGCAACAAGCATCCGGAAGTAGTAAATACGCATATCAGAATAGTTTGACAACTCCCCTGGTGAGAAAAATCCTCAACATACTTGAGATGTATTCCAGTGCAGTTCTGTCTCGCGGTGTTGGTGTTATTGTGCCAGAGGGTAGCACTGAATCCTGAAAAATCAGTGGAGAGACAGATCTACCATATGTATCTGTCACCATAGCTATTTGCAACAAATCCTCTGAGCTCACTTTCCAGAGCTGAAGTCAAGACTGAGCCTGAGTGTCAACTCTTGGGAATATCTGCCCGTGAATAGGTGTCAAAAAGGCATGCCCTCCCTGACACTGCACTGATAATGCACCACAGTGTTTTACTTCTGTTGACAATGACCAGGATTTCCTACTAAAAAGCCTTCCCCACACTTCATTTGCTTCTATATCCCGATTATTCATTTGCATCAAGTTTGCTGACCATGTTGCTCCTACGGCACCAAGGAGCAGATGCTGTATATGATCTTTAATTGGCTGAAGCAAATTATTAAACGTACCTGTGCAGCCAATACATACCAGTTTACACTGAGAATTATAGGCACAGATGGATACTGAAAATTGTACAGATCTTCAGACCTACTTTTTTTTATTCTTATGGGAGAAATTATTTTCCATGTTAACGTGCTCTAGCGCCATCTCTGTGGACTCACTCCTACTGCTTTTTCCATATGGAGCTTTCTGGCCAGGAGCACTGTGATGTACATCAAGCTGCATATACTGCGCTTATACCCCCATAATTAAGCACTAGCTTTAAAGTGGTGTTGTTATGTCTTAGACGGGTGGAAGGAGACAGCACAACAGCAGAAGTACAACTGTATATAAATTTATTGAGAGATTGATGAATAAGTAGGGTGTGTATGCTACTATGTGTTTGAATGTGAGCTATGTGCTGGGATTAACATAAGAAGATACCTTAAGGGGTGTTGTCAAGCGTGTTGAATGAGGGCGTCCAAATCCAGAGGGAAGAAGCAAGGAAGTCCGATGTCCAAACGGGGTCGTGGTGCAGGAGAGAGCGTCCAAAGACCAGGCAGGGTGTCGGTAGATCAGGTGGGCAATCCGGGTTCAGGGGAAAATGGAGTAGACACTGAGACACTGGACTGTGGAAGAAAAGGGAGACGAAGATGATCAGACCAGGACACAAGGAAACAAGCTACGAGAGATAATACTGGTGGGAAGTCAGAGACGTGAAGCTTACTGCGAACAGGGCTACGTTCCGACGTCGAGTAGTCAGCGGCGAGGCTCTTTATCCTGTCATCTGTAATCACTGCCAGCTGTGCTGATTGAAGATTGCCTCCGGCTGCGGCGGCGTGTAGGCGCGGTCGGCGCAGCGCATGTGGGGGCGTGTCCAGATGCGCTCACAGTAGAGCCGCTGAGTGCTCCCGCAGAAGAGGGAGAAACAGGCTGCGCATGTGCGTGCGCCGTAACAATGCCCCTCCCCTTATGCGAGACTCCTGACGAGCGCCGAAGAGCTCCTGGATTGGTCCGATAAAAGTCCTCTAGCAGAGATGGGTCAGCAAGGTAGGAGGCAGAACCCAAGACCTATCTTCAGGCACATAACCCTCCCAATCAACTAAATAAACTAACCCCCTACCTTACCAACAGACCCGAGAATCTCTTTAACGGTCCAAACGGGGTCCCCGTTGTCTAAAATCCTGCGGGGGGGGGGGGGGGGGTCTGGGTTTGGGAGAAGAAAGTGGGGAACTAGCAACTGGTTTAATTTGGGAAACGTGGACTACGGGGTGTCGCTTGACTGAGGGAGGTAGAGAAAGTTTAACAGCTACAGGGTTAATTATGGCCTCTATAGTGTATGGGCCTACAAATCGGGGTGCGAGTTGACGAGATGGTACCTCAAGATGAAGATCCTTAGCCCGCAGTAGAACTTGTTGACCCGGAGAGTACGAGGGAGCCGGAATGCGTCGCTGATTAGCACTGCGGCACATCCTTTCAGATGACTTAAGTAGAGAGGCCCGGGCGGATTTCCAAATTTGATGGCATCTTTTCATGTGATTACGAGAAGAGGGAACTGCAGCTTCAATCTCCTGTTGAGGAAACATAGGTGGCTGGTAACCTAAGGAGCACTCAAAAGGTGACAACCCGGTATCCGAACTCTTCAAGGAATTATAAGCAAATTCAACCCATGGTAGGAACTTGCACCATGAGGATGGTTGTCTGGTGGATATGCAACATAGCATCGTCTCGACACTTTGGTTGGCTCTTTCTGCTTGACCGTTACTTTGAGACTGACCGTGGCCCCAATTCCCTTGCAAAAGTTCTGCCACACCTGGGAGGTGAACTGGGGACCACGGTCCGAGACGATGTCCACAGGAATGCCGTGTTGTCTGACTAAGTGGCTTGTGAGAAGATCAGCGGTCTCAGAAGAAGATGGAGGTTTGGGTAGGGGAATGAAGTGTGCTGCCTTAGAAAAACGGTCAATAATAGTGACAATGGTGGTGTTACCTTGGGAAGGTGGAAAACCAGTGATGAAGTCCAGAGATATGTGTGACCAAGGGCGACTGGGAACTGGAAGTGGAAGCAACAGTCCTGCCGGCGGTCTGTGGGAAGGCTTATTACGGGCACAAGTGCAACAAGCAGCAATGAACTCACGGGTATCATTGGCCATGGATGGCCACCAGAACCGCCGGTGGATGAAGGACAGAGTACGCTGAAATCCCGAATGGCAGGTGAAAACACTGGAATGTCCCCAGTCCAGAACTCGAGGTCGTAGCTCTCGAGGAACGAAGAGTCTGTTGGGAGGTCCTCCCTTGGGTCCCGAACTTACTCTTAGGGCTTCCTTGACCAGGCCCTCCACTTCCCATGTGACCATGCCAATAATTCTGGAGGAAGGAAGGATAGTTTTCTGCGGGGTGTCGTCAATGGTTTCCTCTGAGAACTGACGGGAGAGGGCGTCAGCCTTGGTATTACGGGATCCCGACCTGAAAGAGAGAATATAATTGAAGTGACTAAAAAATTGTGACTGTCATTTAGTCTTTTGGCCGACCGGACATGCAGCAGATTGCGGTGGTCTGTGAGGACCTCGAATTGATGCTTTGCTCCCTCTAGCCAATGTCTCCACTCCTTCAATGCCTCGTGTACAGCGAGCAATTCCCGATTACCAGCGTCATAATTGCGTTCAGCAGAGGATAAGCGTCACGAGAAGAAGGTACATGGATGAACCTTGTTGTCCTGCTTGGAGCATTGGGAGAGGACTGCCCCTATACCAGAATCGGATGCTTCCACCTCAACGATGAATGGACTGTCCGGGTCTGGATACCGCGTGTGGGCGCGGTCGGCGCAGCGCGTGTGGGGGCGTGTCCAGATGCGCTCACAGTGGAGCCGCTGAGTGCTCCCGCAGAAGAGGGAGAAACAGGCTGCGCATGCGCGTTCGCCGTAACAGGTGTCTCACTTAAGTTTAACTTTTTTTTTTTTTTTTACTACCATTTTCTAAAATCTACCACCCAAAGGATATAGAGTCAGCTATTTTTGGTCTTGGTTTACATTTTGCTTTGGAATATGCTAACCTGTGGTTCTGTATGTTTCCATCCCTTAATTTAATTATGTATTTTCTCACAAATACATGCAAATTATATAACGCTTAGCTGTTGTGTTAGTAATAGTTATATTCCATATTAATAACCAGATAATCTCTTAAATCTGCACACTGCACACAATTTGTAGTAGTGCCGTTTGTAGCTGCAATAACTACTCGAGACCCTGATGTTTTTGGATGAAACTTATGCCTCATTAACCCAGTCAGACATATTCTTTGTCATGAACCACACCAGCTGTTAAGATCATTGACAATCACTATTTTGCATGCGGCACACAAGTATGATTCACCGCATCTGTCAAAAACACCTTTGGATCTTGCACAATATATTAAAGTTAATTTGTCCCTCTTACGTGGTACCATGTGTGCATGTCTGCAAATTCGGCAGGAAGAAATCAGAGTAATGAAACGGAAATTTAAAGGCATCCATGCATGTGGGGATGCATGTGTTTTATAATGCTTGTAAACTGATTGTGAAATCCACATTACAGCTTGAATGTCTTACATTATGTTAGAAGCACTGGGTCTGGTTATTGTAATTATTTTCATACCACATTATGGCATGCAGCAGATTCCTCTGCTAAATCCCCAAACGATACAGAATCACTCAAGGGTGTTTATTGTGTGTAAATAATGTATAGAAACAGCTTTTACATGTTGACAGTGAAAAATGTTCGGTCAACTCCCTCGACATATTGTTTTTCACTGGAAAATAATTTATTCAAGCACTAAATAAATATGCAACACTCAATTATTATAATAATTTCCTAATTATTTTGGAGATTGTTACATTACAGTATGAGGCCTGTGCTGATGAAGCTGTTATTTGCTGTTTTTGTTGCAGATGAACATGGACATTTGAAAATATACCTGCCCAAGAAGCTGCTTGAATGTCTACCAAAATGTACCTCGCTGCCAAAAGAGAGACACCGATGGAACACCAATGAGGTAAAGCCACATTTCACTCATAAAATCTCATTGTAATTATTCCTGGACCTTTAAGATACATTTCAAATGCCAAATCAAAACAACACAACATTTAGGCCCAACATTTTACAGTATGATACAGTGTTTCCCACAGAACTGCATTCTAACTGTGGCATTGAGACTAGTTGATGCGCTGTATAAAAGGTGAAAACCAAGGTGGGCCATTGGAGAAGCCCAGTTTTGGTATTTTCCTTGCATCCTCAGGTGTTGAAGTTCATAAAACTCTGCTGCCACTGTCTACCAGCAACTTCCAGCAATATACGGTATGTATTTAGTTTAAAGCGAAGAGGTGGGCTTAGATGAACAAAAACAATCAAAACAAATAAAGACATGTGAGCGATAGGGTGCTGTGTCCACTTGCGACAAATCTGTCATTCTAATACTAATAATATAGTTAATAACTAATACTCACTAATTGTTGTGTGTTAAAAAGCAGTTACGATAAAATCCACGGTACAAAGCTGTAATGACAAGCTGCATTCACATTCCCAGTCTTATTTGTTCATGAGCGAGATCATAACAGGTAGCGCCAAATCTAATTGTCCAAACTTTTTCTGTGGGAGTTTGCCACAAAAAAATAGTAATGTACAGAATGAGAAACATTGTGAAATACACTTTATTTTACATACATGTTGTTATATTAGACACAAAATATACTGTATTTCACACCTGGACTGTTATACTGTGTTCACACATACTTTTGTTTTTTTTTTCAAGCTAATGGCACACATGAATTATTGGTAATATCATCATAATGTGCATATTGTGCTTTTAACTCACCAGAAAAAGTGTTATATGAATATAATACATTATTAATATTTACTATAATTATTATTATTTACAGTAATTTAGCAAAGTTGTAATTTGCCTTCTGGAATAGAGAAGAAAAGTGAGTTGCTGCTGTTGGTATCAAGTGAATTGAGCAATTATTTGTATTTTGCTTTCAACATTACAGCTAGGTGGACCAATGAAAGAGAGATCTGTCAGAATACATTTCAAGCATTTACTAAAGCATTTGACAAAGCAATGTAATGTTTTTTCTTCTTTTTCTTTCACAATTATAGGAAAGGGGCGCCAATTTATAATGGTTCAATCATTAAAACTTGAGCATTGTGCATAGTACGGTTATAACAGCTACCTTTAAATGAACAAGGCAGGGATAATCACTGTCTACTAAGAATAAATACAAACAATGGCATGAATGGAAAAGAAAACATGAGAAAACATCCACCACTCAAAGTGAGAAAGGTAAAGAAAGTATTTTGCCCAGGTGCTAGCTTCTTTTGGATTTTTGTCGCCTTGACATGATGACCTTTATTTTTCCAGACATTTCAGTTAAGATCGGAATCATTTTAGAAAGGGACATCTCACAATGGGATGGATTTTGAATTCCCTTCATTATTAAAGACTATCTGCCTCATGTTTGGTTATGCTGGTGTGAAGGTTGCAGGCACTAGGTTGTCTTGGAGAATTATAATTGTATCAGGGCTATTTCCAAGCTACAATACACTGTTTGGTCCTTCATGAAATTTTCCGCTGTTGTTTAAATATATAAGATATTATAGGATTAGGAGCTATTTTACCATCTGTCAGGCAATTAGATATTGTGAATTTAATGACCTGGTTCATATGCTTGATTTTTGTCTTCTTGATCTTAAGGTTGCCGTACTCACCTTTTTGAGGTGAGAATTATTTTGAATATCTCCTCACTCTCTTCTCCTTGTGTGGCTGACGTTTGTGTAATTTGAAAGCGTTGACAAACCGACAAGTGACACAATTTACTCACTCAGTCTTAAAAAGCAGAGGAGTGCATCATGGAGCCTGGCTGGAAGAGAGAGGACACTGGGCCTAAGCCTCTGTGATACCCTAAGGCTTTAATGAACGACACAACACTTTGAGTACTGCAAGCTCCCACTTAGCTTAGTGGCGACTGATTCTAAACTAGTGCTGAACCAGACAAGAGAGCATCTGCTTTCGCCTCCACTGGCCTGCTACGCATTTATTGCCCTTGTTGTCATGAATAATCCTGTGTGCCACACACCACTGCCAGCAGCAGCACAGCACGGTGCCATGCACAGTACATGCAAGGTGTCGCCAGACAGGGGGGTGTAACAAACAAGGACGTGATGATCAAAAGCCTCAATAAATGCAATTAGAGGTGAGATTGGATAAAACAGAGTACCAGTAACATGTAAGATAGGCGCTGCCATGACAAGCACGATTGGCTGCACAGCAGTGTACACATTCGGTCCTTATCTTTAAAGGGGAACTGTACTTTTGGGGGGAATTTTGCAATACTTATGAGAGACAAGAAGACAAATGTTTTTTTTTTGTTGCATTATTGTAAAATTGGCTAGTTCTAGGTGGCTATCAATGCAGCTAATGGTAGCAATGCATTCTGCCTCTAAATCACTTTAAAATGCATTCAAAAACCGCCAACAATGTTAAATTTACGCTCCGTAACCTGTATAATAACCAAACTGTAGCAACATTGTTATTGTAAGAGGAAACACTAAGGAAATGTTTTTTTAATGTACTGACACATTGTTGTGCTACAGTATTTGCCGTGAGCTAACTACGGCAAGAGATAAGCTCGCAACGGCATCAGCACCCAAAGCGCGTTTGAGTTTGTAATGCACAACACAATGCGATAGGACACCATTCTGTACTGATTAAAAAACATGAACAATCATATTACAGTGTCTGTAAAGTATTAGCCCACATTTCATTTTTTGTTTGTACACAGCTAGCTTGACCGCATACAGTATGTAGTTGTAATAACACCATGATGTGCTGCTTGTATCATAATCAATAGTATAGTGACTCACTCAATCGATGGACAGTTGTTCGTTTGGTCCAGCAAGGTTTAATTTGGCTATTTATGTCAAAATAGCTTGACTCCAAGTTCCACATTTACAGCGTCAAAGTCACGCTGACCTCACTCTCTCGGCTTCCGTCTGCTACAACGTTTCACTCTCTCTTTGTGCTTGTATCTATAACCAGCAGTTATTCCTCTGTAATTCAGGTTCAAATAGATAAAGTTGTGAATCCTCATTAGTCCAAAAATAGTTGTCTTTGTTGTCTGTTACCAAGTCTGCCAAGATTAGAAAACACTCGCGCTTGTTTCCAGATGTAGGAACACACATTTGATGCCTGAAGTCGGAAGTGCACTGCTGTGAAAACGGAAAATATATGCGCCGTAGAAATTAGTTCCGGCAATGCTTAAAATGACCAAAATACGGTATATATTGTACATATTACTTATTGTTCTGAACGTGTCTGTTACTACATTATATATATACTCACAGTGTGTATATAAAACATTGATAGAGGGTTCTGAAGTTGTCTTAGAGGTCTTTGAAGGCTACACTGGTGACTCCTATTAGTCACATCTTCCAAGCGTTTTTTATCATCTTTAAAATCCTAAAAAAAAACAAAAACGTGTTCTTGTCTCTCATAATAACTGTAAACGATAAGCAAAATTCCCCAAAAAGTGCAGTTCCCCTTTAACTAACCTACTCTATGTCAGTTATCTGAGATGTCGCACTTCTGATTTGTCACAACATTACCTTCATTTAAGAACAATTACAAGGATGAGACCAATATTACCACGTTGAAGAAAAACATTGCTTTTACACTTGTCAGACTAAACAACAATGGCTCTGTGTCTTTAGAATAGTTAACCTCATTAATACATTGCATTAAAGCCCTTTTTTCTCTGAATTAATGTGATCTTTTCAGAGAGGCTCTTTTAATCATTACACATACCAAACCTGAATTGTCAGTGTTAATGTCCATGCTTGTATACTCACCTAATCAGAAAGGGTCATGCTTGATTTTTTTCTGTTTCCCTTTTGGAGTTTTTGCTACACATTGCTCTCTCCGCTGAGATTAATTAATATGACTCCTGCCAACTGTTAACTGAAATGTTCATTAGTTTGTCCAATGCAGTCAGTGGAAGATAAACAGTATTTTACTAGTTTTTATTTACACTGTATGTATATATTTCTTTTTTCTGGTTAATAGCAAGCAACGTTACTGTAAAAGGTGGATAAACATTTCAGTTAATTGTATGTATGCAAGGTGTCCTATGGGGATGTTTTGAACTAAGGTTTGTTTCTCATTCATATTATCTCTTGACTGAACTACTCAGTTGAGCCTCATGGCAAAATGCCTGTACAATTTACTTTGGCGGCTCAGAGAGCACAGTTTGTCAGGAACTGCGTTGCCTTTTGACAGCGACTTCGATTTCTTTCTTTGGCAGAATCACCCAGGGTAATTTATGTATTTGTGAGGAGTCGAGCGATCATATAATTTGATTTTGCTGCAGAACCTTTTGATCGCAGTTTGTAAAGCATGTTTCATGGTGCAGTTTTGTCTCATTTTAATTTGGCTATAAAAATTCAACATAGGTTGGAATTGGCCTCTTGACTTCCTGTGAGCTTTATCGTTTGAAGATCGGTGGTACTGCAATCCCACCAGTTGGCTCTTTTTAAGTGTATTGTAAACTCCAGAGAATCTTTGCTTTTGGCACTGCATGTGCATGAGCATCTAGGCAGGGGTTCTCCGTATCCTCTGAAGGCGTGGCTATTGCTTGACCTCTATTGGAGCCGACAGAGGTCACTCCATTGCTTGTGGAAAGCCTTTAAATTGAACTCAGCTTGTGTCTTTGATTTTTTATCCTTTTTTTTCTTTCTCCCTCCCTCCCTCTGGTGTCCCACCTTTACTCATCTTCACTCTCTTTCCTGTATGTGTTCACTAGGCTATAAAGCTATTCATATGAAAATGTGAACATTTCTACCTTTTCCTGTGAATTGGTGAATTGAATTTTCTGTGTTGAACCATTTTGGTGTAGAGTTCAATTGTATTTACTAAAAAATATAGGGAAATGATGAAATCCTATACCAATTGTAATCCAAGGTTCTGTTGGCCGGACTGTATATTTTTTGTTCACTACAAGGAAACACAAACAATGAAGTGTCTATATTACATATTTATATACAACATTATTTAGTTTAAATGTTTTTCTACTGGTGGTGCTAGTATATTTGAGTTGAATTAAGTTGAGTTTGAGTTTGTTTCGAACCTGCATGCATACATCATGATACATCACAATTTCCAGTTTTTCTATTTAACAAGTTCAAAAAGGAGTAGGAAGAAGCAGAGCTTATTTAATCCTACCCTTTTTCCTTTACATAACAGTTGCTAACACATTTGTTCACTTCCTCTTCTCAATTTATTCACAATATACTCCATAAGTAATAACATCAAAAATGAATAAATACATAATGATTAGTGAAGTAAGTATTTCATATAGTGAGATAAATAAGATAATCTAGAAAGTGGATGGATGGAAGGAATAAATTTAAAATTTTAACCATGATTCTTCTTCTTTGTACTTTGTAAACACTTTAAGTTTGAAGAGTTTCTTCAATTGGATCATGGTAGTACATTGTTTGATTTATTTGCTTAATCCATTCCATAATTTAATTCCACATACTGATATACTAAAAGGTCTTAAGTGTTGTACATGCATACAAATGTTTTAAATTACATTTTTCTCTAAGGTTATATTTCTCCTCTTTTGTTGAGAAGAATTGTTGTACGTTCTTGGGTAGGTTATAGTTTGCTTTGTGCATAATTTTAGCTGTTTGCAAATTCACTGTGTCGTGAAATTACAGTATTTTCGATTCAATGAATAACGGGTTTGAAAGTTCTTCATATCCAACATTATGTATTATTCTAACTGATCTTTTTTGTAACATGGTTAATGAATGAGGTGTACTTTTGTAGTTAGTTCCCCATATTACTGCACAATAACTCAGATATGGTAACACTAGCAAGCAGTAGATAATATGGAGTGATTTTTGGTGCAATGCAGGTTTAGCTTTATTCATTATTGCCGTGTTTCTTGCCACCTTATGTTGTATATTCTTTATATAAGATTTCCAGTTCATTTTGTTATCAATCATTATACCTCGAAATTTGGTTTCATTTCTATTTCAATTTCTATTCCGTCTATTTGGATTTGTGTTTGACTTTCCCTTCTACTGTTACCTAATAGCATTATTTTAGTTTTACCGAGGTTTAAGGATAGTCTGTTTTTGTCAAACCATCTTTTTAATTTGTTAATTTCTTCTGTTATTATTTTTTTGTATTAGCTTCTGTGTGTTCTCTCCTGAACAAAACACTGTTGTATAGTCCGCAAATAATACTACCGTAACTTTAAATAAAAAAACATTTTTAACTTTAGAAATGCCATTTATATAAAGATTGAACAATTTTGGTCCTAGTATTGATCCCTGGGGTACACCACATTATATATTTAGCGTTGCGGACGCATATTCGCCTAGCTTCACGTATTGTTTCCTGTTGGTTAAGTAGCTTCTAATCCAGTCTAAGACCAACCCTCTGATGCCATACAGTTCTATTTTTATGATTAAAATATTGTGTATAATTGTGTCAAATGCTTTAGTTTGATCCATAAACATTGCCGCTGCACACTGTTTACTATCTTTTATATTGGTAATTTCGTCTGTAATTTCGAATAAAGCCATCGAAGTTGAAATATTAGCTCTAATTCCATATTTGTTCTCAGCGAGTATTCTATATTTGTTTACGGAATTCTCTAATCCGTTATTGAACAGTTTTTAAATGATTTTAGAAAATTGTGGAAGAAGCAGGTGTATTTTTTGTAAATTGATGTTTGTCTCCAGTCTTATAAATTGGTACAACTTTAGCTATTTTCATTTTGTTTGGTAATTTGCCAGTTTGAAATCATAGGTTACTAATATACATTATTGGTCCTGAGATCTCTTCATCAATTCTATTACAATCGATTGAAGTCTTAAATTTGCATTTTTTCACGATTTTAACTATTTCCTCCTGTGTCATTTTCATGAGGAACATTGAATTGGGATTTCTATCTATGGTGTCATAATAGTCCTGAGTTGAAACCATGTCTGGAATCCTTTGCTCCAATGTTGGTCCAATAGATACAAAGTAATTGTTGAAGCTTTCAAGTACTTCCTTCATGTTGTCATTATTTACGTATGTTTCCATCTGAGAAGTATTGGGGGTAATCCCTCTTAGTGACAATTTTATTAATGCTATTGAGGATTCCCCATGTTGCGCTCATATTGTTTTTGTTCCTGTCTAATAATTGACTGTAAAATTATTTTCTACATGTTCAAAGTATGTTAGTTGAGTTGAGTTGAGTTTGAGTTTATTTCGAACATGCAAGCATACAACATGATACATCACAATTTCCAGTTTCTCAGTTAGCTTGTTTTTATACTTTTTGTAATTATTTTCTGCCTCTGTAGTTCTTGGTGTTGTACATTTTCTATATAATGTATTCTTCTTATTATAAGCATGTTTTAATCCTTTTGTCATCCATGGTTGATTGTTCTTTCTCTGCTATGTAGTTGTTTCCATTGACAATGTTTGTCATAAAGTATTATGAATATGTTTAAAAAATTACCATATGCTTTAATCAACATCATTTTCATTTGCTTTTGTAGCTCATTTTTGAAAGCAATCACACTCTTCTCTGTGCATAGTCTTTGTAATGTCATTTTGTCTTCTATGTTCCTCTTCTTGTAGTTTCCATCATATATTGCGAAAACTGGCAAATGATCACTAATGTTGGTTATAAGTAGACCCCTTGTATTGTTATTATCAAAATAATTGGTAAAACTATTATCAATACGCGTGCCACAGTGTCCTGTGATTTTGCTTGGCTTTGTGATTTTAGGATATAAACTGATGCTATACATTGCAGCAATGAAGTCATCAATGGACTTTTGCTTGTTAGGGTTCAGTAAGTCAATATTGAAGTAGGGCTGGGCGATATATTGAATATTTAGTGGTCTCTTGGAAAATAGTACAAACCCCTAAACCAGTGAAGTTGGCACGTTGTGTAAATCGTAAATAAAAACAGAATACAATGATTTGCAAATCCCTGTGTCAACCTTTATTCAATTGAATAGACTGCAAAGACAAGATACTTAACGTTTGAATTGAAAAACTTTGTTATTTTTTGCAAATATTAGCTCATTTGGAATTTGATGCCTACATCATGTTTCAAAAAAGCTGGCACAAGTGGCAAAAAAGACTGAGAAAGTTGAGGAATGCTCATCAAAAACTTATTTGGAAATTCCCACAGGTGGACAGGCTAATTGGGAACAGGTAGGTGCCATGTTTGGGTATTAAAGCAGCTTCCATGAAATGCTCAGCCATTCACAAACAAGGATGAGGCGAGAGTCACCACTTTGTGAACAAATGCGTGAGCAAATTGTCGAACAGTTTAAAAACAACATTTCTCAATGAACTATTGCAAGGAACTTAGGGATTTGACCATTTAAAGTCTGTAATATCATCAAAAGGTTCAGAGAATCTGGAGAAATCACCGCAGGTAACATTGAATGCCCGTGACCTTGGATCCTCCAGGCGGTACTGCATCAAAAAGTGCCATCAGTGTGTAAAGGATATCACCTTATGGGCTCAGAAGCACTTCAGAAAACCACTGTCACTAACTACAGTTTGCCGCTACATCTGTAAGTGCAAGTTAAAACTGTACTGTGCAAAGCGAAAGCCATTTATCAACAACAACCAGAAACGCCGCCGGCTTCGCTGGGCCTGAGCTCATCTAAGATGGACCGATTGCGAGTGGAAAAGTGTTCTGTGGTCTGACGAGTCCACATTTCAAATTGTTTTTGGAAACTGGACTTCGTGTCCTCCGGACCAAAGAGGAAAAGAACCATCCGGATTGTTATAGGCGCAAAGTTCAAAAGCCAGCATGGTATGGGGGTGTATTAGTGCCCAAGGCATGGGTAACTTAGACATCTATGAAGGCACCATTAATGCTGAAAGTTACATACAGGTTTTGAAGCAACATATGTTGCCATCCAAGCAACGTTATCATGAACGCCCCTTCTTATTTCAGCAAGACAATGCCAAGCCACGTGTTACAACAGCATGGCTTCATAGTAAAAAGAGTGCGGGTACAAGACTGGCTTGCCTGTAGTCCAGACCTGTCTACGATTGAAAATGTGTGGCGCAAAATGAAGCGTAAAATACGACAACAGAGACCCTGGACTGTTGAACAACTTAAGCTGTACATCAAGCAAAAATGGGAAATAATTCCACCTGAAAAGCTTCAAAAATTGGTCTCCTCAGTTCCCAAACGTTTACTGAGTGTTGTTAAAAGGAAAGGCCATGTCACACTGGTAAAAATGCCCCTGTGCCAACATCTATGCAATGTTTTGTTGCCATTAAATTTTAAGTTAATGATTATTTGCAAAAAAAAATGTAGTTTCTCAGTTCAAACATTAAATATCTTGTCTTTGCTGTATATTCAATTGAATATACATTGAAACAGATTTGCAAATAATTGTATTCTGTTTATGCAAGATGGTGGCGCATGGCTATGCTGTGGCTTGCTAACGCTCTTGGGAGTGTAGAGCGATTTGGAAAAAAACACCCGTCATTTCTGTCAATTTCATGGCTGGCTCAAAGCGTGAACACTCTGTGATCACATACGACCGACAGACAATTCTGGATGTGGATGGATCGGGTCGTTATAGACTGAAAGATGCATGTACGGTGGACCTCCTCGCTAGCATGGGAATACTTCGCGGGCTACATCGAGCGGCCTTTGTAGCAGCGGAGTCAAGTGCTAGCGGTGACCGCCAATGGAGACGACGTAAGTGGTGCGAGCGGAAGCAGAAGCGGGGATGCCGAGCGGGGCTAACAACAAAGAGAAAAGCTAACCAAAGAAGCGTGGAGTCTCCGGGTAAGAAGCCATTTTAACTAGAACTAGCCGGCGTCAGGCTGGATAATCCCTGCACACATAGCAATTCTCTTAGAATAAAACACAACTCACATAATGTTTTTTCTTTTGTGACCGTGTCAGAGGCAGACATACATTGTACTGAGGTAGCTAACTATGATGCGCTCAGTTTATCGCAACATCAAGCAAACAATCTGAATATCCCCGTCGTATCAATTCCTAGATATGGTCGAAACTATTTAAAGTGCACTACGCATAATAAACGCAACATTATTAATATTGCTACTTCGGATAATTTCAACAAACAATCCTCAAAACAGCCCACTACCTATAATATGGGCTTTTTAAACATAAGATCATTATCTTCCAAAACGTTATTAGTTAATGAAGTCATTAGAGACAAAAAACTTGACGTCGTTGGTCTCGCCGAGACCCGGCTCAAACCAGACGATTTTTTTGCGCTAAATGAGGCATCTCCTCCTAACTATACCAATACACATGTTGCCCGACCTCTTAAAAGGGGAGGGGGTGTCGTACTAATATACAATGAAAACTATAATCTTACACCTAACCTAAATAATAAATATAACTTTTTTTAGGTGGTCACTTTGAGGTTTGTCACACCGCTGCCTCTCCACCTGGCTGTTATCTACCGCCCCCCTGGGCCCTATTCGGACTTCATCAGTGAATTCTCAGAGTTTGTTGCTGATCTAGTGACGCACGCCGACAATATAATCATAATGGGGGACTTTAATATCCATATGAATACCCCATCGGACCCTCCATGCGTGGCGCTCCAGACTATAATTGATAGCTGTGGTCTTACACAAATAATAAATGAACCCACGCATCGCAACGGTAATACGATAGATCTAGTGCTTGTCAGGGGTGTCACCACCTCTAAAGTTACGATACTCCCGTACACTAAAGTAATGTCCGATCATTACCTTATAAAATTCGAAGTTCTGACTCATTGTCAACAAACTAATAATAATAATAATAACTACTATAGCAGCCACAACATTAATGCTGCCACAACGACGACTCTTACTGACCTACTGCCTTCGGTAATGGCACCATTCCCAAAGTATGTGGGCTCTATTGATAACCTCACTAACAACTTTAATGACGCCCTGCGCGACACCATTGATAGTGTAGCACCGCTAAAGCTAAAAAGGGCCCCTAAAAGGCGTACCCCATGGTTTACAGAAGAAACTAAAGCCCAGAAATTATCATGTAGAAAGCTGGAATGCAAATGGCGTGCGACTAAACTTGAGGTTTTCCATCAAGCATGGTGTGATAGTTTAATAACTTATAAACGCATGCTTACCTCAGCTAAAGCTAAATATTACTCAAATCTCATCCACCTCAACAAAAATTATCCTAAATTTCTGTTTAGTACAGTAGCATCGCTAACCCAACAAGGGACTCCTCCCAGTAGCTCCACCCACTCAGCAGATGACTTTATGAATTTCTTTAATAAGAAAATTGAAGTCATTAGAAAAGAGATTAAAGACAATGCATCTCAGCTACAACTGGGTTCTATTAACACAAATACGACTGTATATACGACGGATACCGCCCTCCAAAATAGTTTCTCTCTCTTTGATGAAATAACATTGGAGGAATTGTCAAAATGTGTAAATGGGACAAAACAAACAACATGTTTACTTGACCCAATTCCTGGGAAACTTATCAAGGAGCTTTTTGTATTATTAGGTCCATCAGTGTTAAATATTATAAACTTATCACTTTCCTCTGGCACTGTTCCCCTAGCCTTCAAAAAAGCGGTTATTCATCCTCTACTCAAAAGACCTAACCTCGAGCCTGATCTCCTGGTAAACTACCGGCCGGTGTCCCACCTTCCGTTTATCTCGAAAATCCTCGAAAAAATTGTAGCACAGCAGCTAAATGAACACTTAGCGTCTAACAATCTCTGTGAACCTTTTCAGTCCGGTTTCAGGGCAAATCACTCTACGGAGACAGCCCTCGCAAAAATGACTAATGATCTATTGCTAACGATGGATTCTGATGCGTCATCTATGTTGCTGCTTCTTGATCTTAGCGCCGCTTTCGATACTGTTGATCATAATATTTTATTAGAGCGTATCAAAACGCGTATTGGGATGACAGACTTAGCCTTGTCTTGGTTTAACTCTTATCTTACTGACAGGATGCAGTGTGTCTCCCATAACAATGTGACCTCGGACTATGTTAAGGTAACGTGCGGAGTTCCCCAGGGTTCGGTTCTTGGCCCTGCACTCTTTAGTATTTACATGCTGCCGCTAGGTGACATCATACGCAAATACGGTGTTAGCTTTCACTGTTATGCTGATGACACCCAACTCTACATGCCCCTAAAGCTGACCAACACGCCGGATTGTAGTCAGCTGGAGGCGTGTCTTAATGAAATTAAACAATGGATGTCCGCTAACTTTTTGCAACTCAACGCTAAGAAAACGGAAATGCTGATTATCGGTCCTGCTCAACACCGACATCTATTTGATAATACCACCTTAACATTTGACAACCAAACAATTAAACAAGGCGACTCGGTAAAGAATCTGGGTATTATCTTCGACCCAACTCTCTCGTTTGAGTCACACATTAAGAGTGTTATTAAAACGGCCTTCTTTCATCTCCGTAATATCGCTAAAATTCGTTCCATTTTGTCCACAAGCGATGCTGAGATCATTATCCATGCGTTCGTTACATCTCGTCTCGATTACTGTAACGTTTTATTTTCGGGCCTCCCTATGTCTAGCATTAAAAGATTACAGATGGTACAAAATGCGGCTGCTAGACTTTTGACAAAAACAAAAAAGTTTGATCATATTACGCCTATACTGGCTCACTTGCACTGGCTTCCAGTGCACCTAAGATGCGACTTTAAGGTTTTACTACTTACGTATAAAATACTACACGGTCAAGCTCCTGCTTATCTTGACGATTGTATTGTACCATATGTCCCGGCAAGAAATCTGCGTTCAAAGAACTCCGGCTTATTAGTGATTCCCAGAGCCCAAAAAAAGTCTGCGGGCTATAGAGCGTTTTCTATTCGGGCTCCAATACTATGGAATGCCCTCCCGGTAAAAGTTAGAGATGCTACCTCAGTAGAAGCATTTAAGTCTCATCTTAAAACTCATTTGTATACTCTAGCCTTTAAATAGACTCCCTTTTTAGACCAGTTGATCTGCCGTTTCTTTTCTTTTCTTTTCTACTCTGCTCCCAACCCGGGGTGGACCGCTAGCCTGTCCATCAGATGGGGACATCTCTACGCTGCTGACCCGTCTCCACTCGGGATGGTTCCTGCAGGCCCCACTATGGACTGGACTTTCGCTGATGTGTTGGACTTTCACAATATTATGTCAGACCCACTCGACATCCATTGCTTTCGGTCTCCCCTAGAGGGGGTGGGGGGTTTACCCACATATGCGGTCCTCTCCAAGGTTTCTCATAGTCATTCACATTGACGTCCCACTGGGGTGAGTTTTCCTTGCCCGTATGTGGGCTCTGTACCGAGGATGTCGTTGTGGCTTGTACAGCCCTTTGAGACACTTGTGATTTAGGGCTATATAAATAAACATTGATTGATTGATTGATTTACGAATTACACATTGTGCCAACTTCACTGGTTTTGGGTTTTGTAGTATTGGTGTTGAATTTATGTGTTTGTTTTCCGTCAGACTCCGTTATCATCGTCGTTGTGGAAGTAGTGTAAACTTTAATATTTGTCCATCAAGGACTCTTGCTTTTGGACCTGCATTCAGCTTGATATAGATTTTACAGTTGGCGCTCCAAGTTCCCTAAATTTTTCCTTGCTTTCTCAAGTCGCGTGCTTTCTTGGCAATTTCAGCAGTACGTTTTGTGAGATGTATACGTTTGTTTCCTTCAGCTTCTTTCAGTTTCAGCAGTGCCATTTTAGATTTTCTGTTAACGAGTTTCACAAGTATGACTGGAGTGGTGGTGTTGTTACTTCTGTTCAGTGGGATGCGGGTTTCGATGGTATTAATGTCGATTTCAATTTCCTTTAAAGGCCTACTAAAACCCACTACTACCGACCACGCAGTCTGATAGGTTATATATCAATGATGAAATCTTAACATTGCAACACATGCCAATACGGCCGGGTTAGATTAGTAAAGTGCAATTTTAAATTTCCCGCGAAATATCCTGCTGAAAACGTCTCGGTATGATGACGTTTGCGCGTGACGTCACGGATTGTAGCGGACATTTTGGGACACCATTGTGGCCAGCTATTAAGTCGTCTGTTTTCATCACAAAATTCCACAGTATTCTGGACATCTGTGTTGGTGAATCTTTTGCAATTTGTTTAATGAACAATGGAGCGTCGTAGCCGGTGTTTCATTGTTTACATTCCCGAACGATGACAGTCAAGCTTTACCATTGGCCTGTGGAGAACTGGGACAACAGAGACTCTTACCAGGAGGACTTTGAGTTGGATACGCATGCTTGTGGAGATGGGACAACAGAGACTCTTACCAGGAGGACTTTGAGTTGGATATGCGGGTACCGTGAGTATGCAGCTGCGGCTTCCAAACATTTGATCGCTTGCCTGTATGTGCGTGCCGCTATGTGCATGTCACGTACGTAACTTTGGGGAAATATATGTGCTGTATGAACTTTGCGGAGGTGAACGGTACTTTGGGCTGTGGGATTGAGTGTGTTGTGCGGGTGTTTGATTTGTATTGGCGGGTTATATGGACGGGAGGGGGGAGGTGTTTGTTATGCGGGATTAATTTGTGGCATATTAAATATAAGCCTGGTTGTGTTGTGGCTAATAGAGTATATATATGTCTTGTGTTTATTTACTGTTTTAGTCATTCCCAGCTGAATATCAATCAATCAATCAATCAATCAATCAATCAATCAATCAATCAATCAATCAATGTTTATTTATATAGCCCTAAATCACAAGTGTCTCAAAGGGCTGCACAAGCCACAACGACATCCTCGGCACAGAGCCCACATACGGGCAAGGAAAAACTCACCCCAGTGGGACGTCGGTGAATGACTATGAGAAACCTTGGAGAGGACCGCATATGTGGGTAACCCCCCCCCCCCTAGGGGAGACCGAAAGCAATGGATGTCGAGTGGGTCTGACATAACATTGTGAAAGTCCAGTCCACAGTGGATCCAACACATCAGCGAGAGTCCAGTCCACAGCGGGGCCAGCAGGAAACCATCCCGAGCGGAGACGGGTCAGCAGCGCAGAGATGTCCCCAACCGATGCACAGGCTAGTGGTCCACCCGGGGTCCCGACTCTGGACAGCCAGCACTTCATCCATGGCCACCGGACCTATGCAACTCCCCCTCGCAAGGGACAGGGGAGAAGAGGAGAGAAGAAAAGAAACGGCAGATCAACTGGTCTAAAAAATGGGGGTCTATTTAAAGGCTAGATTATACAAATGCGTTTTAAGATGGGACTTAAATGCTTCTACTGAGGTAGCATCTCTAACTGTTATCGGGAGGGCATTCCAGAGTGCTGGAGCCCGAATAGAAAACGCTCTATAGCCCGCAGACTTTTTTTTGGCTCTGGGAATCACTAATAAGCCGGAGTTCTTTGAACGCAGATTTCTTGTCGGAACATATGGTACAATACAATCGGCGAGATAGGCTGGAGCTAAACCGTGTAGTATTTTATACGTAAGTAGTAAAACCTTAAAGTCGCGTCTTAGGTGCACAGGAAGCCAGTGCAGGTGAGCCAGTATAGGCGTAATATGATCAAACTTTCTTGTTTTTGTCAAAAGTCTTGCAGCCGCATTTTGTACCAACTGTAATCTTTTAATGCTAGACATAAGGAGACCCGAAAATAATATGTTACAGTAATCGAGACGAGACGTAACGAACGCATGAATAATGATCTCAGCGTCGCTAGTGGACAAGATGGAACGAATTTTAGCGATATTACGGAGATGAAAGAAGGCCGTTTTAGTAACACTCTTAATGTGTGACTCAAACGAAAGAGTTGGGTCGAAGATAATACCCAGATTCTTTACCGAGTCGCCTTGTGTAATTGTTTGGTTGTCAAATTTTAAGGTGGTATTATTAAATAGATGTCGGTGTCTAGCAGGACCGATAATCAGCATTTCCGTTTTCTTAGCGTTGAGTTGCAAAAAGTTAGCGGACATCCATTGTTTAATTTCATTAAGACACGCCTCCAGCTGACTACAATCCGGCGTGTTGGTCAGCTTTAGGGGCATGTAGAGTTGAGTGTCATCAGCATAACAGTGAAAGCTAACACCATACTTGCGTATGATGTCACCCAGCGGCAGCATGTAAATACCAAAGAGTGCAGGGCCAAGAACCGAACCCTGGGGAACTCCGTACGTTACCTTGATATAGTCCGAGGTCACATTGTTATGGGAGACGCACTGCATCCTGTCCGTAAGATAACAGTTAAACCAAGACAAGGCTAAGTCTGACATAACAATTTGGTTTTGATACGCTCTAATAAAATATTATGATCGACGGTATCGAAAGCGGCGCTAAGATCAAGAAGCAGCAACATAGATGACGCATCAGAATCCATCGTTAGCAATAGATCATTAGTCATTTTTGCGAGGGCTGTCTCCGTAGAGTGATTTGCCCTGAAACCGGATTGAAAAGGTTCACAGAGATTGTTAGTCACTAAGTGTTCATTTAGCTGCTGTGCAACAATTTTTTCGAGAATTTTGGAAATAAACGGAAGGTGGGAGACCGGTCGGTAGTTTACCATGAGGTCAGGATCGAGGTTAGGTCTTTTGAGCAGAGGATGAATAACCGCTTTTTTGAATGCTAGGGGAACAGTGCCGGAGGAAAGTGATAAGTTTATAATATTTAACACTGATGGACCTAATAATACAAACAGTTCCTTGATAAGTTTCCCAGGAAGTTGGTCAAGTAAACATGTTGTTTGTTTTATCCCACTTACACGCTGTAATAATTCCTCTAATGTTATTTCATCAAAAATAGAGAGACTATTTTGGAGGGCAGTGTCCGTCGTATATACAGTCGTATTTGTGTTAATAGAACCCAGTTGTAGCTGGGATGCGTTGTCTTTAATCTCCTTTCTAATGAGTTCGATTTTCTTATTAAAGAAATTCATAAAATCATCTGCCGAGTGGGTGGAGCTACTGGGAGGAGTCCCTTGTTGGGTTAGCGCTGCTACTGTACTAAACAGAAATTTAGGATCGTTTTTGTTGAGGCGGATGAGATTTGAGTAGTATTTAGCTTTAGCTAAGGTAAGCATGCGTTTATAAGTTATTAAACTATCACTCCATGCTTGATGGAAAACCTCAAGTTTAGTCGCGCGCCATTTGCGTTCCAGTTTTCTACATGATAATTTATGAGCTCTAATTTCTTCTGTAAACCATGGGGTGCGCCTTTTAGGGGCCCTTTTTTGCTTTAGCGGTGCTATACTATCAATAATTTCGCGCAAGGCATCGTCAAAGTTGTTAGTGAGGTTATCAATAGAGCCGACATAATTTGGGAATGGTGCCATTACCGAAGGCAGTAGGTCAGCAAGAGTCATCGTTGTGGCAGCATTAATGTTGCGGCCGCTATAGCAGTTATTATTGTTGACAATGAGTCAAAACTTCAAAT
Organism: Entelurus aequoreus; assembly: GCF_033978785.1. NCBI lineage: Eukaryota > Metazoa > Chordata > Actinopteri > Syngnathiformes > Syngnathidae > Entelurus > Entelurus aequoreus. The sequence goes on from NC_084737.1 coordinate 34,080,002, forward strand.
TTTATAAGGTAATGATCGGACATTACTTTAGTATATGGAAGTATCATAACTTTGGAAGTGGTGACACCCCTGACAAGCACTAGATCTATTGTATTACCGTTGCGATGCGTGGGTTCATGTATTATTTGTGTAAGACCACAGCTATCAATTATGGTTTGGAGCGCCACGCACTGAGGGTCCGATGGGGTATTCATATGGATATTAAAGTCCCCCATTATGATTATATTGTCGGCGTGCGTCACTAGATCAGCAACAAACTCTGAGAATTCACTGATAAAGTCCGAATAGGGCCCAGGGGGGCGGTAGATAACAGCCAGGTCGAGAGGTAGCGGTGTGACAGACCTCATAGTAAGCACCTCAAACAATTTATATTTATTATTTAGGTTAGGGGTAAGGTTGAAATTTTCATTGTACATTAGTGCGACACCCCCTCCCCTTTTAAGAGGATGGGCAACATGCGCATTCGTATAGTTAGGAGGAGATGCCTCATTGAGCGCAAAAAATTTGTCTGGTTTGAGCCAGGTTTCGCTAAGACCAATGACGTTAAGATTGTTGTCTCTAATGACCTCATTAACTAATAACGCCTTGGGAGACAATGATCTTATGTTTAAAAAGCCCATATTATAGGTATTGGGCTGTTTTGACGAGTTTTTGTTAAGATTATCCGTAGTAGCAATATTAACAATGTTGCGTTTATTATGCGTAGTGCACTTTAAATAGTTTCGACCATATCTAGGAATTGATATGACGGGAATTTTCTGATTGTTTGCTTGGTGCTGCAATAGACTGGACATATCATAATTTGCCACCTCAGTAGAATGCATGTCCACCTCTGACACAGACACAACAGAAAAAACATTATGTGAATTGTGTATTATTCTAAGAGAATTGCTATGCGTACATGGATTATCCAGCCTGGCGCTGGCTAGTTCTAGCTTAACTGACTCCTCACCCGGACTAACAGACATTGTAATTGCCTGTGACCGGGCTTGCTCTAGTGTAGTCCGTCAAGTGAGACTTAAATAGTAGTCCATGTTTCTAGACAGGATGATGGCGCCTTCCTGGTTAGGGTGAAGGCCGTCTCTCATCAGCAAGCCTGGTTTGCCCCAGAAAGAGGGCCAGTTATCAATAAACGTTAGTCCCTGTTGCCTACAGAAGATAGACAGCCACTTGTTAAGCGAGACTAATCTGCTATGTCTCTCATCATTGCCTCTCGCAGGCAGGGGGCCAGAGACAATTACTCGATGCCTGGACATCTTTCTGGCGAGATCACAAGTCCTGGCTATGTTTCTTTTTGTAATCTCTGACTGTCTCATTCTAGTGTCATTGGAGCCAACGTGTACAACTATATTCGCATAATTAGTGGTGCGATTAGCCTGTCGTACGTGTTTACTAGGCCTGTTGCGAGTTAGCTCCCTAAGATTAGCTTCAATGTCAGGTGCTCTGGCCCCGGGGATACACTTTATTGTGGCTGGTTTGCTAAGCTTTATGTTTCGGGTGATGGAGTCCCCTATGACTAAGGTGTGGTGCCCGGTAGACTGGGGTGTAGGACTAGCTAAAGAGCTAAATCTATTATGCGTCTCAACCGGTACACCATAGCTTGTAGGCCGCTTAGGACTGCTACAAGCTGGGCTAGTTAGCTCGCTACAGCTAACGCTAGCAGATGTGTCCGCAACATCTAAAGTTACGACATTACTCTGCTCTAACTGGCGGACACGGCCCTCTAGCAGAGCCAACCTCTCTGTGAGTATGGTGCAAGACGCGCAGGAAGCCATTACTCACAGTGTTTTCTGTCACCGAGTGAAGTTCCTGCTGTCCTCAGGGAAGTGGTCGTGGTCCGCGGGAGTAGCTTCCTACTTACCTTCTGACCGGCGCTTCCTTTCTCCGCGCTAGCTTAGCAGCTAGCTAGCTGAGGAAAGGGTGGTGGGACAGAGATCGGGTGATTTGCAAGTTAAATAGTACCACTAAATATGTTTCAGAAGTGATAAAGAAAGCTGTAGAACAATTAAAAGCACACAGATAGAGCGATACTTAGCCTTTTTCGCAACAGCGAACAGACGGCGAGCAGTCACCATCAGGTCCCACCCGCCTCTCACAGCATCTTCCCTATCTGAATCGCTTCCACTGCCCTCTAGTCCTTCACTTTCACTTTCCTCATCCACAAATCTTCTTCCTCGCTCAAATTAATGGGGAAATCATCGCTTTCTCGGTCCGAATCGCTCTCGCTGCTTGTGGCCATGATTGTAAACAATGTGCAGATGTGAGGAGCTCCACAACCTGTGACGTCACGCTACTTCCGGTACAGGCAAGGCTTTTTTATCAGCGACCAAAAGTTGCAAACTTTATCGTCGATGTTCTCTACTAAATCCTTTCAGCAAAAATATGGCAATATCGCGAAATGATCAAGTATGACACATAGAATGGATCTGCTATCCCCGTTTAAATAAGAAAATCTCATTTCAGTAGGCCATTAATTGCAGAAAGTTGACCACTTCCTGTTCTGCTGAGGCAGTATCCATTTCATCTGGTTCTCCTCCATTATTCACAGTTTCGTGTAGGATTTTGGTTTAATTCGGTGCCCTCTCATGATGATATCATTCATTCGTTTATCCTGATCCATTTCATCTATGATATTGGTCAGCATGTTGTTGTCTCGTTTCACTGCAATAACGTCTTCTTGAAGAATCCTCATTGCTTGACGCATTTCCTGAAAGTCCTTTATGTTGTTATTCTGACTTTGCAGACTTTCTATATTTTCCTACAGACTTCGCAGATCTTTTTTGTATTCTGTTGTTGCTTTTCTCTGATCTTCTTCAAGTTTTCTTGTAACTTTTTCCGGGTCTGCTTCGTAATCTTCTTTAAGTTCTCCTATCAGTCTTTCCTGGCCTGCTTTGTGTTCTATTCTTACTCTTTCTATGGCATGGACTATTTTTTTTTAGCATCAAGTCTTGCTTCCCATCATGTCCTGTGTCCAACATCAAATCATGCTTCCCCTAGTGTCCTGTGTCCAGAGAATAATTTGATTAAGATGACACCGAAAGTTTCAGGATTTCAGAATATCTTTTAGATTTTGACATCGAGCAGCTAGCTGACATCAGTGCCTCTCGTATCAGCTCGCTAAAAGCAGTTGCTTCTTTAGCGACTTGCAACACTTTTAACTTGTTTATTTCAACAATTTCGTACCTTGTGCCGTTCAGAGATGAACTTGAGGTGTCAGCCTGTCAACTTATATCACTCTGTGTCGTCGGAAGCACTTTAAAACAACTTCAAACTCTCGCCGTAGCTTTGATAATTTTGAGCGGACGTTTTTTTTTCTCTTTTAAAGAACTTAGAAGTATCTTCAAAATAGTTTGTATTGTATTTTTGGCACATTCTCAACCTTAAACTTAAAGATAATGTATGGAAAAAAAGACAATCTCCATGAATATAACGTTACACTGCAGGGCTGCGTGCATACACTGAAGTCATACATAGAAGCTAAAAAGAGAAGTTGGGTAAGAAGTCACAAAGAAGCAGTTAAAAATCCAGGAATTGATTTTAAACATAGTTTAAGGAGTCAGCAGCACATGGTAACCACGTGTACTGTTTATTAACCCTCCATAAACAAACCACATGAATGCAAATTTACAAATCTGCAGATATGGTCCGTATTTTGAAAGTTGGCAATTGATTGCCTTGTATTAACAGCCAATAATTTAAACAAAATAACTATTCCAATTGTTTCAAGTACTGTGGTTTAAAAAAAATGCACATTGGCATCATAGAAAATATAAAATATAGCATAAGGAATGGAAATGGTAGTACCACAGTAACAAGAGTAGACACAAATATTGAAAAAGATTGCAAACTAAATTAATGCCAGCTTTGCTCATGTCTCTTGTACCCTTGTGGAATACAAAAACAGAGTTTTAACATCCTGTCGGAAGTGTCGGGAGATTGCAGCTTACAAGAAAGCCAGTGCTAAGCTATATTACTTCATTTTGAATTATGCATGTTACTTCAGATAGCATATTGCTCAGGAGAAGTGCTATATTGTTCAGCCAGTGTGCCTAATGCTTGACGACTGCGATCAAGTTTTTCAAGTTGACACAAGAGATGTAGTAATTAGAAGATATAAGACAGCGAGGCACACATGAATTTTTAAACATATTTTGGATTAATATTAGCACAGTGTGAAACTGTTGTCAGTAGATGTATACAAACAGTCTAATATTTCTATTTAACACTCATAACAGATTCAACTGACACAACCAAAAGTGAGCATCATTCATGTTCATTCATCATTCATGTTTATCTTTTTTCATACAGTATGTGTTGATTTGCCTGTTAGTTATTATTTTTTACCTGAAAAAAGTATTTGCTGCTTTTCAGGTTTATACACCTTGCATTGCTTGATGCCTCAGCTATTGTGTCCTTTCCATGTAGTCACGAACTGGGTTGGATATAAATTTTAAGTACCCTACAACCCCTCTAGATATTCCTGATGGAGTATATCCATCTGAATGAGCTTTATCTCGGATGAACTCCTTGTGGAAATCTTCAATAAAACTCAGTCTTTGCAGGGCTGAGTCTTAGCCAAGTTCATATCCGGAAGACTTGCCCTTTAAGTTTTATTTCTGTTGTCCATTTTGGGATGCTCTAAGAATGCTTCTTGTAGCTTGGCATTTGTTCGGCTCCACTAGTTCTCCCATTTTGTGCCAACAACAGTGCGAGCCGGCAGAAGAACATTGTGTATTTTCTTATTTTGGTTGAGAAAGTGAAAGCAAGGAGAGTGGCTGCATCAATTATTTCTCACATGAAAACATGTTTTTCTTTTGAGCGTTGGAAGACAACATAATTTCCACACAATAAACATGATACATACTACAGGTATATAATAAAAAAGGAAGATGTTTGGAAAAATGTCGTATGATGCTTTATCTGCTTCGGTACTGATAATATTCTTCAGGATATCCTTTTGACTGTTCTTTGGACTATGTTGAAGGCCGAGTGTTGCTGTAATCAGTTGAAGGCCACATGGATTCTTGCAATTCATTCAATCCTGCCGGCTTACCCTACTCACTTTCTTTGGTCAATCGCACTTATCCATGTCTCTCCCTTTCTGACTTGGTGTGTGCTCAGCTCTGATCTCTAAAGGTCCTTGAGAATGAAAAGCCAGCAACAACAGCAGGCTGGGATCCTCTGTGGGCCTTTTTGGAACATAGCCCATCATGCTCTTTGCTATGTGATGGACAACTGGGGGCATGGCAGTACCTGTATCACCCTGCTGCATTTGGCCTTCAAAAGATTAAACTTGCATTGTCAGAGGCGGGCAAATAAAACTAGAGCAAACACTGACCTTGCTTTCAACCAGTAGTACCACTGTTTACATTGCCAATCTGTTTTGTTACATGAACATTTTTAATACATTACAATTACTTTTGACTTTTAATTTTCTATTTCACAAAACCACACATTCCAATTTGAAATCTGCCAGTTCAGGCAACGTATTGGATTCTGGTCAAACAGGATTTAATCATTTCTTTTGATTAGATGTCCTTGAGCCCTTTGTCCCTACCCTTTCTCTTGTAGATGTTTACACATCAATAAACCTGGCTCAGTTTGAAAAATAAAGCTGACAAGGACATAATGATCCATCCCCACAGGTCCAAGATCCAGGACTGAGCAAGTTCTTTGAAACCTTTTTAGCTCAGATACAGTTGCAGAACAAGGACACTCTCTGTGGATTTTACTTCTAACAGTTGTTTAAAGTTTGTGCTCTTCAGTGGTTTTGGTCTGGTCACCCATGTGTCACCTATAAGTTACCTATGATGCAAAGCAAAAATTCTAAATTGTTTTCAGTCAAGAATGAATTTCCGTATACTGAGCACACAGTGAAACAGAGCAGGGTATTTATTGGATTGCTCTCATCTTTCTCTGTTGCATTTTTTAGCTTTCAAGAGATATTTCAATCAATCAATCAATCAATGTTTATTTATATAGCCCTAAATCCCAAGTGTCTCAAAGGGCTGCACAAGCCACAACGTCATCCTCGGTACAGAGCCCACATACGGGCAAGGAAAAACTCACCCCAGTGGGACGTCGATGTGAATGACTATGAGAAACCTTGGAGGGGACCCCTCTTGGGGAGACCGAAAGCAATAGATGTCGAGTGGGTCTGACATAATTTTGTGAAAGTCCAGTCCACAGTGTATCCAACATATCAGTGAAAGTCCAGTCCATAGTGGGGCCAGCAGGAAACCGTCCCGAGCGGAGACGGGTCAGCAGCGCAGAGATGTCCCTATTTGACTGCTTTGGCAGTTGACATTCTTAGAGTTGTGGCTGTAGATGTAGACCGCAAGAAGAACACTGAACTTTGAATAGAAATTCGACATAGACATTGTGACCTCACTGTGTAATAGCAACAGATGTAATAACTAGGGCTGAATAACAAACAATTAAATAATTGCTTAAATCGAGTGTGAATTGATATTTTTTAAATTTTGCAATATCGTGTCACATCAAATTTGCATGATTTTGATTCCCCCACATCGCCCCGTGGTATTTTTGTGCATGAAGCATGCAGCAGTAGTATCAAACTATGCTAACATTAGCTTCCAACAATAGGGGCAAAAGAAAAAAAAAAAGGTATTTACTGGCATAATCACCCGATTCTCCGCGGGCTAAGCATTTACAGCAGGGACGTGTGGTCAGGGTAGACAGGTGGGGCGGACCCTCACTTGTCATGATGAGAACTCCCTCCAAAATAAAAAAAAAAAACATAATATAAATACTTGACCTTTAAATAAATCTATTTTCTGTATGACTATAATCGCTTTTTTAATATTTACTTCACTAATATCACTAAATTTGCACACACACCGATCATGAGGCTTCTGTATGTGGTGCCCCTTCACCTCCTTACTTGTGTGTGTGTAAGAGAAAGAGGAACAGAGCGTGGCTTACTGCTGGTCTGCTTGCATAATGTCACTAAAATAATGTTTGCAGATACACATTTTTATATTTTTACACTATAAATTTCTAGTTGGTACACGGTAGGAGCTATAGCCTGTTTAATGTTTATAATGTAAGTGTGACATCATTAATTTTAATAATTGGGCAGCACGGTGGAAGAGGGGTTAGTGCGTCTGCCTCACAAAACGAAGGTCTTGAGTAGTCGTGAGTTCAATCCCGGGCTCGGGATATTTCTGTGTGGAGTTTGCATGTTCTCCCCGTGACTGCGTGGGTTCCCTCCGGGTACTCCGGCTTCCTCCCACCTCCAAAGACATGCACCTGGGGATAGGTTGATTGGCAACACTAAATTGGCCCTAGTGTGTGAATGTGAGTGTGAATGTTGTCTGTCTATCTGTGTTGGCCCTGTGATGAGGTGGCGACTTGTCCAGGGTGTACCCCGCCTTCCGCCCGATTGTAGCTGAGATAGGCTCCAGCGCCCCCGCGACCCCGAAGGGAATAAGCGGTAGAAAATGGATGGATGGATGGACTTTAAAGTAGAGAAAAGAGAAGCAAATGAGACCAAAAACTATTTGATAACAACAATATAAAATACTTTTTGATCCCATTTATCATATTGTATAATTATGATAACATTTTTATGAAAGTGAATTACTAACTTATTTTTATTTAATTTTAATTTGCATCATGTATTAACAATGATTACAGCATATACATTTAAATAGAAAAAAAAACTCCTAAGGCATCTACGTCCCGTATTTGTGTAAAGGTCACCGCACGTCACTGCAATACAGTAATTGAGGACATCACAACTTTTGTTGGCAAAGATATATGCCCACACTTGACGGCTTTAAGGGGCTCGTTCAGGTGCTAGAATGTAATGATCATGCAACCTAAATATTAGACTGAAACTGTTGTTTTCATCTCTTACATTTGTAATTGAGTCTTGTAAAATGACCGCTGATGTGGTGCAAGCTCACAATGAAGAAAGGATGGCAGCCGTAATTAGGGAAGTACAAGTGCGTCAAAAAAAAAGATTTAGTACACTTCTGGCTTTCACAATAACATCGCTGTGTGTTACATCGTGTCTGACTGCGCTAACAAAACAAGGGTCTCCAAAAATTGCTTACATACTGTATTTAACAATGCGATTTGAGGTGATGGGAATTTGTACAGGTACCCTTTCACTTGCAATTCCTTTCTTATTTCAAAATTGCACTTTTGAGACTTGAGACAGTTTTGTTCAAAGTTCAAGTTTAAAAAATCAAATTTACAAGTTTGCACATAAAACATGTCTATGGCGAAAATAAAAAATATATAACATTTGTATTTTGTAATAGAGTTGAGATGTATTTATTATTCATGAGCAAAATTGAATCGAATCCAATCATGATTAATCGATTTGAAACCTTATGTATCTAAGTTTTATCGATTTAGGAAATTGGCCATGATACTGAGCCCTTGTAACAACAGTGCACTTGATACCACTAGTGTCGTCAACGCAATGAGACTTCATAGCATTTGGCCTTTGTTGTCTTCTTGTGGTACAAGTCTTGTTCCTTGTCAAAACAAGAGTTAAGATATTCAAAGGAGTATTTTTCGTGGTTCTCGGGTCAACAGCCAGATACCTTGATTTGAAGTCCTTGTCAGCAATTGTCACACTTTTTATTCTCTGTACGCCAATACAACTGTCAGCAATATTTCTTCTGGTGAGAGTATACATGATGATAATTTTACACTCTTTTTACATTGGTTTTAAAATGGACCATTTGTTGAATCTAGAGATATATACCACTATTCATGGCAATGTATACCTGAGTAACTGGGAAGCAACATTAAAGGTCAAACTGTAGATGCGCTCGTCCTGTGCACCACACAGCTGTGACTTCACACATCATTTAATGTAGTGGTTCTCAATTATTTTCTGTCATGCTCCCCCCCTCCCAGAGGAGTGCAATTTTTTCATTCCCCTCACTCTGAATTTAAATACTATTGAACATTTGGTAATATTTATGTAGCTGTACAAACCATCGTATTAGTTGCTGGCACCAACATTATTTATACAATCACCAGGGACCTCATGTATTAAGCTTGCTGTTCAGTGAAAGTATAATGTGCAGCCATCACACATGTATTAGTGTACACTGTCTGTTGCGCATGGCCATCTCGTAGAGCTGATTGTTTGATTTGCTGTTAAAGACGAGCGTTGGTGCACATTTTTAGTGAAAGACCGTTATCCTTTGACTTGAGCCTAAAAGGTTGAGGGGCTAGAGCTCCCGTGATAACCTGTCCTCCTACTTTCCTCTCTTCTCCACTCAGCCTGTCCTTTAGTAGAACCTTAAAGCACCATTGAAATTCTGTTCTGCCTTCTGAAATCTCGCTTGATGAGTCAACACAGACCCACAGTGGCTCTTCTATTCTCCTACCGCAGGATATTTTCAAAGTCATGTTTATATACTATAAGTAGAAAGGATAGAAAGTGCTTTGATGATATCTTAACAGCAAAAATGCTAAGAAATATATTCAGGACCAGAGATTTAAACGCTTCAGAAGTGCTACGTCTCTCCAATGATAGACTCACACATTGATAGTTATATTATGGGTGACCACTCCTGTGTTAATGCAAACATTTATTCATAGAGATTACAAGAGCTTAAAAACACATTTCACAGATACATTTCCTTCATCACAAAAAAATATGTATTTATATTATTTATATATATATATATATATATATATATATATATATATATATATATATATATATATATATATATATATATATATATATATATATATATATATATATTTCGATCAGCCATCGAAGAAATGATTAATGTGAATAATTGTTAAAATATGGGTATGCAGGCAGGCAATGTAATATTTGATTCGTACCTGTTGGTTTACTGTTCATTGTCTTGAGATATTATTGGGCTTCAATATAAAGTTAGCAACACACCTCTTTATTAAAAAAAGGCTATATAATATTCAGTAATGTATTAGTAATTGTAATCACGCTAAAAGTCCCAAACTACCCAGGTTACATATAGACTGACGAACAAACGGATTGGAAGGAGTCTAAAAGTGGACTTGTAATGTCCCAAAAATGCACAATCATTGTGTAATGTAGGCCCCATTACAATCATAGAATATTTTAAGATTGATAAGCCTTCACATCGGTTTTTTGGTTGACATCTCCCTGTTCTTCCTATCCGCTCACTCAGTTGACCTTGACTTAGACCTTTTTCTGTATTAAATATCCAAGTATCATGCATATGTGGAATTGATCAGAAGAGGAAACGATATGTTCCAGTAAGACTTTCCACAAGGCTTGTGTGTTTGTGTGTGTATGTGTTTAGCTGTGTCTCCATTGCCATTCAGGTAGTGTTGGGATTAGGTCAATATTAGCACTGCAATTGCATTTTCCATAGCCCCATGCATAATGTAAATGTTAGCTATGCCCACATATAAATAATGCCCATTATCACCATGTATCCTTCGTAAATGCAAGACTGTTCATCATTTTTCCCCACTGATTTTTGTAACCATATTTCATATGGTGTGTCCAAGTTGGTGGCCTGAAGTTGGCGCCACAAGAGACAGAACCCTTTCACTGGAGAAAGAGACCTTACTTTGACCTTGTTGGAAACAATCAATGGCCTTTATCTTCCCCAATGCATAATATATCCCACAGAAGGTGGTCCACACATCCCTGTAATGTATTGACCGGCACCGCCAACATTTATCAACTGGACTTGCTGGCTAAATAATTTAGCTTTTGAGTTCAGACCGTACTTAGTCAGCGGCGCCCTGACAAAGTTAGGTCTTCCAAAGAAGATTGATGTGCTCTACAGAAAGAAAAAGAACAAATGGGGGAAAACAACTTTAGTAGCCCTATGTACCACAGACAGCACAGTTAGGCTTTGTTTCAATTTTATTTTGGTTAAAAATAATTTTGGTGCAATGTTTCTCCTTGTGGGTTTTGTTTGGACAAGGGTAGGGATTACAGAAAAAGCATAGGGACAGCACATATATGTATAAATAACAATGAAGATCTGCCCATGCATCCAAAAACAGTGTGGCTATTTGTGTGTGGGGGTGAGTGTTGTGCGCAAATGCGCAGAATGCACACACTTCAGAAGATTTTGGTGACACTTCAGCTAGTAAAAATGACAAAACATTGTACAATACACCAACCATACTCAACCAAGCAGACAACACTTTCCAACCGGGTTGTGATCTATCCATCCATCCTCTATACCAGTGTTTCTTAACCATAGGGCCAAGGGGCCCATTGTTGGGATTGGAGAGCCAACAAAAAATATACTTTTTTCAGCTGTGGGCGTATGGGCAGCAGCGTTGTTCAGTTGTAATACACTTTTTCACCAATTGTGGCAGTAATGATAATCTCAAACAAACAGAAGAAGTTTGTAACTAAAGTCATAGAGAAGTTTCTTAAGCGCAAAAATTATGATGAAAGTTGTGAAGCTGTATTTTCATTTGCACTTTAATTTTACTGACAGTTTAGTTAAGAAACATATTAATTATTTATTTAGTAATTTTTTTCTTAGTGCAACATAATTGAATGTAACTATATATTTGGTCAGTTATTTATGAGTCTCTTCTTATGCAGTATATTTGGTGAGTACTTATGTTTCTAATCTGCCTGACCCAAGCCTAAGGTTTATGTGTTAAATAAATGATAATCTTTGTAATTAAAGCATGGTTTCATATCATTTGGCAAGGTTTTTCATATTAAACTGTAAGTAGATTAGATATAATTATTCAATATGATTAAACTCAAGAGTAAGAACACTAATTCAGTGTTAATATTTGAGTGGGCCCCGGGGCCCTCTGTAGCGGAAATGTTTGGCCCCAAGGTCAAAAAGGTTGAGAACCCCTGCTTTATACTGCTTGTCACATGTGAACTGGAGTTTATCCCAGCAGACCTTGGGCATGAGGCCGGGTACACCCCGGACTGGTTGCCAATCACAGGGCTAGATCTGTGTCTTTTGCAATATACTTCTATGGGTTCTGCTTGTGGAATACTCTGACCCGTTTTTATCCAGAATCAACTGTTCACATAATGTCCTCCGATGGGTTACTTTTTAAATAGGCAAAATACTAGGGATGTTAAAAAATAATCGGTACAAACCAATAACCGATTTTAACTTAAAAGATATGAATACATCGTTTGGTGAGACTCTGGACCGATCTAAATATAGTATGGATCGGTTGATGTCCGGTTGGAAACTCATGAATCGGTTCCTTGTAGATCTATGAAATATGGCCTCTCTTATCTTGCAAGATTTTTGTGATGACGTAACATGAAAGTAACGTTCTTGTTTGAGAGTGATGACAAAGTAACATGTCAGACATCACCGAAAAAAGTTTACAAACAATGCACCCCCGAATATTAAATGTAAAGCCTGGTTAACGTTTGGATTAAAAAATAAAAAGAATGGTCTGTTGGATAAAAGTATGGTCATTTTTAACGTTTGGAAAGCAGCGATAAAGTAGCGGCAGCACGGCTAATCTAAGCACTCACCTGTTGTGATGGCATCGAGACACTCAAGCCGGCGATGAGGGAGCTAATGATGCTAATGCTAGCAGACCTACAAACTGATTTCAATCAATCAATCAATCAATCAATGTTTATTTATATAGCCCTAAATCACAAGTGTCTCAAAGGGCTGTACAAGCCACAACGACATCCTCGGTACAGAGCCCACATACGGGCAAGGAAAACTCACCCCAGTGGGACGTCGATGTGAATGACTATGAGAAACCTTGGAGAGGACCGCATATGTGGGTAACCCCCCCCCCCCTCTAGGGGAGACCGAAAGCAATGGATGTCGAGTGGGTCTGACATAATATTGTGAAAGTCCAACACATCAGCGAAAGTCCAGTCCATAGTGGGGCCAGCAGGAACCCTCCCGAGTGGAGACGGGTCAGCAGCGTAGAGATGTCCCCATCTGATGGACAGGCTAACGGTCCACCCCGGGTTGGGAGCAGAGTAGAAAAGAAAAGAAAAGAAACGGCAGATCAACTGGTCTAAAAAGGGAGTCTATTTAAAGGCTAGAGTATACAAATGAGTTTTAAGATGAGACTTAAATGCTTCTACTGAGGTAGCATCTCTAACTTTTACCGGGAGGGCATTCCATAGTATTGGAGCCCGAATAGAAAACGCTCTATAGCCCGCAGACTTTTTTTTGGCTCTGGGAATCACTAATAAGCCGGAGTTCTTTGAACGCAGATTTCTTGCCGGGACATATGGTACAATACAATCGGCAAGATAGGCAGGAGCTTGACCGTGTAGTATTTTATACGTAAGTAGTAAAACCTTAAAGTCGCATCTTAGGTGCACAGGAAGCCAGTGCAAGTGAGCCAGTATAGGCGTAATATGATCAAACTTTCTTGTTTTTGTCAAAAGTCTAGCAGCCGCATTTTGTACCATCTGTAATCTTTTAATGCTAGACATAGGGAGGCCCGAAAACAAAACGTTACAGTAATCGAGACGAGATGTAACGAACGCATGGATAATGATCTCAGCATCGCTTGTGGACAAAATGGAACGAATTTTAGCGATATTGCGGAGATGAAAGAAGGCCGTTTTAGTAACACTCTTAATGTGTGACTCAAACGAGAGAGTTGGGTCGAAGATAATACCTAGATTCTTTACCGAGTCGCCTTGTTTAATTGTTTGGTTGTCAAATGTTAAGGTGGTATTATTAAATAGATGTCGGTGTTGAGCAGGACCGATAATCAGCATTTCCGTTTTCTTATCGTTGAGTTGCAAAAAGTTAGCGGACATTCATTGTTTAATTTCATTAAGACACGCCTCCAGCTGACTACAATCCGGCGTGTTGGTCAGCTTTAGGGGCATGTAGAGTTGGGTGTCATCAGCATAACAGTGAAAGCTAACACCGTATTTGCGTATGATGTCACCTAGCGGCAGCATGTAAATACTAAAGAGTGCAGGGCCAAGAACCGAACCCTGGGGAACTCCGCACGTTACCTTAACATAGTCCGAGGTCACATTGTTATGGGAGACACACTGCATCCTGTCAGTAAGATAAGAGTTAAACCAAGACAAGGCTAAGTCTGTCATCCCAATACGCGTTTTGATACGCTCTAATAAAATATTATGATCAACAGTATCGAAAGCGGCGCTAAGATCAAGAAGCAGCAACATAGATGAAGCATCAGAATCCATCGTTAGCAATAGATCATTAGTCATTTTTGCGAGGGCTGTCTCCGTAGAGTGATTTGCCCTGAAACCGGATTGAAAAGGTTCACAGAGATTGTTAGACGCTAAGTGTTCATTTAGCTGCTGTGTTACAATTTTTTCAAGGATTTTCGAGCTAAACGGAAGGTGGGACACCGGCCGGTAGTTTACCAGGAGATCAGGATCGAGGTTAGGTCTTTTGAGTAGAGGATGAATAACCGCTTTTTTGAATGCTAGGGGAACAGTGCCAGAGGAAAGTGATACGTTTATAATATTTAACACTGATGGACCTAATAATACAAAAAGCTCCTTGATAAGTTTCCCAGGAATTGGGTCAAGTAAACATGTTGTTTGTTTTGTCCCATTTACACATTTTGACAATTCCTCCAATGTTATTTCATCAAAGAGAGAGAAACTATTTTGGAGGGCGGTATCCGTCGTATATACAGTCGTATTTGTGTTAATAGAACCCAGTTGTAGCTGAGATGCATTGTCTTTAATCTCTTTTCTAATGACTTCAATTTTCTTATTAAAGAAATTCATAAAGTCATCTGCTGAGTGGGTGGAGCTACTGGGAGGAGTCCCTTGTTGGGTTAGCGATGCTACTGTACTAAACAGAAATTTAGGATAATTTTTGTTGAGGTGGATGAGATTTGAGTAATATTTAGCTTTAGCTGAGGTAAGCATGCGTTTCTAAGTTATTAAACTGTCACACCATGCTTGATGGAAAACCTCAAGTTTAGTCGCACGCCATTTGCGTTCCAGCTTTCTACATGATCATTTCTGGGCTTTAGTTTCTTCTGTAAACCATGGGGTACGCCTTTTAGGGGCCCTTTTTAGCTTTAGCGGTGCTACACTATCAATGGTGTAACTTTAATGGCGCAGGGCGTCATTAAAGTTGTTAGTGAGGTTATCAATAGAGCCCACATAATTTGGGAATGGTGCCATTACTGAAGGCAGTAGGTCAGTAAGAGTCGTCGTTAGAGTTAGAGTTAGAGTTAGTTGTTGTTGTTGTTGTTGTTGTTGTTGTGTTTGCTGTTGTTGTTTTTGTTTCTCTGTCTATCCCCCTCTTGTCCCCACAATTCCCCCCTCTGTCTTCCTTTTTCTCTCTTTCTATCCCCTCCTGCTCCGGCCCGGCTGCACCAAATGATAATATAAATACATTTAATAAAGTCAAAATACAAGTAAGGCAACAAGAGAAGTATCCTACACTTCTCTTTTGTAAAGTAAATCTGAACAGCCGATATGGGCATCTACATCTGCTATATGATTTGCCCGAGAAGCTGGACAGGACATTATTAAAAAAAAAAAAAAAAAAAAAAAAAAAAAAAAGAGTTAGAGTTAGAGTTTTAGTTTATTTCGAACATGCAAGCATACAACATGATACGTCACAATTTCCAGTTTCTCTTTTCAACATGTTCGAAAAGGAGTAGGAAGAAGCAGAGCTTATTTAATCCTACCCCTTTTCTTTACATAACAGTTGCTGAAACTTTTTTATTCACTTCCTGTTCTCAATTTATTCACAATAAACTCCATAGGTAATCACAATAAAAATAAATAAATAAATAATAGTAAGAATTTAATAATAATAATTGGTGAAGAAAGTCATATTTCATATGATGAGATAAGTATGATTACTTTAAGAATGAAAGAATGAATGGATGAAATAAATTGAAAATGTTTGTCATGGTTCTTCTTCTTTGTACTTTGTAAACACTTTAAGTTTGAAGAGTTTCTTGAAGTGGATCATATTAGCACATTGTTTGATTGCTTTGCTTAATCCATTCCATAATTTAATTCCACATACTGATATACTGAAGGTCTTAAGTGTTGTACGTGCGTACAAATGTTTTAAATTACATTTTTCTCTAAGATTATATTTCTCCTCTTTTGTTGAGAATAATTGTTGTATATTCTTGGGTAGCAGGTTATAGTTTGCTTTGTGCATAATTTTAGCTGTTTGCAAATTCACTATGTCGTGGAATTTCAGTATCTTTGATTCAATAAATAAAGGGTTTGTATGTTCTCTATATCCAACATTATGTATTATTCTAACTGATCTTTTTTGTAACACCGTTAATGAATGAAGTGTACTTTTGTAATTATTTCCCCATATTTCTACACAGTAGCTCAGATATGGTAACACTAGTGAGCAGTATAGACTATGAAGTGATTTTTTGTCTAGAACATGTTTTGCTTTATTCATTATTGACGTGTTTCTTGCTACTATATGTTGTATATTTTTTACGTGAGATTTCCAGTTCAATTAATCTCACGTTGTGGTAGCATTAATGTTGCGGCTGCTATAGTAGTTATTATTATTATTATTAGTTTGTTGACAATGAGTCAGAACTTCGAATTTTATAAGGTAATGATCGGACATTACTTTAGTGTACGGGAGTATCGTAACTTTAGAGGTGGTGACACCCCTGACAAGCACTAGATCTATCGTATTACCGTTGCGATGCGTGGGTACATTTATTATTTGTGTAAGACCACAGCTATCAATTATAGTCTGGAGCGCCACGCATGGAGGGTCCGATGGGGTATTCATATGGATATTAAAGTCCCCCATTATGATTATATTGTCGGCGTGCGTCACTAGATCAGCAACAAACTCTGAGAATTCACTGATGAAGTCCGAATAGGGCCCAGGGGGGCGGTAGATAACAGCCAGGTGGAGAGGCAGCGGTGTGACAAACCTCAAAGTGAGCACCTCAAACGAGTTATATTTATTTTTTAGGTTAGGTGTAAGATTATAGTTTTCATTGTATATTAGTGCGACACCCCCTCCCCTTTTAAGAGGTCGGGCAACATGTGTATTGGTATAGTTAGTAGGAGATGCCTCATTTAGCGCAAAAAAATCGTCTGGTTTGAGCCAGGTCTCGGCGAGACCAAAGACGTCAAGTTTGTTGTCTCTAATGACTTCATTAACTAACAACGTTTTGGAAGATAATGATCTTATGTTTAAAAATCCCATATTATAGGTAGTGGGCTGTTTTGAGGATTGTTTTTTGAAATTATCCGAAGTGGCAATATTAATAATGTTGCGTTTATTATGCGTAGTGCACTTTAAATAGTTTCGACCATATCTAGGAATTGATACGACGGGGGTATTCAGATTGTTTGCTTGATATTGCGATAAACTGAACGCATCATAGTTAGCTACCTCAGTACAATGTATGTCTGCCTCTGACACGGTCACAAAAGAAAAAACATTATGTGAGTTGTGTTTTATTCTAAGAGAATTGCTATGTGTGCAGGGATTATCCAGCCTGACGCCGGCTAGTTCTAGTTTAAATGGCTTCTTACCCGGAGACTCCACGCTTCTTTGGTTAGCTTTTCTCTTTGTTGTTAGCCCAGCTCGGCATCCCCGCTTCTGCTTCCGCTCGCACCGCTTACGTCGTCTCCATTGGCGGTCACCGCTAGCACTTGACTCCGCTGCTACAAAGGCCGCTCGATGTAGCCCACGAAGTATTCCCATGCTAGCGAGGAGGTCCACCGTACATGCATCTTTCAGTCTATAACGACCCGATCCATCCACATCCAGAATTGTCTGTTGGTCGTATGTGATCACAGAGTGTTCACGCTTTGAGCCAGCCATGAAATTGACAGAAATGACGGGTGTTTTTTGCCAAATCGCTCTACACTCCCAAGAGCGTTAGCAAAGCCGCAGCATCGCCATCGCCATGCGCCGCCATTTGAAAGACTTCCAGCCCCAACTTAGCCACAAGTTTGCGAGGTGATCTCATCAACTACTACGCTGTTCATTAGGGATGTATACCACTTACCAGTATGTTTTACTACCAGTTTCTAATTGGGTTGGTCCTTCTGGACCGTGAAGATTCTGGACTAATGACTTCCGTTTTTTTTTTATCCAGCTGATCATCGTAATTATGACACACAGTCACATTCTGTTCAGCTGCCGCTGCATACACACAACAAATCAGCTTGGAATAATTACAAATAAGAAACCACACCAAACAAAAGTTTTTAACACGACAATTCATCCTCAAAAGTTTCAAGTGAACACCACCTAAAAAGGATCTGCACTTTTTTGGAATTGTTCTTATCGTTCACAATCATTATGAAAGAAGTGACGACGGATGTATTTTCTTTTAATGCATTCAAAATTGTTACAAAATAAAGTATTTGAGCTTCTACATTGAAGCTGCTGTTTAGTTTACATGGTGGCACTTAATTGTATCTTGCACTTGTGTTACTGTGGCATTATACCACCTCTGCTTGATGCACAGCTTGGTTTTCTCTGTATTTAATTGTTGCTACCTGAGCAAACAACAATAAATACCTTGTAGCTTTTCCAAAAGTGTTTTGTTTACATCTTCTTTTCTTTAAGTTTATGGATTGCAATGCCTTCAAGTTGATACTTCTACTATTTAATTACAATTAATACAGGCATCAACTGTTTTGTATGTGTCTATTTAAAGAATATACACATGACATTGTTCTGACATGATACTTGATACCATTAATGTTCTTTTCACCATGCAAAGTTTCCATCTGCATTGAAATGCATCGAATCGAAATGTTTTAAAGAGTAATGTTAGTGAATCATATTGTAACCCATTCATCAAGATTCATATCAAATCGCCATTTAATGTAGAGCTGCACACCCCTACAAACTACATCCTATTCTTCTAAAGATAAGGAAACACTATTAGAAATTAGTTTATCCTTTAGATATTATATTTTCACAGCTCTACATTCATTATTGTCCTGTCCAATTAATTACTACTAAATTGTTGCAGGCCCTGTCGTCACAAACTTTTAAAATACCACAACAGCTTTAATCACTTTTGTCTGCAGATAAGATTTGCTTTCATTTACACAAGCAACATATTTTTATACGTTTTAATTTTCTAAGTTTTGAAGGATATTGATTGAAAGGCCTGTCTGAGAGAAAAAATAAATTCACACATGCCTTCATAATATTAGATTTGTAAACAACATTGCAACTTCCAAATTCCTTGAACGCACAGTAATGAATGAACATTTTATTTGGTATAGTTTTACCCAAAATGTTCAGTTTTCACCTGTTTGTTTTTAAGACTTTTATATATCTGTGCATTATATTATAGACACATTGATTTTTCTGGTGACTTTTAGCGCAAAAACACAAGATTACCTTACAGAGGATGAAAACCAAGCAAGACAAAATGATGCACACTCAGGCCACCACTGAACGTCTCCCTCAAACCAATTCAAGGATTCAAGCACATCTCTTTGGATACAGAAGGAATTGTTCTGATAGCATGATCAAAGCAAAGTAACATGTTATATTTACAGGTTTACTTTTATTTAAACATAAAAGTAAACCTGTTAATATAAAATAACCTGGTGACCTCTGAAACCGTGAAGTAACCAGACAATATTTATACATGCATGCATTTATACATTGATGTAAACACCATCTTGTAATTTATTTAAGTTATTAATTTGATGTATTCTGCTGACACTGCTGGTGTTAGTATGTAATAATATGTCAGTCTTAATGGCTGAATATTGGTGCATAAAATACATTTCAAATGTTCCATTGACTCAAATAAAATGATCTTCAGCTGGAGTTGGCTAATTTTTTGAATACCATTTCAGTTATTTGCATGTGTTTGCTCACAAAGTAGTTTTAATACTAAAACTATAACTTTTAAATCAGCTCAGGAATCCTGACTCTTGTAAGACAACATGAAATACTCAATCAATGCGAATCATACTCAGAGATTAACTATTTGACTGTATTTAATTCCTATTATTATTATTATTATTATTTTAGATTGGTTTATTTTGATTACGCCACTTCCTGTCAACTGGAAATGATGCACAAGAACATGCTCAATGTGATTACAGCTACAGGAGAAGTTGCTGGCATCTTCGACCTAAACGGGCGTGTTTTTGTTGAAACAAGCATAATGGAGGTGCAATTAGCCGTTGAGGCTAAACGACCCCAAAGCTAGTTCAAAGTGGTTGCCTAACAACCTGGAGCGCCGACTGCAGGTGTTCTGGACAGATTTATGACCATCAGATATATGATTTATCTAAAGAAGAAAACTAATACCCAGAGAAATTTTTGTACATTGAACAAGTCTCTGGAAACCGAGAAAGAGATAAGGATGATGATAGAAAAAATGGATGTCCTACCGTCAACTGTGGAAAGTCTGCATTCAAACATTGAAAGTCTACAATTGCAAAATGACACCTTGAAAAGAGAGACTCGGGATGACAAAAGGAATAAAATGAGGAAAACAGACCACTGTGCCAACATATATAGTTCCCGCAAGAAGACAACATTGTTCTGAAGATTATCAGAGATGAGCTGGACCAGAATACACGAATGAATGGTGTGATCATGACCGGGCCACATATTACAAATTGCTGAACAGGAAGATATGGAACTTAAAACCTTTTGCAACATAAACCATAAAGATTTGGAATTGGAGAGTGATATAGATCCAGATAAAAAAAAATTCGTACCACCTCAGGAATAATTTTTTCTATAATACAATTAAAGAAACAATTGGTTTCTATAATTGTACCACATCAGGGCGAGAAAAATTCAACCCAATGGGAACAACGAGAAACGGAGATCCACTGGGTGACCGGTGAAATGGATGCCGAGTGGATACAGTTAATAATGTAAGGGTCCAGTCCATAGTGGGACCAACAGGGGAACCTCTTGCATGTAGACACGTCACAGCGCAGAGACTTCATCGACTGATGCATATGGAGTGGTCACCCCAGGTCCCGACTTCATGTGAAAGTCAAGTCCATTGAGAGGCCAGCAGGGGATCATCTTGAATGGAGATAAGTCAGCAGCACAGAGATGTCACCAATTGATGCAAAGAGGAGAGGTCCATCCTGGGTCCCGACTTTGAACAGCTAGCTCTTCATCCGCGGAGGCTGATCCGGGGTCACCTGATAACCTCTCCACGCAGGAGAGGGGGGCAGAGCAGAAAAGAGAGACAGCAGATCAACTGGTCCAAAAATGTGTATATTTAAAGGCTACAATATACAAATGAGTTTTAAGATGGGACTTAAATGCTTCTACTGAGATAGCATCTCTAACTGTTACCAGTAGGACATTCCAGAGTACTGGAGCCCGAATAGAAAACACTCTAAAGCCTGCAGACTTTTTTGAGGCTATGGGAATCACTAATAAGCTGGAGTTCTTTGAACACAGATTTCTGGCCGGGACATATGGTACAATACAATCAGCAAGATAGGATGGCACTAGACCATTTAGTAGTGTATACGTAAGTAGTAAAATCTTAAAGTCACATCTTAAGTGCACAGGAAGCCAGTGCAGGTGAGCCAGTATAGGCATAACATGATCAAACATTCTTTATCTTGTCAATAGTCTAGCAGCCACATTTTGTACCAACTGTAATCTTTTAATGCTAAACATAGGCAGACCCTAAAATAATATGTTATGGTAATCGAGACAATACGTAAGGAACGCATGAATAATGATCTCAGTGGTGGACAAAATAGGACAAAGTTTAGCGATATTACGGAGATGAAAGAAAGCTGTTTTAGTAACACTCTTAATGTGTTACTGAGTTGGGTCGAAAATAATATCGAGATTCTTTACAGAGTCCCTTTGTGTAATTGTTTGGTTGTCAAATGTTAAGGTGGTTTTATTAAATAGTTGCCGTGTCTGGCAGGACTAACAATGAGCATGTCCGTTTTCTTAGCGTTAAGTTACCTCAACATACTCCAAGGTCACATTGTTATGGGAGACACACTGCATCCTGTCAGTAAGATAGGAGTTAAACCAAGAAAAGGCTAGGTCTGACATACCAATATGTGTTTTGATACGTTCTAATAAAATTGTATGATCTAGGGTATCGAAAGCAGCGATATGATCTAGTAACGGCAACATGGATAGAGGATCAGCATTCATAGTTAGCAATAGATCATTAGTCATTTTTGCGAGGGCTGTCCTCGTTTAGTGATTTGCCCTGATACCGGACTGAAAGGGTTCACAGAGATTGTCCGACGCCAAGTGTTCATTTAGCTGCTGTGCAACAATTTTTTTAGAGGATTTTCGAGATAAAGGGAGGGTGGGACACCAACCGGTAGTTTCCCATTAGGTCAGGATCGAGTTTAGGTCTTTTGAGCAAAGGATGAATAACCGCTTTTTTGAATGCTAGGGGTACAGTGCCAGAGGAAAGTGATAAGTTAATCATATTTATCACTGACGGTCCTAATATTACAAACAGCTCCTTGATAAGTTTCCCAGGAAGTGGGTCAAATAAACATGTTTGTTTTGTCCCGTTTACACATTGCAGGAGTTCCTCTATTATTTCTTCCAAAAGAGAGAGATTATTTTGGAGGGCAATATCCATTGTACATACATTTGTATCTGCTTTAATAGAACCCAGTTGTAGCTGGGACGCGTTATCTTTAATCTCCTTTCTAATGAGTTCAATTCTCCTATTAATGAAATTCATAAAGTCGTCAGCCAAGTTTGGTTAGCATTGCTACTGTACTGAACAAATATTTAGGATCATTTTTACTGAAGCGGATGATATTGGAGTAGTTTATAGTTTTAGCTAAGGTAAGCGTGCGTTTATAAGTTATTAAACTATCACTCCATGCTTGATGGAAAACCTCAAGTTTATTCGCACGCCATTTGCATTCCAGCTTTCTACATTATAGTTTAAGAGCTCTGGTTTCTTCTGTAAACTAAGGGGTACGTTTTTTAGGGGCCTTTTTTATCTTTAGTGGTGCTATATTATCAATGGCGTTGCGCAGGGCATCATTTGGGAATGGCACCATTACCGGAAGCAGTAGGCCAGCAAGAGTCACAGTTGTGACAGCATTAATGTTGCGGCTGCTAAAGCAGTGGTTATTAGTAGCTTGTTGACAATGAGTCAGAACTTTGAATTTTATAAGGTAATGATCGGACATTACTTTAGTGTACGGGAGTACGATAACTTTGGAGGTGGTGAGACCCTGGACAAGGACTAGGTCTATCGTATTACCGTTGCGATGTGTGGGTTCATTTATTATTTGTGTAAGACCACAGCTATCAATTATAGTCTGGAGTGCCATGCACGGAGAGTCTGACAATATATTTATATGGATATTAAAATCCCCCATTATAATTATATCTGCGTGCGTCACTCGATCAGCGACAAACTCTGAAAATTCACTGATAAAGTCAGAATAGGGCCTAGGAGGGCGATAGATAACAGCCAGATAGAAAAGAAACGGTGTGACAAAACTCATAGTAAGTCAATTATTTATATTTTTTACTTAGGTTCAGGGTAAGGTTAAGGTTTTCATTGGATATTTGTGCCACCCCTCCACCCCTTTTAAGGGGACAGGCAATATGTGCATTCAAATAGTTAGGAGATGCCTTGTTTAGCGGAAACAATTCATCTGGTTTTAGCCAGGTTTCGCTGAGACCAATAACATTTAGATTGTTGTCTCTAATGACCTCATTAACTAATAACGTTTTGGGAGACAATGATCAGATGTTTTAAAAGCTCATATTATAGGTAGTGGGCTGTTTTGAGGAATTGTTAATGGTATCCGTATTACTGTGATGAGGTGGCGACTTGTCCAGGGTGTACACCCCCTTCAGCCCGAATGCAGCCGAGATAGGCTCCAGCACCCCCCGCGACCCAAAAGGGACAAGCGGTAGAAAATGGATGGATGGATGGATGGGTATCTGTATTATTGATATTAATAACGTTACGTTATTTTCCAGCCTGGCGCTGGTTAGTTCTAGCTTAACTGACTCTTCACCCGGACTAACAGACACTGTAATTGCCTGTGTCCAAGCTTGCTCTAGTGTAGTCAGTCAAGCTTTATTTAAATAGTGGTCTATCTTTCTAGATAGAGTGATGGCGCCTTCCCGGTTAGGGTGAAGGCCGTCCCTCCTCAGCAAGCCCGGTTTGCCCGAGAAAGAGGGCCAAATATCAATAAACGATATTCCCTGTTCTCTGCAAAAACTAGCCAGCCACTTGTCAGGCGAGACTAATCTGCTATACCTCTTATCATTGCCTCTCGCAGTCAGGGGGCCAGAGACAAATACTCAAGGCCGAGACATCTTTCTAGCGAGATTACAAATCCGAGCTATGTTCCTCTTTGTAATCTCTGACTGTCTCATCCTAGTGTCATTGGAGCCAACGTATACAACTATGTTCGCTTAGCTAGTGGTGCGATTAGCCTGTCGTACGTTGTCACACCCCGCTTCGGGTGAAGGTAATGTAACCTTTGCAAACAGGACTTTCAAATCAAGGATGGCAAGGCACGCAGTTGGTAACAGTTTACAAACATTTATTGAAATCCCAAAAAGTGTCAAAAGGTGAACAATGACAGGAAAACAAAGCACCTACAATCTGTAATGGTAATAAACAGAGGCAATATTAGTATAGTATATTATATATAGTACATTTATATTCTAAATACATTTCAAAGTTGCATGCGTTAAATAGGCCTATATAATTAATCAAAATAAGCATATTAAAAATAATCAAAATGTAAATCATCCACTATAACAAAATACATGTATTCATAATCAAAGGTCAATAATCAAATATGTCAAAGTAAAGAATTAAATAATCAAAACAGATTTAGCAAAATCTATTAGCAATCAACAAAACTTATTTAACCGGTTACAACACATCTCATCATCAAAATAATCACCTCAGTAGATGATGCATGGTAGTGATGGGTCCGGCAACACCGATGCATCGGCGCATGCGTCAAGCTCATAGAGCGATACCCTGTGTCGGTGCGCGTATCGCTTTTAGAAAGTCACGTGACCGAACACGAGCTGTTTTGGTCACGTGACCGCTCATGAGCTGTTCTGGTCACGTGACCGCTCATGAACTGTATCGCACTGACGCCTGCGCGCCAAACTGTGTTTATTAGGAAGCGGCGCAATGCGTGTTGTTGACGAACACCATTAGGGCCGCTTGTTGTCACTGTCACTCAAAGTTGCATTTCAAAATTACACAGAATAAATGTGTTTATTTTGTTTAGAATTCAGATGGGTTTGATTTGGTGCGCGGCATATATTGGCTGTGCGGCGCACGGTGTGCGCGGAGGACGCTTGAGCACTGCGCAATTGCGCAGGCGCGCACCTTAGAGGGAAGGTTGCTCACAGGGCACAGAGGAGGCGTCAGTGCGATACAGTTCGCGTATCGGTCACGTGACCAAAGCAGCTCATGATCGGTCACGTGACTTTCTAAAAGCGGTACGCGCACCGACACAGGGTTTCGCTCTATGAGCTCGACGCATGCGCCGATGCATCTGTGTGGACCCATCACTACTGTTACTAGAGAAGGTACAGGAATGACGGCGTGGCGAAGTTGGTAGCGTGGCTGTGCCAGCAATTGGTTACTGGGGTTCAATCCCCACCTTCTACAATCCTAGTCATGATACATGTTCACATTATTTGACTGTATCTAAAAAATATATCTTTATTTAAATGAAGATATGAAATAATCCTAAATGAAATACAATGACTTGGTTTATATTATTGTATATACTAGGTCATAATATCAGTGTCAGTTGAGTCGGTCCATAGGTTGCCTGTAGGGATTTTTAATGTCCAGCAGATGTCAGTATTTAGTGACACTGTATCGACACAGTATCAATACAGTTTTGCAATGTGTCGAAACGCTTCATGAGGCCTCATCAACCCATCACTAATGCATGGAGACCGAAACTCCTGCTCAGGACAGAGAACCTCCTCTGGCAGTGACTGACAGCAGACTGTCAGAAAAACGGCATTTTCCAACTTAAATAGCCCATAGCTCCGCCCACTAGCTGGGACCAATTTGACAGGGGGAATTAAGAAAACCGTTATTTTGTAAATTACACCGTAAATAACTATCACATGTCTAAAAAGTATTCACATAGTACTTTTGCATGTGTAGTGCAGTCATTTTTGTGCACAGTAAACTCAGGCTTTAGACAACACAACTTTCAAATGTCCAGTGTCTTTCTGTAACACCCAGCCTTTAAAGATAATGGTTCGACCCAAATTTGGCCTAATTAGTGAATGCAGGTGTGTTCACCTATATAAAGCCCTCAACCCCACCATGACTCTTTTAGTCAACTGTTAAGAGCCATGGTGAGTGACAGGTAACAATTTTTTTGTTGAGCACATGCTTTTCACTAGCTAACAAGATTGAATGTTTGTAGTTTGTCCATGTTGAGCTTCCCAACAAATGTGCACGGTCTGTGAGGAAGTCCAAAGGTCAAACAGTGACAGTGTGGGGTCAAACTGTCACATATGTGTTTACTAGGCCTGTTGCGAGTTAGCTCCCTAAGACTAGCTTACACTTAATTATGGATGGTTTACTAAACTGGTTCGAGTGATGGAGTCCCTTCTGATTAAGATGTGGTACCCGGTAGACTGGGGTGTAGGACTAGCTAAAGGGCTAAATCTATTATGCGTCTCAACCAGTTTACTGTGGCTTGTAGGCCACTGAGGGCTGCTACAAGCTGGGCTAATCAGCTTGCTACAGTTAACGCTAGCAAATGTGTCCGCAGCGCCTAAAGTTACGAAAAAACTCTGCTCTAATTGGTGGACACAGTCCTCTAGTAGGGCCAACCAATCCATTAGAACGGTGCACAAAGAGCAGGGAGCCATACTCACGTTGTTTCTTTCACCGAGTCGATTTCTTGCTGTCTTTGGAGAAGTGGCCGTAGCGTGAGGGAGCAGATGCCTTCGGAACGTAGCTGCCTTCGCTGCGACGAGCTTAGCTTTGTTAGTTTAGCAGCTATCTAGCTGAAAGAGGGGCAGGAAGACTGAGAGCGGGTGGTTTGCAAGTTTGATAAGACTACTAAACATGTTTGAGAAGGAATGAAGAAAGCTGTAAAACAATCAGAAGCACAGAGATAGAAATATAGTACTTAGCTTTTTAGCAGCAGCAGCAGCAAGCAGTCACTCACGCTCTGAGAACCCGGCAAACAGGAAACAATCTTGAAAAATTTGCCAATTTTATGAATCTAATTATGTGAATCAAAAGCACAGTAAGTAAACAAAATATGATAGAAATCGTTATGAAAAGGGAAAGGGCTATAGGATTAACTCTTGTGTGGTGTTATGGTGACCATAACCCGTTTTCAATTTTTATTAAAAGAAAATAGGGTGGCATGTCGTAGTGGGTAGAGCAACTGTGCCAGAAACCTGAGGGTTGCAGGTTCGCTCCCCGCCTCTTACCATCCAAAAATCGCTGCCGTTGTGTCCTTGGGCGGGACACTTCACCCTTTTCCCCCGGTGCATACACATTTCTATTACATATAATATGTCCGGGTCCACTGGACCCGGGGCTAATAGAAGTGTGGACATTGATGTTCTGTGTACCACACGCGACACACACACACACACACACACACACACACACACACACACACACACACACACACACACACACACACACACACACACACACACACACTGCAGGCCTAGACAGGGCGAGGACAGAGTGTAGGTACACAGAACATCAGAGGGTCAAATGTGCGAGAAAATGAGAGCAGACAATGTTGACAAACAATGTTGCAACCTTGTGTGGGAACCCCAGGTGCAGAAACACAAAAGAAGAATCCCTGTGAGATGCAGAAACTGGCAGAGAAATTTCCATGCAACGTTCATATTGTTGTTACTCAGCCAGCATTTGTGGGTCTTAGACTTAGACTTCCTTTGTATTGTCATTCAAATTTGAACTTTACAGTACAGATAAGAACAAAATTTCGTTGAATTAGCTCATGGTAGTGCAGGATAAAAAAGCAATAAGGTGCAGATATAAATACATAGATTACTGTACAGATTTTGCATATGCATCCACGTTTATGGATGTACTGTATGTTATATTGTCTTTATATTCCAGCCAGTTAATTCATTTTTGGGGGGAGTTGAGGGGATTATTATGATGCGTTCAAGAGTTTTACGGCCTGTGGGAAGAAGCTGTTACAGAACCTGGAGGTTCTGCTACGGAGGCTGCGGACCTCTTTCTAGAGTAAAGCAGTGAAAACAGTCCTTGGTGGGAGGAGTCTCTGCAGATTTTCTGAGCCCTGGTCAGGCAGCGGCTTTTTGCGATCTCCTGGATAGGAGGAAGAGGAGTCCTGATGATCTTTTCCGCCGTCCTCACCACTTTCTGGAGAGACTTCCAGTCTGAGGCACTGCAGGCTCCAGTCCAGACAGCGATGCAGTTGGTCAGCAGGCTCTCTATAGTGCCTCTGTAGAATGTGGTGAGAATGGGGGGAGGCAGCTCTGCTCTTTTCATCCAACGCAAAAAGTGCATGCGCTGCTGAGCTCTTTTTACAAGAGCTCCGGTGTGTAGGGACCAGATCATATTGTCAGTTATCTGCACCCCCAGGAACTTGGTGCTGCTTACCATCTCCACCGCTGTGTCGTTGATGAAGAGTGGAGCGTGGCTGGACTGGTGCTTCCTGAAGTCAACAATGATCTCCTTGGTCTTGTCGACGTTCAGGATCAGGTTGTTGGTTCTGCACCAGTCAACCAGATGTTTCACCTCCTCCCTGTAGTCCATGTCGTCGTTGTCACGGATGAAGCCCACTACTGTTGTGTCATCTCACAGACTGGGGTCTGTCTGTGAGGAATTCAAGCAGCCAGTTGCATAGGGGGGTACTGAATCCAAGGGGGGCCAGTTTGCTCACCAAGTGCTGCGGGATGAGGGTGTTGAATGCCGAGCTGAAGTCCAGAAACAACATCCGCACGTATGTGTCCTTTCCTTCCACATGTTCTAAGCTCAGGTGGAGTGCAAAGGAGATGGCGTCCTCTGTGGAGCGGTTAGGGCGATAAGCAAACTGGTATGGGTCGAATGTGGGGGGAAGTCTGGAGACAATGTATTCCTTTACCAGCCTCTCGAAGCACTTCATTACAGATGTTTTTTGGGATAAGTCAGTATTTTAACATAAAAGTGTTTGATTGTGAGGCATTAAAAGCCACAAAATGCAACGGGTCCATCAGACCCACAAACACTGGCTGAGTAACAATATGAACACCACTCAAGGGTTAAATAATATCTGCTTCTTCCTACTACATGTTGTAATGAGAAACTGTAAATATGTGATGTACCATATTGTAGCTGTATGCATGTTTGACATGAACTAATACTATGACCATAACCATTTTTTTCCTTTATTTGTTTTATTAGACTATATTTTATGTAGCATCATTACTGTACACCTTAGAAAATCCCTACTCTGTGAAGCCTTTCACAAACAATAGCAATACAATTCTGATTATGTTTTAAGATAAGTTTCATAAAATACATTTGAACACTCTGAAGAATATTTTGTATTGTTTTTTTTAAAATTGGAATTATATTGCAATATGATCTAATCAACATCAGACTGATGTGATGCTAATTTACATGTAATTAATGACTTATTGAGTGAACAGTAACATACATCAAAGCCAAATTTAAAGTCCTTCAGTTGTGAATTAATTATTTTCATCACTATAATCAGCAGGAGTAGACAGCACAAAACCCACAGTTTCAACGTTAGAATAAGGTCAATTGCAAGGAACACATTTTCTTTTTTCAAGATAAAACATGACCAAATGGTTGACTGAATGAAACATTAAGTTAATGTATTTATTGATTAAATATTTCAGTCCTAGCATGAGTAAAAAGGTATAGGTATAGTAGAAGGTTGTGGCTATAAACCGAGAAGTTGGTCAACTTTGCGCCCACTTTTTATTTTTTTTAAATCTGCGTTAGGATTATGATTACTACTCCATCTAAATGGGAAAATATAAACATCCCATCAGTCTGCATCTCAGTGAGAGCAGACATTATACAGTGAGGGATTGTTTGATTGTTTTATTATGTTCCTTGTTTGTATTTCTTGTTTAGCACTTAGCAATAGTGCTACTTGCTGGATCTGCTTATCATTATCATTCAGCTTCTAAAACGTGTAGCTCATCCTCCTTATATTCAGGCACAAAAATATAAGGCCCTGGATCATCATTTGTACCAAAGTAGTCGTTGTTGTCTCTCTTAAATCTGCCATGATTAGTTATAGTTATTGTGGGAAATAGCAAACGTCTGTGAAATTAATCCTCTGCCGTATGCTTAAAATGACGAAAATACGTAAATATTACATGCTATTATGAATGTGTCTGTTACCACATTACATATATACCTACAGCGTGTATGTTTATGGAGGTTTTTTTTTAAATGTATTTTAAAGCGCGTGTTAGGCGGAATAGAGCGAATCTCATTACCTCCATTGTTAGCTGACTGTTTCTGGCATTTATTTAGAAATCAGAAAGGATTTAAAACAATTAAAAAACATATATTTTCCTGTCTCACATAAAGATTACGGATGATAGACAAAATTACAAAAAAAGTGCAGTTCCACTTTAAGAAAGCATTAACAAAGTCTGCATAAACAATACTTTCTGGACCACTTGTTTAATGTTTCTCAAGATTGCATCACCATATTTGAAATGATTGTTTTTAGTATAAATGCCAGTGGAAGCCTATAAGATTTCAGGCATTGGCAAAATCTACTGTTTGCATTTGAATAAAGTAACAGTAACATTCCATTGCAGATTGTCGTGGTGCTATGCAAAGAAAGGCATCAAACGCTGAATGCACATTGTCACTGCATAATGAACTACATTCAGCTCTTTCTTGCAGACCCCTAAACCTGTTAGCAATACATGCTCTCTGCTGCCAGTATGCTGACATGATGGCTTTTCCAGTGAGTGAGCAGGGCTGCCAATAGTGTCTGCGCCAGAATGGGCTTGTGGTGTAGAAAGGAGAGGAGAGTGAGGCTCTATGCAGCGCTATAAATACCCCTGTCAGGCTTATATCAAATCAGTCCTGCACACTAAAAGGCCGGCGTTAGTGTTCAGGGTATTTTTCACGCACACGTCTTTAGAGGTCCACAAGCCCTGGAAAGGTCAGTGTCACGCTCAATAGCACATTCACATGAGTGGGTTTGGGCACTGATGTTTATCGGTATGGGTGTCACAGATAAAAAGTATCATTAGAATTAATTATCTACTGCGTTACGGAAAACTGCTCTGAAATCGCTTCATTCAACTGCTTCTGCATTCATTCTTCACAACATGTGTGTTTTTCACATCAACCAAACACAACACAGTCCATATTTTTTACTAGCTATATATATATATTTTTTGTCTAAGATAGTAACATGTGCTCTTTGATTAATCATTCCCAAATTAAGTAAAGTCTGTAGAAAGCACATTACACTCAGATTGTATCTTACTTTAATTTAAATTTTCAACTTGCAACTACTTGCGGGTAAGTATCTGTAATACTGCTTCACTGAGTGCTGAGCGTTGAAATTATGTTCTTTTTGTGTAGCTGTCTTAAAATGACTGCCTAGCTGTTCCAATGCTGGGAAACCCCTGATTTAAAACACAAAGATTATTTGCCTGAAGCCACCTCATAGCTGCTTGTGCCGATTGTAATGAGGTTACCAGCGAACAGATGATAACCCTGACACTGCATCCTCTTAAGTCAGTGAGTCATGCAGTCCAGACTCCTGGTATGGTTGTGTCTCGAGCACATTGGGAGGTTGATTTCGCATGTTATACCCATACTTGCCAACCTTGAGACCCCCGATACCGGGATGTGGGGGGCGTGGTCGGGGGTGGGGTGGAGGGCGTGGTTAATAGGGCAGTATATTTACAGCTAGAATTTACCAACTCAAGTATTTCATATATATATATATATATATATATATATATATATATATATATATATATATATATATATATATATATATATATATATATATATATATATATATATATATATTTTATTATACATATAAATAAAATAAATACTTGAATTTCAGTGTCCCGGAGGCTATCCAGTTCATGGCAGTATTGTCCTGTTTAACTTCTCCGTTCATGACTGAGTATATCATTTCAGCCACCGTGGTCAATGGAGAAGTCTGTTCTACTAAATGTACAGGCAACATACATACCCCTTCCCCTTCGAACTGTCCTGGATGAACTGAAATTCTTGTTTCCATTCGTTTTGGAACTTGCAAGCGTATTTCTTCATCTTGCTCGTCGACGGCGTTGCCATGTCTGTAACTTCCTCGTTCTTCTGCTTCGTCTCCTTGTTGTGTGCGCAGTTGTGCACTCTACTCTCTAAAAGCCGTAGATGTTATGACGTCATTGGGCAGGCAAGCTTTTTATATTGTGGGAAAGCGGACGTGAGAACAGGCTGTCCCCACTCAGGTCCGCATTGAGCTGGAGGGGGCGTGGCCTCCAGCTCCGGCTGAATAACGGGAGTTTGTCGGGAGAAAATTTCTGCCGGAAGGTTATCGGGAGAGGCGCTGAATACCGGGTGTCTCCGGTAAAACCGGGAGGGTTGGCAAGTATGTGTATACCCCATGTAGTGATTGGTGTCACAAAAATGTGTGTAAAAAAGGCTGTGGATGAATTCCTTTATTTGCACTCTCTCGAAAGGAAAACACAAATCAGCCATTCGGGTAACAAGTTAGAATGGTTTTTAATGTAATATTATCTGAAAACAATTACAGTGCGTTATTATACGTTACTAGTATTTTGGTTGGCACATAATTTGTTTTTCTTAAACTTGTTCAACATATTTGACATTCGGCCCTTTTCCATCAAAAGTTCAGGAACTTTAAGTTCCTGGAACCTCTATTTCCAGGAGCTAGAGATTCCTGTATAAGTATGTGGTTTATGTTTCCACCGCATTTCACAGTTCAGTGTAGTTTATCCAAATCAGTCTGACGTATGAAAGAATGATTTAGTTTTTGTGGGCTCTGTACCGAGGATGTCGTTGTGGCTTGTGCAGCCCTTTGAGACACTTGTGATTTAGGGCTATATAAATAAACATTGATTGATTGATTGATTGACATTGATACAATGTAAATAAACAGACATTAGGTCATATTTATTTAACTATAGTGTAAGTAAATGAAATTCAAAGCAAAACAAAACCAATATGATATACAAAACAATATGATTAAAAACAGAAAAGTGTACCAAATTGTTCATAAAAAGTCATGAGGCTTTTGTCCACAGTGTTCAACAGTCAGAAAGTTGTTCTCTCTGTAAATGATGAATTCATGAGGGTCAGGTGAGTCCTTATGGTCCATTTCAGCTGTAAATAACAATATATAAAGAATAAATGTCAGTGTTAATCTTACGGCGACAGCACAAACACATCGGATTTAGTGTTAGCTTGTTAGCATTAAAATTCGGTTCACTCGGGTTGAGGCTAACAACTACACAAATGGCATGTCAATGACTACTTTTACAACATGTAACAAATTAATTGTTTTTAATGTGATTTACCGTTGTTCCACTTGTGTACTACCTCCTCTATTTCACAGTCTCACAGTAGTAAGCAGCTGAGGTCACTGCTTTACTTTACTTCTTCTTTGTAAATACTTTTAAAAACATCCGTCCACTTCTCATAGCTATGTGTGTTGAAATGAAGTTTGTAAAAATTGAGAAACATTTAACTGCATATAGTATAAAGTCTACGGCTGAGTAAAATCACTGCAAGATAGTGCCACTGATCAGCGTTCTTCAGCACACAGATGTCACACAAAAGTTCCTTTTTTTCCTTTCTCTTCGTTGTCAAGTTTGCTGTAATACAAATACACAAGTAATAAGAAATAAACAAGTTGTTCTTGCATACTGTAATGGCGGTCTTGTGTTCGAAAAAAAAGTTTTAGGAACGCCTCTAATTTTGTTCAACCAATCAATGATCGACATCACTGCCCTCCCCGCTAAAGTTCTTGGAACTATTCAAAAGTCTCACCTCGCTATTAAGAACTAAAAATAGTTCCTGTGGAACTAAATCTACCCAGGTACTTTTTGGTGGAAACACAGGGGGAACTCTTTTTATCCGGGTAAATGGGAAAGTTCCTTAAAAGGTTCCTGCAATGCCAAATGACCTGCTTCATTTGTATTTATCAGTATACCGGTACACATACATCCATACATATCCAGTATGTGCATATGGTTGGCATCGATCCAAATCAAAAATACAAAACTAGTTTACTATAATGATAATAATTATATAATAATAATAATAATTACTATAATAATGTGGGATCTGAACCGAGGATGTCGTTGTGGCTTGTGCAGCCCTTTGAGACACTTCTGATTTAGGGCTATATAAATAAACATTTATTGATCATTGATTGATAATCCATTCTGTCATCAGAGTCCAACTAAAGATGACCTGCTTGTTTATGTCTCTAACTTATGTCAAATTTAGTTCAGCAATAAAAATATGCTTCTGATTTATAATCTTGTTAAAACGTTCATATCTAATTGACCAATATCCAATCTTACTTAGCTTTAATGATTTCTTAGTAACAGTTTGGCTTGGAATGTAAAAAAAAAAATGCCGGCAAGGCAGAAAAATACCTAATTCAAGTGGCGTAAACAGCCGTAACAAATCTGATTCAATAAACAATTAAATCATAAAAACAATTTTTTGATCCATGCCTTTTATGATGTTAATTTAACCATCAGTGTTGCAGTACGGTAATATCGACATTTTAGAATGCATGTTGGCATGGATTGGTATTGCCCGAAGGGCAACGTCAGTTGATGCCCATCTGTCCTTGACTCTTATCCTCAGGAACATGTTTATAGTCTCAGTTGGAATGAAGTAAATAGAGTTTGAGTGAAATAGTGGCTAGAATAGAGATGAGGGGTTTGGGTGTCATTGTTAAGCTGAGCCCCAGGCCCATCCCAAAGGACATATAAACTTTAAATCCAAACTAAGCTCAGACACAGGAACGTAAATTAATCCACCACCCCCCAGCAGGTATTACACAAAGGCTAAACATATACATAGGAAGGCTGACCATGGAAGTCTGCGTTGCATTAACAGTGTGCACCCACAGGGTATGTCATTTGGCTTTGTGTACAGTAAGTCTTGTATTAATGCTACCAAAGTGTGTGGCCAACCTTTATAAAATTGTTGCTACTTGTGTTTGTATGTAAAGAACATATCTAGGTCACTATAAAACTGTCAAGGAACCTTTATAATTAGGTTTTGACATATCTGTCAACATTTGACAGTTGAGACATTTAATGATCCATGTAATTACTGTTTTGTTGACTTATAATAACAATAATAATCTTTGCTGACCCAGTAAAACTTGTGACTGATAACTTGATAATCATCCTTAATACTGCCTGATGTCCGAGGTGTCTTTGTTTTTGGTCTATTTGAATCTCCTTGGCTTAAAAAGAAGTAAAGTCAAATTGAATCCAGAAAGGGGGATTTTAAACAGAAAGATAAGGGGGCAGATATACCTTAATTATCATTTGCTCTTGATTAGAAAATCAATGGTCTTTGATGCCACAGTGCCTTTTGCGTTAAAGAGTGTGACAATGACAATGTAGACTGGAAGATTTGGCCTTTTAAGCAGCTGATATATTTTTGTTATTCAGAGCCCTGTTCTTAAATGTATTGAATCATCTCTTCTATCACACAATGTATGCTATATCTAAATTGGCAAGGCAAGTTTATTTGTAGAGCACAATTGATATGCAAGGTAATTCCAAGTGCTTTACAAATGCTTAAAAGTACAACAAGGCCATACAAATAAAACCATCAGGAAATGGATGTAATTGTGAATTAATTGGATTTAAATGTATAATGTGTAGATAAAATACTTCCAGTTCTCATATGCACAGCTCCATGGAAGTGTTTTCAGCATGGATTTGAATATTGCCAAAGTCGGGGCCTGTCTCACATAGGGTTGTATGGTATACCAGATTTCTGTGTAGCATGTTTATGTGTGCTTAAGGCTGTCAACTTTTTTTTCTTGGCCTCAGTGTGGACCCCCTTCCCAAGAGCCCAGTCTGAAATTAGCTTTTTTTTTACTCAACCCCCCAGCGTTCACCTTTTTCCTACCTTTAAGGAGCGCTGTAATTGGCTGCATCATCAGTGTTCCTGTTCTATCTATCTATCTATCTATCTATATATCTATCTATCTATCTATCTATCTATCTATCTATCTATCTATCTATCTATCTATCTATCTATCTATCTATCTATCTATCTATCTATCTATCTATCTATCTATCTATCTATCTATCTATCTATCTATCTATCTAATAAAGTACTGCAGTACTAATGAACTAAAAAGGTACTATACTGCCTTTGAAAAATACTGGTACTTTTTTAATCATGCCATGATAGTATGCAGTGGTGACATTGCTGGTAATATGAGCGCAGGTGTATGCAAGTCAACACACACAGAGAGCACTTACAAGCATAAACAGTGTAGAGACAAGAGAGAGAATGTACATATTTTGGCTTCAAAACTGATAAAGGTGAAGCTAGAATCACTAAAGCGCTGCTCTGCAAGCGGTCTTTAAAACATGCTGGGTTAGACGATATAGACGATATACGATATAAATGATATAAATTTGACAATAAAGTTTTTAATACTATCGTTATATTGTGATAATGCATGTTGATGCCCAGCAAATTTGACATTTACAAGAAAAACTACCACTTCCTCGCTAGCAACCTAGCTAGCGGCTAACGTCCACAACAATGTTTTAGCCACTAAATCACTAATCCTTGCCTCCATGAAGACAAACTAAGTTTCTTACAAATACCATTTTTGCAGGACGAGGAACAGCTTGACATGCCTTACTATACACTAGGGGTGTAACGATTAGTTTTAACGATTCGATTCGATTCAATATTTGTGGTTGCCGATACGATTCAGGGACAATATTTTTTTTTAGAACGATACGATACGAAATGATTCAGTGAGTTGAAATCGATTCAGTAACTTTTTAGCAAAACAAATCAAGCATAGTGACTGTTGAATATATACTGGATACTGGACACTGCCGGTGAAGTTTTCTATATTCCTGTTATTTTTTGTAAGGTAATTACAGTATGTATAAAGTAATTATGGATACAAACAAGCACGTAAACAACAATTAATGGCCAATGCATTCACATCTTATTTGAATAAAGGGCAACCAACACTTTAGGTTGGAGGAAACACATTCTGCTTACATTTTAAACATTCAAGCAGTTTTCAATAAAACTACAGTAACCAACATTTTAACAGTAGATTTACCTGCTAAATAAAAGTTCACCAACCCGGCCATACAGAATCTGTTTTCCGCCCTCGCGTCGCCAATGACGGACAGTGTCCTAGGTGTGTGGAAGCATGTATGCCTCCTCATCCCTGTTGATGCCGTTTGTCCCTTGCTTATAAATTTCCAGATTGTCCTTGGTCCATCTCTTCTATTTATTTGTTTCTCATCAAAAGACTTTTCCTTGTGTTCCGGGAATCACTGCGTCGCAGTAACTTGCACCGTTGTCACTTCCTTTGTGTTGGCCGCGTCTTCTGTGGTTTAAAAGTTGTGTTGCGGCTTTATCATTGTGTTGTGTAGTTTGTGTTTATTGTGGTTTTTGCAATTGTGCTGTAGCTCAAAGCTATGATGTTGCAATGCTCAGCAGTGGAGAAGGAGAGCCAGTCGGATATATATATATATATATATATATATATATATATATATATATATATATATATATATATATATATATATATATATATATATATATATATATATATATATATAATGTTGATTAGGGTGGCATTAGGAATCAAGCTGTCCCTTGGTACTCATTTAGTTTGGCATATTTTCCTAAGAATGACCGCTTCACACCGTTGCGTGATTATGGTTGAGGTAATAATCTGACAATACATTTGCAATTTTATCAAAATATTGGAGTTTATTTTAAATTTTTATGTTAATGTTTGCAATTGACTGTGATTAATCACAATTAGGGTTGTCCTGATGCCAATATTTTGGTACCGGTGCCGGTATCAAAAAATATTTTGATACTTTTTGATACTTTTCAAAATAAAGGGGACCACAAAAAAGGTCATATTGGCTTAATTTTAATAGAAAATCTTACGATACATTAAACATTATGTTTCCTATAGCCCTCAAAACTATTTTAAAAGTTGGAAATTATAAAATCAAAAGGCATTAAACACATTGGTCCTTTCTTATTGCAATCAAAGAAAAATTTACAAAAGTGTATATGTAGTCTGTCATAATCTATAATTAGGTTAGAATAAACTACAAAGTTTTGTTGACATTAATTGCTTCATAATTTATGTTTGCCACTCTGGTCTGACTTTAAGAGAAATACAATCATTAGTAAATAGTCAAAACAATACTATGGCTAAAAGTACACAGATTAGACACGTAGCACGTACAACACACATTGTTAAAGATAAAACACAAATTGTAGCAACTTCTTACAAAATACAGTCATTCACTTGGATTAGTTTGTGCTACGTGGGCGGTTAAAACTGCGCTGATAATTGGCAACAAGCCATCTGTGTGTGTGTCTACGTATCTGTGTGTGCACAGCAGGGCAGCTAGTTAACTATTTTACCTGTCGATCTGACTGCTTGTTATTTAATTGTTTAGCTAAATTTGAAGCAACGATTGTAATACTTTAATCATGCCACCCTTGGCAAGTCATGTTTTAAAGAAGCGCTTGCAGTGCAGCGCTCCTTTGTTTAGAGCGTCATCTTTTGAAGACCAAATACCTTCATATTGCGCTTCATGCACCCTCTTGATTAACCAGTAGAATTGTGTTTTTTTGCTATTCTTCTTCTTCACACTGTTCTTTGTATGCGCTCTCGGCCCTGTGTGCATGCGTTGACACACTCAACATCGTGCGCATCGTCTCTGTACGTCACTGCCACACGGCAGTAAGCGGATGGAAAAAAAAGACCAGTATTTTTCAAAGGCAGTATTGACTCGTTTTTAATCCATTAGTACTTTATTTGCACCGGTATACCGCACAACTCAAATCACGATTAATCACAATTTCAAAGTGCGATTCATCTGATTTTTTTCTTTTTTAATCATTTTTTGATTGCACCAGTTTTCGTCCAAAATATAAATAATTATTTACAATTTTATGATGGTGTTTGCTCATTAACAACAACAATGGGCTTTCTTGCAGTGTGAGTGAGTTTTTTTTGGTTTCAGTAGGCAAGATTTAGGTTTGGTTGAGTAAATATATATTTTTCTTTGAGTTAAAATGTTATATCTCGATGTGGAAATTGTTAACATAATTAGAACATTCCTGGTTTAATTTATGTAATTTCATGTGCAATGAAGATGATGGGAGAACTTTCATCTAATAGCATTATTCCAATCTTTTGACTGTTGAATTTCCACACTGCTCTCAAGATGTGCCCACTGTGGGACACAAGATTGGGTAGTATTTTAATCTATCCATTAAATGTCCACCTGAATTTGGCTTATTAAACAACCTAAAGAAAATTAGCGTGTTAAAATA
Source organism: Entelurus aequoreus (assembly GCF_033978785.1). NCBI lineage: Eukaryota > Metazoa > Chordata > Actinopteri > Syngnathiformes > Syngnathidae > Entelurus > Entelurus aequoreus. The sequence continues at coordinate 34,119,539 of NC_084737.1, forward strand.
TACATGGGTAAGAAGCGCTTACACAATACATATTTCCCACTGGGGTGAGTTTTTCCTTGCCCGTATGATGGCTCTGTACCGAGGATGTCGTTGTGACTTGTGCAGCCCTTTGAGACACTTGTGATTTAGGGCTATATAAATAAACATTGATTGATTGATTGATATTTTAGACCTTATCACGAATAGGATGCAATCATAATTACAACTGAAATAACTACCTTTTTAACTGGATAAAACCCTCTCAGCGGTGTAATTTATTGCGTAAGAAAATCCTAAACCAGGTATACCCTTTATGGTATGAGCTAAACCCTAAAAGAGAAGTTGAATAAATTTGAAACACTTTTTTTGTGTCTACTGCTTCTGCAAATTCAGGACAAGTTTTGCCCTTGACTTGCTTCAGGGGATTTTGAACCAAATAAAAGCATAATTTTAAGAGAATTATGTAGCCATTACAACCATCTAAGAAGGTACACCGCAATGTGTCAGTTGCAGTTGTTGAAAGTGAAGTAGCAGCTTATTCTGCCTTGGGAATTGCCATATCAATCAACAGTTGTGATATTCTGTTCATTTTTATCCATAACCACCTTTTTTCCTGTTGTTCCTTCTAGATTAGATTAGTGATTGAACACTGAAGAACAGTGGGCCACCTCTGTATAAGCTACTCTGCTACCTTGACTGATTAAAGTCACTTCAGCATTTCTCACTTTAATGTCAAGCAATAAAATGCTTGTCGAGCGTTTGACATATGTTATTTGCCATACACTGGATTCTAATCGCCTACATGCAAAGTTTGAGATGTATTGGGAAAGGACATTGAACGTCTCTGAGTGGGGGAGGGTTCACCTGGTGCCGATAGATCTCTCGTGAGCCCGGTAGACAGGTTGAAGCAAGTCTTTTATGTTTCATACACAAGTATGACATGCTTTCCAGCAATATTTTTACGACTTTTCAGTCCCGTGTGTCTCAGTGCGTGCTCTCTCTCTCTCTATCTCCAACTCCAACTTCCAACAACGCGTCTCTGCCCGGCTGCCGCTAATAAAGGCGACAGGTGATTAGATAACAAACCCCAGCTTGGCAATCTAATCACCTGTCAGCTGTGTTTCAAAGCCGGCCCTGGCACACCCCTCTCTGCGGCAGGCCCGCAGGCCACGCCCCCCTCAACAGACACCAACTGTGTTTTTGGAAATATGTATCTTTTCTTAGCCTGACTGTTTGTTGGTTCCAATATACTGTCATGGCTAGGGATGTATATTGTTAGGATTTTATCGATACCGATATTTATTGGTCACCAAGTCGGTAATTCTGTGTAAATAAAAATGTGAACAGATTCATTTTTATAACCATTTGTATTACTACAATACAGGGCAAAACATTTGCATTGTGTAACAGCTCATAGCAGATAAGTCTTTTCTCAACACCTGACTTTTAAACCTTGAGCAAGTCAACTAGTCTGATTTTTCAAATCTTTAGGTTTCTTCTATTTTCCTACTTGTATGTGAAGTCTCCGTGTCATATGCTCTACCTCTATTTCAACTGTTGGCCATACGGTGTGTGCCTCATTTCAGCTCTTTAAGCTATGTGGGATTGTTTGTATAGAGAAGGATAATGCTTCTTGCTAATAAAATAGAGGTAGTCACTACTAGCAGGAGCGCTGAAATTTAAAGGACAACTATAACTTTCCACCGTTATTTTGTGTTTTTATCTCCCAGGAGGTTATTTAATTGTTTTTGTAATCCTAATTGTTCGTTAGCAAAATAATTAAAAAAGTTATGAGCGGAATTTCATGAAACTTTTAGGAAATATCCGAAATGGGATAAGGAACAACTGATTAGATTTTGGGCCTAAACTGGATAATACTACCTTACCTTACCTTACATTTGTGCTCCTGTTTGTGTGTATGCAAGTGAGCGACCCAGCAGAGACAAAAATAGTGGAGACAGATAAGAGTATTAATTCCGCTATAGATAACTCAAAACGTTATTTATGGATTTTCATCTAACTTTTAGGAAATGTCCCAAATGAGAAAAGAAACAAGTCATTACATTTTAGAGCTGATCAGGATCATTTGTACTATGTGACAACCTTCAACCTATGTGTATGCATGCTAGTGGCCCCGCCTGCACCAGCACAGACAAAAACAGTGGATGACTAAGAGGCTTCACTCTGTTTCTTTCATTCTGCGAGAAATATCTTCAAATGTTATGGCCGGTTTTTAATGTACCTTTCAGGAAACGTAAAAAAACAACTATTTTATAGGCTTTGGCGGAGGTCTGTGCTGGCCGAGTGCTTATCTAGTTGATAATTTTAATGTGTTTAAATGACATCTGCTTTGGTTCTTGTAGTTATGGAGATCACCTAGAGAAAGATTGCCATTGTGATTAATATAATATAATATATTAATACAGTATGCATTGAATTATATTCAAGTGCTGGTTTACATGTCAATGATGTCTAAATGTATTTTTTACATCATTAAGTAAAGTGTGATTAATATGGTTGTTTGTTGATGTTTTAAATGAACAAGGCAGACTTATATGTGATCTGGTGCTATTTGGTATTATACTTAGCACTAATGTAACACACACAAATTATTTTGTCCTGTATTAATTCCATTGTGTGTTCAACAAAGTTTTAGTGTGAAATGGTAATATGCAGCTGTTTGGAAACCTTCCACCCACTAGGATGCACTCGCGTCATGTCAGATATTACAAGTTTATTTTTTGAGAACATTCCAACACTTATAAAACAGGTAGATTTTTGTTTGATCATATAGAGAAGGGGTCCCTAACATTTTTTGCACCAGGGACCGGTTTAATGTAAGCATTATTTTCACAGACCAGCCTTCCATGTGCGGCTGGTAAATATAGCAAATAAGTACATGAAAAATGAATACATTAAAAAAACTCACCCTGGCCTTTTTCCTTTGCAAAAAAGCTCTCCATAGACTTTTGTTTTTTTTACTAATTTTTGCTAGTAGTAGGCTTTTTTTTGGCTTTAGTATCTGATGGGTTAAAGGTGATACATCGCATTCAAGGACAAGAGCATGGATATATGATAAAGGTAGAAATACTTGCCATTAGTTCCAATAGAATGGCCGCCCGGATCTGAACCCGAGTGGTGTTTTGTTATTGGACTTTTGTGCTCGTCATAGATTGTCAATAACAAACACCATGTTCAAACATAAGGGTGTCCATATGTGCACTTGGCACCAGGACACCCTAGGCCGCAGTTCCTTGATCGACTTTGTAGTTGTGTCATCGGATTTGCGGTCTCATGTTTTGGAAACTCGGGTGAAGAGAGGGGCGGAGCTTTCTACCGATCACCACCTGGTGGTGAGTTGGCTGCGATGGTGGGGGAGGATGCCGGACAGACCTGGCAGGCCCGAACGCATTGTGAGGGTTTGCTGGGAACGCCTGGCAGAGTCTCCTGTCAGAGAGAGTTTCAATTCCCACCTCCGGAAGAACTTTGAACATGTCACGAGGGAGGCGCTGGACATTGAGTCCGAGTGGACCATGTTCCGTACCTCTATTGTTGAGGCGGCCGATTGGAACTGTGGCCGCAAGGTGGTTGGTGCCTGTCGTGGCGGTAATCCTAGAACCCGCTGCCGTCAAGCTGAAGAAAGAGTCCTATCGGGCTCTTTTGGCTCATAGGACTCCGGAGGCAGCAGACAGGTACCGACAGGCCAAGCGGTGTGCAGCTTCAGCGGTCGCTGAGGCAAAAACTCGGACATGGGAGGAGTTTGGGGAAGCCATGGAAAATGACTTCCGGACGGCTTCGAAGCGATTCTGGACCACCATCCGCCGCCTCAGGAAGGGAAAGCAGTGCAATGTCAACACCGTGTATGGTGGGGATGGTGTTCTGCTGACCTCGACTGCGGATGTTGTGGATCGGTGAAGGGAATACTTCGAAGACCTCCTCAATCCTACCAGCACGTCTTCCTATAAGGAAGCAGGGCCTGGGGAATTTGTGTTGGGCTCTCCTATTTCTGGGGCTGAGGTTGCTGAGGTAGTTAAAAAGCTCCTCGGTGGCAAGGCCCCGGGGGTGGATGAGAGCCGCCCGGAGTTCCTTAAGGCTCTGAATGTTGTGGGGCTGTCTTGGTTGACAAGACTCTGCAACATCGCGTGGACATCGGGGGCGGTACCTCTGGATTGGCAGACCGGGGTGGTGGTTCCTCTCTTTAAGAAGGGGAACCGGAGGGTGTGTTCCAACTATCGTGGGATCACACTCCTCACCCTTCCCGGTAAGGTCTGTTCAGGTGTACTGGAGAGGAGGCTACGCCGGATAGTCGAACCTCGGATTCAGGAGGAACAGTGTGGTTTTTGTCCTGGTCGTGGAACAGCTCTGTACTCTCGGCGGGGTCCTTGAGGGTGCATGGGAGTTTGTGTGAATGGGTGAATGTGGAAATACTGTCAAAGCGCTTTGAGTACCTTGAAGGTAGAAAAGCGCTATACAAGTATAACCCATTTATCATTTGAAGTGAATTGAAGTGAAGTGAATTATATTTATATAGCGCTTTTTCTCTAGTGACTCAAAGCGCTTTACATAGTGAAAACCCAATATCTAAGTTACATTTAAACCAGTGTGGGTGGCACTGAGAGCAGGTGGGTAAAGTGTCTTGCCCAAGGACACAACGGCAGTCACTAGGATGGCGGAAGCGGGAATCGAACCTGCAACCCTCAGGTTGATGGCACGGCCACTCTACCAACCGAGCTATACCGCCCCGGTATAGGTATTTATGATGTGGCCCTGATGGCTTCATCTGGCCAAGATCTTCAGCTCTCACTGGATCGGTTCGCAGCCGAGTGTGAAGCGACTGGGATGGGAATCAGCACCTCCAAGTCCTAGTGGGTGGAGTGCCATCTCCGGGTTGGGGAGGAGATCTTGCCCCAAGTGGAGGAGTTCAAGTACCTCAGAGTCTTGTTCACGAGTGAGGGAAGAGTGGATCGTGAGATCGACAGGCGGATCAGTGCGGCGTCTTCAGTAATGCGGACGCTGTATCGATCCGTTGAGGTGAAGGAGCTGAGCCGGAAGGCAAAGCTCTCGATTTACCGGCCGATCTACGTTCCCATCCTCACCTATGGTCATGAGCTTTGGGTCATGACCGAAAGGACAATATCAAGGGTACAAGCGGCCGAAATGAGTTTCCTCCGCCGGGTGGTGGGGCTCTCCCTTAGAGATAGGGTGAGAAGCTCTGTCATCCGGGAGGAGCTCAAAGTAAAGCCGCTGCTCCTCCACATCAAGAGTAGCCAGATGAGGTGGTTCGGGCATCTGGTCAGGATGCCAACCAAACGCCTCCCTAGGGAGGTGTTTCGGGTATGTCCGACCGGTAGGAGGCCACGGGGAAGACCCAGGACACGTTGGGAAGACTATCTCTCCCGGCTGGCCTGGGAACGCCTCGGGATCCCCCGGGAGGAGCTGGACGAAGTGGCTGGGGAGAGAGAAGTCTGGGCTTCCCTGCTTAGGCTGCTGCCCCTGCGACCCGACCTCGGATAAGCGGAAGAAGATGGGATGGATGGATAAATAGTTCCAATAGATTTCTATGGATTTCTATTTCCATTTTAATAGATATGTATTCATATTTTGTGCAATATTTCATACTAATGTTAGCTTTTTTTGGTCCAACTTTCCATGTGTAAATACGTATGTTATTGCTAACTACTTGTGTAATAGGACTATGTGCAATGATACCAGCTCTTTAACTTACTAGGCCAAAGGAGATGTGTATTTTCTTCCTTCAGCACAATTATTATATGCAACATTTTAGCACTTCTCCATCTGCCTTATGCACTTTAACTACTTTGGTGACTTTGTTCCTGATCTGCCCTGGTCTTAAGTCATCAACCTGCCGCGGACTGCAGATGGAACCTAGCTTTTGGCTACGATTTGGCACCTTTACATGTGCATTGTCCCATGTAACAAAGATGTAACAAATTTAGCAAATGGCGACTTCCTATCAGGAGTTTTATAAAACATCTATGAACAAGCTTATTGGTGTGTCTGGTGGGACTGGCGAAAGTTAAGTAGGAGAAAATGCGGTCGGTTATAAATTATTTAATGTCTCTGTGCGAATGCGTCACGGACCGGTGCTGATGCCCAGTCCGGTGGTTGGGGACCACTGATATAGAGTACTTTAAAAATATACTTATTTCAGCTTGTATCTTTATTGATATGCTTGTGTGTCGAAAGGCTGACCGTTGTGTCCTTGGGCAAGACACTTCACCCTTGCTCCTGATGGGTGCTGGTTAGCGCCTTGCATGGCAGCTCCCGCCATCAGTGTGTGAATGTGTGTGTGAATGGGTGAATGTGGAAATACTGTCAAAGCGCTTTGAGTACCTTGAAGGTAGAAAAGCGCTATACAAGTATAACCCATTTATCATTTATCATTTAACGTGAGGCAACCAAGCTCTACGTCATCACCTGCCGTCGACAGCGGTGTCATACGCGATTGTTAGTTGTATAAAACCATTCTAATAGCCGCATCATTTCAACAGAACGGTCATCCTGTACCGACCCAATTAGGAACCGGCACCATCAAAATACAATAAAATCCCTAGTCATGGTACCTACTACCACTGGGTGTCCAATCAGATCTTTTTCCAGCTTGATGCTTATCTTGGCGTCTGCAGGGGATATTTGATAAATTGTTAGTAAATTATTCAGTTCAGTTCTTTCTTTGGTATTTCAGCCTGTTATTAGAATTCATTATTGTTACCCTCTGTCTTTTTCTTCGTAGAGTCACCTGTATTCTTTAGAAAAAGAACCATTAGGAAACAGACAATCTAAAATATATGTCTAGAGTAGAGTTGGCGATATAGCCAATTTGAACCATTTTACCACAGGTTACAGGTTGCTCACATACAAGTACAATACTTATATTTGTAGGATTTTTTCACCTTTTTAGGATAAACAATTAAAACATTTTTATAAATTGGGATTATTTGAACCTTCAATCCATGGGTAATAGCAAACAGGATACATCCTGCACCATGCCTGATGTTGTAAATTGTCTCACATTCTTACAGCCAGGTGGGGGTGGTTCTGCGAGTGGCAGATTTGTTCCAACAGTGCTTTGAGTTTATTTAAAGTTAACACTGCATTATAAACTATACTATACACAGTCTGTATTAATGTTTTGCTGTAGGAGATGATCCGATAGACCAGGATCTAAATATCGATTATGTATGTTAAAGTTATAAAAAGTAACGCAGATGGTTCAAAATGCGTAACTAGCGCAAACCCACACAGACAAAAACACAGCAGGAGGAGACAAGAAACAATGCTAACCGCTAAGATGGTTTGATTGTGAAGTAGTGAAACAACAAAAATAGTAAATGATTTGTATACTTCACCAGAAGTCTGACTGGAACTGTGTTACAGCAAAGAGTAACCAGCTAAAAAGAAGAAATTAAAAACAAGATTAATAATTCAGAGGAGAGAATAATATTGACACAGTGAGCCATAGATATGAATGGGTATAGATACAACACTTCTTTGAGCTGTGTGCTTACAGCGACTTGGGGGAAAGTGACTGTGGTTTTAGAAGGCCGAAAACTAAAACTAACTAAACAAAAAGATGCCTGGCATTATGGACCCCGGGATGCAGAGACAAAGACAAAGTGCAGAGAAAAAGATCTTTACTCCAACACAAGCAGAACATTATGTTACGATTCCTTATGGCGGTAGTGAGTGTGACCTCAAAATGCAAAAGCGGGAGACAATGTGCAGGTTAGAAAGGTCTTCAATAGCCAATGCTCAGGACTACTGTAGCAGGGAAGTGTACAGAAAGCACAAAAGAGCTTGAACACTCATGAAACAAACAGACAATGCAGTACAACTCATACAAATCCAGCCTCAGCCAAGGCATGAGGATGGCTTAAAAAGCCCTCTGATCAGCCATCAGAAGCAGGTGAGTCTCCTGAACACTAATCAGAGGCAGGTACGGAGAACAATGTTCTGCAGCAGTGATAAAGTTACAGCAGGACAACACCCACACAGAACATAGAAAAACTAGTACAAACAGTCAGGCCTGCAATGACAGGTCATGACAGTACCCTCCAACCTAAGAACTGATTCCAGACATCTCAGAGTCTCAAAAGGAACAATTCTTAAATTAAAGGTGGGATGAGGGAGGATCAGGCGAAGGATTGCAAGGCCAAATGTCCCCGTCGCTCCTTTGACAGGCGTGGAGCAGGACCACCAACGGCTGAGGTGGAGGCGGAGCTTGCGGTGTTGTCTGAAACAGAACCACAGGTGGCAGAACTGTGTGCGTGCCCACGGAAGGCTGAGCTGGCAGTCGTGTCTGCGGCACACCCACGAGAGGCAGACTTTGCAGTGGCCACTGTAGCGGACCCATGGGAGGCGGAGTTGGGGGCAGGGTTGGAGCAAAGCCCACAGAAGGCTTAGCTGATAGCGCTCCCGCTGGTGAAGAGACGGGTGACGGCCTTGGTGGAGGGAACTGTGCATAGCGGCCAGTAGTAGCCCCTGCCCCTCGGGAAGTGGATTTCAGACACTCTCTCTGGCTGGAGGAAGGAGATGTTGACCGGCAGCACCAGGTGGGGCAGCCGGAGCAGAAGCCAAGGATGGGTGGAAGGAAGCTTGGAGGATTGTTGTTGCTCCTTCCCGTGCAGGCCATAGCCTTAATTTGGTGAGGAGCAGGATTAGGTAGCACCAGAGCATTGAGCAGCAGGGGTGCACTTGAACTTGCAGGAGTTTGCTTTTGGAAGCTGTGGTGTGTTCTGGTGCAGAACAGAAAACAACAGCGTAAACACTGAACAAATAAAAGCCAATAAGACCTGCCGCGACAGGTCATGACGCTTGGCATTGTTACCTGCACAATGCTCATATTAGAACCCTCCTGATTGCCATTCAGTAACAGGTTTGGATAAGAGTGCTCTCACTAAAGGTGAACTTTACACAAACCCCAAACCAAGAAAAACAAAACAAAAGTTAAATTGTCATGTGGAACATGACAATAAGCAATTTCTGAAAGGAAATTCACCAATGCTAATGGTATTGATAATTAACACAGTGCAATTATTTTGTTTTTTGTCCTGTTTCCCCATGCTGTTATACAATATCACGTCGTATCAACGCATCTTCCTGCTTGGAAATTTTGAGTTAGTTGACTAGTGAGGCAGTAGGCTCTGCTGGATTCACAGCTGCAGCACTGTTGTTCCGCTGCAGATACCACTATCAAAGGACATTCTAAAAAAAAAAATACAATTATTATTTACCATTTTAAAACAGAAAAAAATTATCCACAAATACGTGGGCAGCAAATGCCGAACCGCAAATATGCAGGGATCTATTGTATATGCATATAGCTAATATCTTTGACCATAAAATCTTTTTTTTGTGGTTAGTTAGTCTAGCCTGCATCAATTATTTTTTTGTTTTCCTTAAGAATACCTTGTGGCTCTCTTGTCTCAAATGTATGCTGCACACTGTGCTCACAGCGTGGCAGTGTGTTCCACACCGGCAGCCCCGCTGTTCAAAGGTAATGATTGCAAGTGTGTGTGGAAACTACTTGTTGGTGTGACCAGATGCACAGAGTCATTTCACATTACTGTAAAGCCTTTTCAAATCATATTTGATAAGTCTTCCACAATTAAACACTCATTGAGCTTACATTGCTTACTATAGTGTGCACATAGTTTGTAACAATATGCTAAACATCAGCTACTTATTCTTTTTTAAAGGTAATATTTGCTTCATAGAGGTATTTCACCCACCTCACTGGATCCTCAATGTGTTTCTGGGCTTTCTATGTGTCATTGCAGTTTTCTATGAGCAGACATAAGGCCTTAATCGCCACAACAAGAGCCTTGTCTTGCTTTGCTATGATGTTTCTATCGTTCCTCTTGCCTGTTGCTCCCAGGGCCAAAAACAATACGCTGTAAATTGCTCTACGGCCTTTTCAGGTTAATGTGCTGCCTATGAACGTGATGTGATTGGGTATCGATTCACACCACACCGCTAAAATTGCCTGCCTCATGGCCCCCGACACCAATTGTGACAGCTTCAGTACACGACGGGAGGAGTGCTGTGGCACAAGTGTGTGTGTCTGCCAAAGGATGGTTTCTCTCTACGCTCTGATCCTTGGCCTCTCCTTCCCTTAAGAAAGCAAAGGATTACAGATTAAAAGAACAGAGCCACCCCCTGCTGCAGAGCATGATCGTGCCACTGCTGCACAAATAGCAAGCTACTGCAACAACCAAACTGCACATTTTGCATTAATTAATAAATATCATATGAACTCTCGAGCATAGTGCAGTTTTATAATCTGTTTAAAATGGGCAATTCTGACGCAGATGTGCGGTAGTTGCAGTGTTTGTCAACTGTACTATCACTATAGTTCCTGTCCTTTTTTAAAATATAAATAATAAGGAATTTGTTTGTGTATTAAACACATTGCCAAATAATTCCTCGACAGATTAATCTCTTACATGCAATATGCAAATGCACCATGCAACATCTTTTTGCACACTCTTTAAAACACTATTTTTTAAACACTTTACTTTAAATTGGTTTTGAGGAACACACAAGCTTAGGTATTTTGACAGTTCATTTATGTTGACTTAATGAATGTGGTTTGTATTGTTACTGAATATCCTATCCAATCCCAGATGGAAAATGGGAGGCCCAATGATATGCATATAATCGTTTGGCTCATGACAGTCTTAACTACAAACACTACCAAAAGAGTTGACAACCACCAGAAAAGTAATTAATTTGTTTGGTGCACATCGTACAGCCTTATATTATATGATTACACGCAAAAAATGTTTGTACCATAGATTATTAGATATTAGAATAGGGTTTCCTAACTCTAGGGCCGGGGCCCATTTTTGGGCCGTCAAAAAATATCTGTTTCTCAGCTGTGGTCCGTATGGGCGGCAGTAGTACTCCGTTATAATACACTTTTCAACCACTACTGGCAGTAATGATAATATCAAATAAACAGAAGAAATCTAGAGCAAAAGTCATAGAGTAGTTTCTTAAGCGCAAACAATAAGACTATAGTGGTGAAGTTGTATTCTCAAATGCACTTTAACTGTTACGTGTACAAGGGGAGAAGACGGCATAGACGACATGGGAGTCGTATTTAGCTCTATTTTTATTTACATACATACACACTATATATATATATATATATATATATATATATATATATATATATATATATATATATATATATATATATATAAATATATATATATATATATATATATATATATATATATATATATATATATATATATATATATATATATATATATATATATATATATATATATAAAAGAAATAATAATATAAATAAAGAAGGGAAATGGAGTGTGACCAATACAAAGAGTATGTGTTTGTGAGTCTATGTGTGGAGATTAGCTGTAGAGTGTTACCGGAGTGTTGAGCGAGAGGCAAGTCCAAAAGGGGCAGGGCAGGCTCGTAGATCTGTGATACAAGTAGGTAGTCGGGGGCTATAGCGAGGCGTAGATGGTCCGTGTCCAGGCGGGAGGTCGAGATCCAAGAGGCAGTCAGGGAAGCAGAGGGAACGCGGGGGAGACGAGACGCACAGCTCGTAACGAGGGAATGGGCGGGCGCTGCTGGATGGGCAAGAAAACACGAGACAATCAACACGGAAGGGAGAGAAACCCAAGAGAGAGTTTGCATAGAGCTAGACTGGTTTAGCTTACTGTACAGGACAGGTCGCTACGTTCTGGTCCGGGATAGCAGGTTGTACAGGCTTATGAAAGCTGGTCTGATTATCACCTTTAGGTACGCTGAATGCTGGTGATTGCTTGCAGCTGTGGCACGTGCAGGTGCGCTCTTGGAAGCGCAATCAGCAGAGCGCACAGATGAGTGTGCATTGGCATGCGCCCGGGCCGTGACATTAACATTATTGTTAACATATGTTGTTAACGTAAGTACAGTATGTTTAATAAGAAACATACTTATTTTTAATTTAGTTTACATTTTTTATTTTATCACTACATAATTGCGTGTAGCGATTGTGATTGTGGCGGTTCGCTCCCTGTCAGAGCTTGGTCCGCATTGCCGGCAATAAGTTAGACACGTTTCCAGTGAGGGTTGAACACCGCCAAGGCTGCCCTTTGTCACAGATACTGTTAACAACTCTTATCGACTGAATTTCTAGGCACGGTCAGGGTGTTGAGGAGATCCGGTTTGGTGGCTGCAGGATGAGGTCTCTGCTTTTTGCGGATGATGTGGTCCTGCTGGCTTTATCTGACCAGGATCTTCAGCTCTCACTGGATTGGTTCACAGCTGAGTGTGAAGTGACTGGGACGAAATTCAGCGCTTCCGAGTCCATGGTTCTCGCCCAGAAAAGAGTGCCATCTCCGGGTTGGGTAGGAGATCCTTCCCCAAATGGAGGATTAAAAGTACCTTGTGGTCTTGTTCACGAGTGAGGGAAGAGTGGATCGTGAGACCGACAGGCTGATTGGTGCAGCCTCTGCAGTGATGCAGACCCTGTATTGTTCCGTCATGGTGAAGAAGGAGCTAAGCCCGAAGGCAAAGCTCTCAATTTACAGATCGATGTACGTCCCTATCCTCACCTATGGTCATGAGCTTTGGGTTATGACCAAAAGGACACGGTCATAGGTACAAGCGACCTGAGAGATAGGGTGAGAAGCTCTGTCATTCGGGAGGACCTCAGAGTAAAACCGATGCTCCTCCACATCCAGAAGAGCCAGATGAGGTCTGCTCAGAACCGAACCGTTAAGACACCACGGGGAAGACTCAGGACACGGTGGAGAGACTATTTTACCCAGCTGGCCTGGGAACGCCTCGGGATCCCCTGGAAAGAGCTGGATGAAGTAGCTGGGGAGAGGGAAGTCTGGGCTTCTCTGCTTAGGCTGTTGCCTCCGCTACCCGACTTCGGATAAGAGGAAGAAGATGGATGGATAATTGCATGTACATGTATTTTTCATCATTTATTTATGAGTCTCCTCTTATGCAGTATAAAGGTGAAATAATACTGTGCAAAGGTTAATTTATTCCAGCAATTAGATGTACAAGTTGAAACTAATCTCAATCAAAGTTTTTTTTTTTTATAGTCCTCAATCACCAGTGTCTCAAAGGGCTGCACCATATACAATATAGGCTAATAAAATGCAACTCAAGATATTTCAAGCCTTCTTTTGATATAATGTTGATGATTGTTATGGCTTACATCTTATGAAAACCTTGACTTGAAAATCTCAGAATTGTTTTTTATTTTTATTTTTTAACTGTATGCCATGATCGTCATAATTATAAAAAATACAAAGCTTGCCATACCTCACTTTGCATGTAATGAGTTTATATCACATATTAGTTTCACATTTGAAGTTTAATTGCTGATATGAATGCAGCGTTGCACGATATTCCAATTGTTTGAGTTTCACCTGTCTTTGGTTAGTATTTATTTTTCTTATCAGCCTGACCTAAGTCTAAGATTTATGTGTTAAATAATAATAATATTTGTTATTATCACTTGGTTTCATATAATTGGTTGTAAACTGTACATAAGTTAGATGTACTTACTTAATACAATTAAGAGTAAGATTATTATAAATAATGATAAATGGGTTATACTTGTATAGCGCTTTCCTACCTTCAAGGTACTCAAAGCGCTTTGACAGTATTTCCACATTCATCCATTCACACACACATTCACACACTGATGGAGGGAGCTGCCATGCAAGGCGCTAACCAGCAGCCATCAGGAGCAAGGGTGAAGTGTCTTGCCCAAGGACACAACGGACATGACTAGGATGGTAGAAGGTGGGGATTGAACCCCAGTAACCAGCAACACTCCGATTGCTGGCACGGCCACTCTACCAACTTCGCCACGCCGTCCCCAATAATTAATTCAGTGTTAATGTTTGAGTGGGCCCAGATTATCTCTGTAATGAAAAAGTTGGGCACTGAGGTCAAAAAGGTTAAGAACCCCTGTATTAGTATATCATGCATATAATTACCAGTTCAGCTCTGGTAAAGTGGTTTACAGCGTTGTTCACATAGAGAAAGAACAAAGCGTGATTTAGGGAGGAAGGAGGTAGCTGTACTTGATGTATGTGTGTTTTGCTTCATAAGTGAAAAGCGTGATGAATGGACGAAGTCCACAGCCACCACATAATGGTACCCCTGTGTACTGTGGCAGTGGGGAAAGAGGAAGGGTGTATTTGAGAAAATAAAAGTCAGCCTCTTCAATCAGGACTGCCAAAAATAATTCTTGACAATATATCCTTGTGGTGCTTTCATGATAAGCCATATGCTGGGGGGGACCAAAGAAATAAAATCTGTTTACTTGACCTTTGGTTTAGTGGCTTTGGAGTTGGTTTAACATGGCACTATTTATACAAGAGTCTTTTAAAGGGAGCAATGTTGCTGAATACAAAAACCTCTTATTTTTACTTTACATACAACCAGCAATAGCATGTAGGCATCATGGGTACACTCTGGTCTCCTTTAATCCATTATTCATCCATACTACCTCAGTTCCAGTCTAGGAAATGCCATTTTTACTTAAAAACTACGTCTGTTTCCTTGACTTCATTGGCTCACAACAATTAAATCCTCTGACCTTAATGATTGTTAACTTTTCTTCTTGCTATGCCTGCTGAGCAATACCTTTTGCCTTTCCTACCAAAACGTGTTTTGTCCGAATGTCCTAAAGATGAGTTTCAGGTATTTAGCAGTATTCTCAAAGCAGACACATTTGTTATTGAACAGGGCTGAAGGGTTTTGGAAATACTGTAATCAAATTGCAATCTATTTTCCTCAATATTACAATTTAATATGCAATTATTTTTTCAAGGTTCTCTTCCCCTTTCTTTTCAACAAACAAGCAACGTATCAATCTGTATTTTATCAGATTTATTATACATGCATTGTTCTTTCTGATAGGCAAGGTTTGTGTTCAGCTGAATACAATTTATAAATCTACTTCAATTACAAACTAAATTACAAGCTTACTAAATTCTTTAACTTGCAAGTTGCAGTCTTGTAAGCATTCACCACAAAAACCTAACACAATTCTGCCAAATAAGTGAGGTAAACGTAAGTAGATAAATCAGTAATAATGTACACAAACTCAAGTGCAGATTACTTAAACAATAATGCAAATATCTAGCTTTTCCACTTCAACATGTTCAACTTCTTATGTTTCTTGAAACATAATATATAACCCAAATGTATATAGTTTTCTAAGACACTTATTTTGTTAGCCAAAAAAGATGTATTGCAAAACACTTTTATTGTGGAGGACAGAAGTGTGCTGTTTGTCTTTAAACTCTTGACGGCTGTGTGTGTGTGACGTGGAAACAAAGTAGGTACATTATTAAAGTGCCTCCCAAATCATTGGCTTACGTCCTTCCTTCATGTTAAGCTTTCACAATGTCAGCTATTATGTATGCTGTATAATAGTTAGCTGGACTCTGTGGACTTTTAGGTGGCATATAGAGCTAGCTGCTGCTGCTTTTTATTCATGGTTGTCTTCAATGCCGTTTCAATTGTGATCTTAAATTTACAGTATTTCTTCTTTTGACAATTGACAAACTTATGTATTTTCTATTCCACAAAACATAGCACTTTTTACCTCTCTCCCCACGTGTTTTGCACTGCTCGCTCGCAAGTCACATGGCCAGTTAAATTGCAGCCTTCATGTGTAGAAAATCGTGTTTCATCCATATTTTATCGCAAATGCACTTAATCGTTAGGCCCCAATCGTTGTTACCTCCAAATTTCACAATAAACAAACAAATGTATCCTTACATTGCTTTCGAAATGGTCACTAAAGCGCAAATGAGAAGATCTGATGTTGAGCGACATCAGTAATGCGAATATGTAATGTTACATGGGGGGATTTGGTCCAAGGCAAGACATAAGGCAATATATTGTTAATTTTCAACTGCAGGTCAGGTGTCAAAAGTAAACATGAAACTAAACAACAAACCAAACTTTGACTAACAATTTATGTTATGTCAAATTTGAGGTTTTGAACCAAATACATAATCTCAAAATCAATATTTTAATTTATAATACAGTTAGACCAGTTTTAGCAAGCTTGTATAACAAGCATTGCTGGGTCGTTTGTGGCAATGTGTTATTTGAGATAGTGTTTTTGTGTGTAAAGGTTGATATATTTTACATAGGAACTGATACGGTACCAAATCCTGGGAATCAATATCACTACTCAATGGTACCAATTTCCAGTACTTCATGGTAAAAAACGTTGGTACTTTTGTGTTTTCATGTGGTAATAAATGTTAATTTAATAATAACATATATTATTGTTTTGACACTGAGCTGATAATGTTAACTGTGCTGTCTAGTTGTTATATCTTGTTTTCTTACACTTCTGAGTCTTATTTGCAAATATACATTCATTCTCAGTTTGTTGCTGTAGTCGGGAAGACGTGTTGCCATCATGCTAAATGTCTGTTTTGTATTTTGTTGAGATCAACTAAGTCTTTGTTTTATACATATTGTACATATTAGACACCAGCTGTTTGTAAAGTTCATCTTAGTTTTGGTTTTGATAACCAAATTTCGAGATGATGAAATAACCATGCATAATCTTGAATGCTAATCAGTAGCATGTATATGGCACATCCAATGTAAATTAGCATTGAGCTAGTGCATTTTGAAAAGTGGAGTCTTACTTTTGAGCACTTTTATATCAGAAATTCTTGCTTTGTTTTTTGGCATAGGAAATTGCAACATTGTCTAGAAGCAGTCTGTTTCAAATATGCCTGTTTGCTTGCCAACTGGTTGAGCCAGTGCACTTATCAAACTGGGCGTGCAACAATTGTATCAAAATTTAATAATAATACATTTAATTTACAAGCTCCTTTCAAAAGAGGCACAATACCATTCACAGTATACAGATAAAATAATTGACGAAGTAACGATAAAACAACAGAGGATACAATTAACATGTAACAAACAAATGAAGTACTGTGCAATTTTGATCATGGGTTTTGAGTCTGAATTTGAAGGTGTGAAGGGAGTCAATATTACGGGAGTTCCAGAGTTTGGCAGCAGAGTGACTGAAAGCTCTGCCATCAATGCCATTTGATGTTAGTAGTAGTAGTACTTAATTTGGTCAGAACCTATAAAAGTAACAAATCCGGTACCCATCCCTATTTGTGTAGACTTTTAAAGTGTTTTGTCTGTCCCTTTGTTTACACTTGTCCTGTCAGGTCATTTGTTGTTGGAGCTATTAATTCCACCCATTCTCCTTCTCCTGTTGTGGCCTGATTGCTGATATACTCACTGTGTCTATTCTATATGCCTGCCCTCACGTGTTGAAGGTACGTATTGATATTCATCCATTCAAGTGCTTCTCACAGGTTTTGAATGCCAGCTGAACTTTTACATATCACATGTCAAAAGCAATATGGTGAATTCATTAACATATTAACGCATCAGGAATGTGGCCATGTATGTACCCTTGAACATGGATCTGGAGAAGAGGCACTTATCTGAAGAGAACGAAGCGCATAACAAGATGTGGAAGCTGACCCAGACATTTTGATGCATATGTTGCACAGAAATATTGACTAGCTCTTTAGTCTGCGACTCCCTCGGGACTAAGTAATTGTCTGTCTGTGTTTCTATTGTTTAAAATAACTGCATTTTGGCAGACCTTCTACTTAAGTCAGTGTTAGAAACCTTGGCAGAACAATTATTGCTGAGATAAATTATAAATATTTAGCAAATAAATTGAGATAAATAAATATTTATCCTAAAATATATTTCATTTTGATCCTTTCTTTTGGAAGTGGTGGTGTTTGTGTTCATGCAATTAATAAGCTTGGTTACAAAATCTGACCTCTAACCACAATTAGGGACCAACTATTTGAATTGAGTTGCTGGAAAAAGGTCTCTGACTTCACCTTGTTTTGTATGAATATTTTAGCATTGTATTTTCTCAATTTGGAGGCCAACTGATAATATTCATCCATCCATCCATTTTCTACCGCTTGTCCCTTTCGGAGTTGCGGGGGGTGCTGGAGCCTATCTCAGCTGCGTTCGGGCGGTAGGCGGGATACACCCTGGAGAAGTAGCCACCTCATCGCAGGGCCAACACAGATAGACAGACAACATTCACATTCACATTCACACACTAGGGCCAATTTATTCATGTATTACCAAAATAAAATCCTCAAGTAAGCACACAACAAAATACAAAATGAGTGTAATCTCAATGGAAATTGCATTATCAAAATATGTCCTCAAACCGTTTGCAAAACAGCCTAATAAACAGATTTCAAAGCAAAATAAACCTGTTGCATTGGGAGTTGCTGTTTTTGAGAGGGGCTAAATTCAGAGATTCCTATGATCTCTTTAGTCTCCAGTGGGTGAGCACAGTTATTATTTATTTATTTATTTATTTTTTAATTTTTTTTTATAATGTCCTGCCCAGCTTCTCGGGCAAATCATATAGCAGATGTAGATGCCCATATCGGCTGTTCAGATTTACTTTACAAAAGAGAAGTGTAGGATACTTCTCTTGTTGCCTTACTTGTATTTTGACTTTATTAAATGTATTTATATTATCATTTGGTGCAGCCGGGCCGGAGCAGGAGGGGATAGAAAGAGAGAAAAAGGAAGACAGAGGGGGGAATTGTGGGGACAAGAGGGGGATTAGACAGAGAGACAAAAACAACAACAGCAAAAACAACAACAACAACAACAGAGCAACATCAGCAAATACGACATGTACAAATATGATGGTAAAAGTAATAGCAAATAAGCAGTTAGCGAAAATAAAAATTAAAAATACGGAAATGACAATGAGCATTATTACACTAAAAATGGAGCAATATGAATACCAATAGAAATAGTGCTATTGATAATAAACAATACCAATACTTTACCTTTATTATCAACAATACAATTGTTCAAATGCAACAATACATATACGTAATGATAACTTGAGATACGAAAGAATGCAGAAAAATGGAGGGGAAAAAAGAGAAGCAACCTACATTAACCTTGTAGATTGTTATAGTAACAATAGGTTAAGCTTTGTCAGTGTGCCATGTGTTATACCCAGTTTACCCTAGGGCAACAACGTTAATATATGTTTGATGAAACGTGATTATGTGCATGAGTGTATGTGTGCATATGTACTTGTATATGTACAGTATGTGTATATTTGTGCTTGTACAGTGAATGTATATGTACAGTATGTGTATATGTGTGTACAGCGAATGTATATGTACAGTATGTGTATACAGTATGTGTGTTTGAACAGTAAATGTATATGTACAGTATGTGTATATGTGTGTTTGTACAGTGAATGTGTATGTACAGTATATGTATGTGTGTGTTTGTACAGTGAATGTATATGGGTAGTATGTGTATGTGTGTGTTTGTACAGTGAGTGTATATGTACAGTATGTGTATACAGTATGTTTGTATAATGAATGTGCGTGTGGATGTACGAACTTTGAGTGTGTAAATATGTACTGTATTTATTTGTATATGTATGTGGGAGCGTAGGTACCTATGTATGTCTGTATGTATGTGTGTGAGTATATGTGAATTTGCATGTACAATACATTTGACTCCCAGTGTGTGCGGGAGCCAGAGTACGGCCCCAGCCTCCCCGAGAGCCCATCCCACAAACAGTAGGTGTGGTGCCCAGGGAACCAGGGGCCACCGCCCCCACGCAGCCAAAGCCGGACAGCGACAGGAACCCCAGAGCCTGGCCCACCGCGCCGCCCACAAGGGCCAGCAGCAGGCCGCAGACAGACCCACCCGGCAGAGGACAAGGCACGAGAAAAGCAGGGGGCAGCCAGACCCCAAGCCAGCGAGAGACCCCGCCCCACACGGACAGAAAGGCGGGACGCCCCGCCCGAGGGCCCCGGAGACCCCCCGCAACCGGACGAGAAGACCGCCCCCGCCCCACCGGCAACAGGGCCCCCACGAGCCCGCCCCCCCCCCCCCCCCCCCCCCCCCCCCCCACGGAGAGCGCGGCGAGGCCAGCCCACGGCCACCTCACCCAAGCCGGCCGCCACAGGACCACCCAGCACGGGGCCACAGGAACCACCCACCCCACCCGCAGGGACCCCAACGATGGAGATGGAACAACCAGCAACCGCCCCGCCGAGTCCCCCCCTGAGGTAGGGGAATAAATAAATAAAATAAATAAATACATAATAATAATAATAATATTAATAAAATATATTTAAAAAAAAAAAGAATAAATAAATAATTAAATCTATTTATTAAAAGAAAAACAAAAAAAAAAAGAATTAAAAGAAGATCACAGACATGCTGACACACAAGGTCGCTACCCCAACAACTGGCCGACTCGCAGCACCTCGGAATACCCTGCAGCACCAAGCTACCACAGTAGACGCAGGGACAAGACCCAGCAGGCCCCAACCAAGACGGGCACCCGGAAGGGATGGACGGTGGGACCCAGGAGCTCCAGACACGCAGTCCGGATGCAGTAGCCTGAGGCGCCGACCCCCACCCGACAGGCAGGCTCAGAACGTACCCCCAGAAATATACATACATATATATATATATACATACACATAAACATACACATGTACACATACACACACATACACATGCATACACATACACATATATATACATACATACATACATACACACACACACATACACATTCACATACATATACACAGTTTGTCAGCCCCGACAACCACCATGCGCGCGCGCTGCCACCAGTCACAACATCAGCCACCCCCCTGCACCAGACCCAGCAGCCACGGGCGCCCACACCACAAACAAACGGCAGCAGAAACAGCAGCTACAACACCCCCAGACAGCCAGCACCACCCAATCAGATCAAAGCAATAAAAAAAAAACCGCGACCGGCAACCACACGCCAACAGGATCACAGAGACCAGCCAGCGCCAGCCCGCCAGCAAGCCCAAACGCCAACACGCAAACAAGAGACACCAACACACCCCCCCACCAAAAGACCCCACCACCCCAACCCAAACCCGCACAAACACACCACCGCCCAAACAACCGAGACACAGTATCCAGACCAGACACGTGTGCCGCGCCGCCACCACATCAAGTCGCCAACAGAGACCCCACAGCGCAAGGTCGGGCCACACGGGCACGGACCCCACCCAACAGGAAGCGAGACCCGCGCGACGCCACACACAAATAAATAATAAGATTAAACAAAAATAATAATAATTTAAAAAAATAATAATAATAATAAAATTAAATACAAATTAAATTAAATTAAAAATAACAAATACAAATAATTAACACAGTTAGAGAATAGATAACTACTGTTTACAAACAATTCTAACAATAGATCCATGAAACTAAAGAACATGAATGTGCTCCATCACAAACAGCTAAATAACAATGCTCATAACAGCAGGTACTTCTAACTTTAACCAACTTTTGCAATAATGTTGACAAACTTATGATAAAGGTGTAATTTCAATTAATCGTGTGCATGCTCAGGAATGAGCAAGGCGTGCATAAGGACGTTGCAATTTAGTTGTCTTTAGCCAAACAAACATTTTCACAGGAAACAAAACCCCATCAGTGCGTGTATTGTTTGTTTTTTGTCATTCTGTGATTTGGATGAGAACACAACTTATGCAAACAAACGTACACACACATTAATGGGTTTGTGAAACTTCTGTTGTGTGAATGAAAACAATATGGGGGTGTACTCTTAAGTAGAATGAGCTACAACAACTCAATAACTCCATATTGCATCCAACCTGACACACTGCATTGTCTTCCATTTACGCATATCACCATATTTCAGTGCAGAGTGCGATTCTATGAGCCAACCCACGTTACGCAAAAACCACATTACGCATAAATCATACAGCCTACTACCATGTCAATACACAAAGTAGAAAATCATTACATGTAATGCATTATATTGTGCCAAGCAAATACCACCCCATATGTGCCTGATAGACATACAGTACCTGAAACCGCAATTAGCCTTGCTAATGTTGGAACCCATTTCCTCAGCGTATCAGCATATTGAGAACGGAACAAACACTGACACTACACATATCCACATAGGTTTTATTTGTCGAAAATTTATTTTGCCTTGTCAGTTGGATGACACATCGACATACAGGCTAACGGGCATATATTTCCACCGTTAGCCTATATGTCGATGTGTCATTGGCCGGGCTAGCATGCTAAGCATTCGTTGCACGAACATACTAGCTTTGTTAGACAAGGTCATAAACTATATTGGACAATATAGTTTACATACGAAATGTCCATTTCCATTTATTACAAGTAATAAGAAAATATAAATGCCTTACTCACCTATCAAGGAGGAAATTATCAATTTTGGTGTCTGATGAAAATGTTTTCGCTGCCTTCAATCGTCTCCATCTTTTAAAGGCATCCCCGATACAAATCCTCGTTTTGTTCCTGGCTTTGTCATGAATAAGTTGAGAATCGTAACGACGCCAGTGGCAGTAGCTAGACGAAGGTGGCAGTGCGTAACTGGCAACCTGGATGTGACACACTCACAGACTTTCGTAATTGGTCAAACGATGGATGGCTGTAAATCTAATTTTGAAATGAGCATATCCCGGCTGAACTACCGTTATCAGTTATAGAGGTATTCGAAAATAACATGATTTATTAATGCCTTTTGACATATCAGGGCCATTTAATGATGACTTGACAATAAATTATTACATTTGACACCTTTAATTTTATACATTTTAACAGTGATACAAATGAAATCCAATCCAATCCAAAATAGCAAAAATGCATATTTTTCCCAATACATTTGACAATTCCTCCGTTTCACCCCACAGGTTAAGAGTCTAAGTGTCACCCTCGACAACATACTCTCTTTTCAAGCTCACATAAACAACATCCCCTGATCCGCCTACCTCCATCAACAAAACATTAATCAGCTCCGCCCATCCCTCACCCCATACTAGTGCCATCCTACAGTGCATACATGGCCTTGTCACTTCTCGTCTGGATTATAGTGACCAGGGCCTCATGTACGAAGATTTATGGAAATTTACTAAAAATTATATGACACCAACAACTTCAGATATGTTAATGTATGCACATGCATTAAATTAAGCACATTAATGGATGGATGGATATTTTGTAAATTCCAATTAATGTGGAATTAAGTGCACATGCTGGGCCACTCCCTGTCCACGCCCCCATTTAATTATGCAAATCATTAGCCTTGTGCCTGAGATTTCACACTCGCAAGAGTCAGAAAACACAACGATAATGATCATAATGGCAAACAATAAAAAAAATCACTGACAATGACTTGAAAGTGGTTCTTGCTGCACTTAAAAAATGTACTCTATTTGTTGCAAGTTAGTGCAGCCTTGCGACAGAGAAAAAGTGTGGTTTAGTTCGGGCTGGGCGATATTATTTATTTCACGTTAAAAAGACCAAACACCGCTTATTTGTTGTGTTCTTTGATTCTCCCCCGCTTCCCAGTCCCTCTAATGGGCTACTAAACTCCTCCCCTTCCTCCCAAGACGTGCTTGCACGTATAAGAACATCCATGATTGGTTGGTTGTTTACAATGGTGAGTCACGATTGGTTGAGATTAAGGCAAAACATTAGGGACAGGCCAATCAGAGGCAAGATAGGGTGGGTCATGGAACCAGGAAGGGAAATCACAACAGACATCCCAAATGACGACGAGAGAGTCATAGAAGAGGAGAGGGAATTTCAAGCGGGCGATTTATATAATTAAAAACTAGTGGAAGATGGCAGAGGGATTCTCTTCTTTAGATTTTTCTTTTAGCAATGTAGACGACGTCCAGGAAACCCACAATGCGTCTACTTGGCCATATTTGGACAAATGTATGCGTCTGGATAAAACATTAATTTCTGTTGTTTACCATGTAAGCCCAACTCAAAAATGTTTTCGAGTTGCCAAGCCGGGCATATTTTGCATGGGAAATGCTGCCAAAATTGTATGCCGAAGTGAGTACGATTATAGCCGCCCAATTAAGTGACCAGAACCGTACGTGTGTGACAGTCCATTAAATCGTCGACTGGGAATTAGAAAGTCCCTGCCTGCAAATGTATTTATTATCCGAGTTTGTTACATTTTATATTATTTGCACAGCTATGTTTTTTATTTTTACGTAGAAAAAATATTTTTCTATTTTATTTATGTTTTGTAATTCTGTGCTACTTAAACAGTTTCTTTTCTGTGCTGTTAATACCCATCTGGACTAACTGGGTTAATAAAAGTGCCACTGACTGTTTACAGTACAGTTGTCATTCAGTTCAATTTCAGTGAATCTCGCTCAAAATTGTATCTTTATATGTATACTTTCACGGGAAAATATTTCGAGATGTACTGTATATCGAGTATCGAGTTTAAGTAAAAATATATCGAGATATACTTTTTCGTCCATATCGCCCAACCCTAGGTTTAGTATTTCACACTTTACACACAGGTTTTTAAATGAGTATACCTTTGAACACAGAGACAATAAGGGGCTTGTTTTAAAGATTTTAAAATGTAGTTTAACCAGAAAAAAACAGCAAGTCACTAATTTGAACCACTGACTTGTAATAATGCTGTAAAGATGTGCATTACGGGGATTGATATTAGGACAATTATATAAATAAATGCACTCACCAAAAAGCCCCAAATCGCACACAATACCAGCTTGTAGTCTGTTCCAAACCTTGCTGTTACTTAGAAAGTACGTTGAACCAGGCCACACCGCTACAATGCTTGTTCATTACATTTGCACATCACATATGATCTGTACATTGATTGAATGAAAATGTTTCCTGTTGACATAAACATATTCGTCATATGATGCCGAGCAATGCATGTGCAGGCAATAGCTCCGATGACATTAGGAAAACTTGCTTTTGCTTCAAATTGCGCTTTAATTCCGTTCTTTTTCAGTTGCCTTGTACGGGAATAAATATACCTGGATAACATGCCGATAATTTCATGTGTTTTATTTTGCACCATGTGCTTTTATATCCATTCGTGTAATTGCACACAGTGGGATGTGTAAATTGTTCATATATTTCTAATATGCACATCAATCATTCTGATGAGTAATTGACATTTCTTAATTTAAACAGTTACCCAACATCACCTCTGAGTGTAGCAAAAATATACACTGCATGCAAAATTGTGCGTACAACAGCCTTGAAGATACAGTACATCTCAACTTTGCTGTAAAAAAGGGCTTACGCCAGGTTTTAGTATGTTAGCATGCTTAATACTTGAGGACCCAGCTCCTGTTAGGTCTCTCCAACAAGTAACTTCACAAACTTCAGCTTCTCCAGAACACTCCTTCCCCAATAATCACCGGAACCCCTTCCATTCAGCACATCACCCCTGGTCTTGCTGAAACTCCAGTATACAGCTCCAGTATCCAGTTTAAAATAAATCTCCTTACTGCTCCACGTTGCCACACCCTCCATAACACGGTCTCCTCCTCTTATCCGTCAACCATTGAGGACAGAGCCTACTTCTACTCAGCTCCTCGTCTTTGAAACTCACTACTCTCTGACCTCTACAATATGGATGTTACAATTGGCTAAAGATTGGACGTCAAAAGGAGAGGAAAGTACAACATGAATTAAGTGTCACACAAACGCGGCGACGCCACTAGAATAGGGACCTACAAAAAATAAGTTGCAGCAGGGAAAAGCTAGAGTGACTGCAACTCAGGGTACTGTCCAGAGTAAATGGCAAAGCCAAAAGGGAGCTACGCAGAAAAATAGCAATTTAAGAGAATACCTGATTGCAGGACGTGAGCATAGGCACGAAAACAATCTGGCACTGAAGAGCATGGCAGCAAGTCTTCCCTGTTAATTGCAAACAGTGCACAGGTGTGTGCAGGTGGCTCTGCTCTGGCTCAACAAGGCAAAGCAAAAAAAAAAAAAAGACAGGCAGCAGCATGAGCACCACGGTCAGAACATAATAAGCGCATTTACCCTCTTTAAATTCAGTCTTAAAACACACTTATTACCGACAGTTTATTCACTTTAATATTAGCTTTTTTTCCTGCAACTATAACTGACATTTGTATATACTGTTGGCCCTGCGATGAGGTGGCGACTTGTCCAGGGTGTCCCCCGCCTTCTGCCCGAATGCAGCTGAGATAGACTCTGGCAACCCCCGCGACCCCGAAAGGGACAAAGCGGTAGAAAAGGGATGGATGGATGGGTGGATGATTTATTTATTATTTATTCATTTTATTGGCCTAATAATAATGATTGCAGTGCTGACGTGGACCCTAATCTATATGCATCGTGTGAGTCTTGGTTGGAGGTAGGTTTTTTTGTTTTTTATCTTGAATTGGTTTTAAGAACCTGTTCAGAAAGAAGACATTTTCAATTTGTATATGCAAAATATTGCACTTCTGCTCTTTTGATGACTTGCATCTAATTTTGAATTAGCATATCCCAGTGAAGTGTACAGTAATTTGTCTTTGATGATTGGTGAGGCTGTAATAGATGGGGGATTGCTGGCGCTCCCCACTGCCCCGTCTCCCTCTCTCTCCCTACGCCGATTCTTTGAAATGTGCTTTGACTATCAGAAGTGTTCGAAAGCGCTGATATTTTACAGACCTGAAATGAAAGGGATTAGGTGAAAAAACCCAAGGCTATCTAGATTTACTCATGATAATTGTGTTTGTTTTTTTCATCCATGATAGAAAGCAGAGTTGGCTATAATCATCAAAAAATTCCAAAGCTTTATGCTTTGAAGCTTTTTAGCTGTTTTGTTTCAAAGCAAGTGAGACGCTGGAACAGCATGTCTGCATTCAGAGCATCCATGATACTCTGTCATCAGCCTCCAAAACTCCCTCCCCTCTCTCTTTTGTATTATTTGTATACAACAAAGCACATGCAAATGCTAGATAATGAACGAGTAGGAGACAGGCGATTGTAGAAATATAATTGTTTCAATTCCATTGTCAGGAACCTCATAGATTGTTTTTTTGTGGGTATACATAACACAGGAACATTGCAATTATATGCACAATTAGCTGTAATTTAGGTATAAGCATTTACCTTGTGTGCTTTAAACTTCAAAAAGATTTTTCAGAAACAACTTTTTTTTTTGTTGACAATAAGTAGCACTTAATACCTGTGAGCTCAGTTATATACTCAGGCCTGTGACGTTACACAATTATCACACAATTAACAACTCCGAAAGTACAGCGGCAGAACTTCACGTTGGCTGTGACTTACAGCCATATTGTTACAGCCTTTTGCCTGTTGACGCCAGCATCCCCTCAACCTATTTTCATTTTGCTTCAAATGACTTTCAGACTGAATTTATTTGTGTTCCTTTATGAAGTGCTCAACACTACTAAAAATGCAATATTGTTTTGGAAGTTACTTTTTCGTTCCCATCTTATAGATATGTTGCCTCTGGGGTTAATGTGTCAGAGTCATCTGACACATCATCTTGTTTGGATATCTTATATCTGTATATCTTAGTTTGTAATTGTGACATAATGTACATCCCTATGACGATCCTTTAGATACTCAAGATTATTTTCTATGCTTTCATTTAAAATGTGAGACAGTGTGCTCAGTCTTGCATGACGCTGTGAATGGTTCTGTAAAATCTGCATCATTTCATGCTAGGGGTGGCATGTCCCAGTGTGTGGAGTGGCGTGTTTGTCCCTCTTTTACCACGTTGAGGTATCCTTGAGTAAAAACCTCAGCCCCAGTGGGCTCATTAAGTTGTGTTATTAGTGTGTGAATGTGCTGGTAATTTCCTTGAATGCCAATATATTAGAAATGGGATATACAGTATTTGTTAATTTAATAGCTATCCATCCATTTTCTACCGCTTGTCCCTTTCAGTGTCGTGGGGAATGGGGGTGAAGGGGGGGCTAGAGCCTATCCCAGCTGCATTCGGGCGGAAGGCAAGGTACACCCTGGACAAGTCACCAACTCATCACAGGGCCAACACGGATAAACAGACAACCATTCACACGCTTTTAGTGTTACCAATCAACCTATCCCCACGTGCATGTCTTTGGAGGTGGGAGGAAGCCGGAGTACCCGGAGAGAACCCATGTGGTCATGGGGAGAACATGCAAATTCCACAAAGAAAGACCCTGAGCCCGGCAATCGAACCCAGGACCTTCTCCCTGTGATTAAAAATAAAATAAAAACATTTTCATGAATAAACAAAACAAATAATCCTGATTTGAATTGACACCAACTTGTACGTTGTCACCGTTGCACCCCTCAGCCATGCTTCAATTTTTGCAATGACAGGGTTCCTATGGGGTCCTAAAAACACTTACGTTTTAATCCATCCATCCATTTTCTACCGCTCGTCCCTTTCAGGGCCTCAGGGGGTGCTGGATTCGGGCGATAGGTGGGGTACACCTTGGACAAGTCGCCACCTCATCGCAGGGCCAACACAGATAGACAGACAACACTCACACTCACATTCACACACTAGGGCCACTTTAGTGTTGCCAATCAACCTATCCCTAGGTGCATGTATTTAGAGGTGGAAGGAAGCCGGCGTACCCGGAGGGAACCCACACAATCACAGGTAGAACATGCAAACTCCACACAGAAAGACCCCGAGCCCAGGGATTGAACCCAGGACCTTCGTATTGTGAGGCACATGCACTAACCCCTGTATCACCATGCTGCTCTTAGTTTTAATAGTAAATAGTAGTTAAATAGTCCTTTAATAGTTTTAAATCCAATCATTTTAATTTAAAGCATTTTAATGTCTTGAAATTTGATAAAATTTCATGAAATGTATTAAATACAAATTTGAAATGTCTTAAAAATATATTAACCTAATATTTACTCAAAACAAATTAAACAACTATTTTGGTTTTTGAGTGAGCTATTCATTACTACAAAACGAAACTAACGTACCTGTTCAGCAAGGTCAGAATGTATCGAGCACAACGAGCAAGTCTGTTCTGCTGGGTGCATGCACTTGTATCTTACAGCGGATCTTAGGCAGCAGGGGAGATTACAAAAGCCCAAAGCAAAGCCGAATATTGGTGTAAGATGGGTGAATGCAAGTTCGAAAATTTGTGAAGTTAATGCATGATTGAAGCCTGTGGATGTAAATGTGTAAACTGCGATATCACAACTTCAGTCAGGACCCAGATGTGGAGCTATTGTAGAGGATGGCTTATGTAGTTAAACATTGTGGTGAAAGGGAATGGAACAATAATACAAAATCCGGGACAAGTGCATGTAAAAGAATGGCAACAAACACCTGCACAAATGTACAAGGGTTGACTTTTTGTCTTTTTAGACAATTGTTTTGTCCACGCTCCCTGTTTTGTCACAACTTTGGGCAGAAGGTAATACTGTTGATGTTCAATTCTGGCAGCCAAAAACACTGCAACAGTAAAACATATGGCTTTAGCAGAGCGGTAACAGTCCCCTTTACAGACAATAATGTGTTAGAAATTGTATGGAACAAAAAGGGGTAGGGTTGAATAAGCTCTGCTTCTTCCTATTCATTTTCAGACATGTTGTAATGAAAGACATGTGATGTATCATATTGTAATTGTATGCATGTTCAAAATAAACTAACACCATAACCATATACCTGTATTGTTGTGTTTTGCTCCAACATTGCCGACTTGCTGGTTGTTGACGTCATGTGAAAACACTTGATATGAAGTACACTGCGCCTTCTTGACTTTGAAATATTGGGAATTAAAATAATTAGAATTCCATGGCAAATCTAAAAATGACTGTTATGATGTTTGCCTTTTTTTTTTTTTTTTTTTTACAGTTCCAAGCAATGACTAGTTTACAATTAAAAAAATAATTCTGGTGTTTTCAGTTGCAGTAGGTTAAGCGTTTTGTTTTGTAATGTAAAAGAGCAGTGAATTAATACAAATACCATACTTAAAATTCATTCTGGGCCTCCAGTTTTCCTTAATGCCTTTGTACTTTTTGTCAATATGGATGTGAAATGGGTCTTAAATGTTATTCATTATGGTCTTAAAAACAGCATAACAAATCTCACATGTGACCTGCTGAAACCTGCAGAGACCCTGAATGACATTATTTGTTGGCCCCATGCCCTTCTACTCCGCAAAGTTTTGTGGAAATAGGTTAGGCAGTTTTTGCACAATTCTGATTATTAATAAACAGCGAAACAATAAAACATTACCTCCTTAGTAAAGGTAAAAAAAAGTTTACTTCTTAAAATATTCACAAAAACTAATGTAAAGCATCTCGTGCAAACTTCAACGGATGGCTACGTTCTGCTCTGACTGCACACCTTTTTGTGTCCTTTACCTGTGGCATACAGGAAATTCTTCTGACGTCTTCACTATGGCATATCATCACAGTTTAAAACTATTTTTTTTTGCACTTTTGTTTGCACCCTTTGCAAACTCAGTATTTGCTTGGTGTGTAGGCCTATAAGAAGAGGAGGAGAGTATGAAACATAAAGCATGAGTGATGTTTCAGCAGTGGACCAGTGTCTTGCTAAGTCCACCTAATTTTGCTGAGAGGTTTTAGAATGTGCAAACGCAAAATTTATGGTCTTTGCACTGTTAAAGGATGATAAAAAATGCCTTCTATTGTTTAAGGGTTGGAGTAAGTGTATCTGTGATTCACTAAAGCCTGAAATAGCCCGCCACCACTTACAGTTCTGGTTCTGTCTCAGCTGTGAATCAGCGCTTACTACAGCATTGTGTCACATTAATATTTGAGTGCTACATATTATCAAGTAGATGTAGGACTTAAACAGCACTTGCACTGAAGTGTACTTACATCAACTCCTTGTTTATTTCTTCCAGAGACGTCCATGCAGTCGCCATAATGGTTTCAGTGTTTGTGTTGAACTTGACATCTGACCCCTGACCACCGGCATAAGCTTGGTAATCATTTCATTTATTTTTTATTTGATACATTATGATTGGTTTGCCATTTTAATCATAATCACTGATCTTTGTCTTTCACTTTTGTTTTCTTTATGTTATAATTATTTACCGGTATTGTGTTTGTGTTGTGTTTGTTTCTTCTATTACTCATTACCCCTAATTGTCAATGTGTTTGTTGTTTGGTATATTCCTTCATTTCTTTCAAATTATCTTTTTAATGACTCACCCACATTTTCATTTGTCTTAAAGCAACACTTTTTGTTTTTATACATGTATCACAACCCCTTTCACACCGCACTATTTTGCAGTATCACATCCCTTGTAATTTTTTTGATTTTTTTTCCCCCTGCAATTATAAAGCAACCCCCCCAGTAGGCCGATTATTCTTTTTTCACCATTCTTATTCCAGTCCTAATTAACAGAAGGGATTCAGTAGAAGAACTGGTAAGACGGTGGTGCAGAAGAGCCAAGACTAGACATTTGCTGAAAGAAGGGAGGGGGTAGGATAAGGGTGGTGCAGTTGGAGTCGCAAGGTTGCAGCCCAGAGCAGTAGACTTGCTTGTCTCAGCAGAGTAAACATAACCCCTCGTCTGCTCACAGTAATGACTAACCGAGGAAGACGTGCGCAGAAACACTATCAGGGGCGCTACCTTGTCCCGGTAGACCTCACGCACACCCTTCGTATCATCTCCCAGCCTTTGCATTCCTAAACACAAGCAGATCCATCCCGAGCACTGTTATTATTAAGGGTGCTGTGCATCTGCCCTTGTCTGTTTTTGTCGCTGAAAACTCTGTGGGACACCTACCTTATACAAGATGGATAAGGCGAGTCCCTCACTGAGCTTATTTCTTGTGCAGTCTTAATAGTGAACATTCCGATTTGTTTACTCTGACTCATCAGACCCCGAATGCCAAAAGTGGATTTGCAGCACAACAACAGGAAATTATGAGTGATTGGGAGCATCTTGAGATCTGACCTCCAGTTGTTTGACTGATTTTCTTTTAATTGCTTGCCGTCTTTCACTTGACACCGTCACAGCATTGCGCTGGAGGTGAGACGGATGAAACACTCATATATCGCCATGAGCTTGGTAAGATGCACTGGTTTGAAAACATTTGCAAATGGGATTGCAATCAAGCAGCGGTCCTTCTTTTGTTAATGAACACATTTATAATTGTTTCACATTTTCCAGTCACTGATGTTTTGGCCAAAACATTTGTATGCATATTTTGCTCAAATATTCTACTGTATACTTTGACCATATTTTGATTTGAAGTTTAATTAAATTGTCTGCAATTTATCTTGGGGTAAAATGTGGGAGATAATTACCATTTCACAAACAAGTGGACTTGGCTGTTTCACTCTTTTGATCAGGATGCCCTTGCAGCTTTTGTGCCACAAATACACCAATTTACCATTGTACCCCAATGCGCAAGAATACATCTAAAATACTTTGTAATACTAGCACATTTTGTAGAACTGCACATAATGGAATTTACAAACACGGACATTTATAACATGATTTGCATTTTATTTATCTAGCACAATTCTACCAGAAACATTTGTTATACTGAGATTAATAAAGACATCTTGCACAGTAATGAGGGCAACGTAGCTCCTGCAGTCAAGTACATGTACTGTGGAAAATCCCAAATAAAGTATCAGTTTTAGGATTTACATCAAGAGACAACATTATTTGCAGAGTAAGGTTGTATCAAAACAAAATCCCCAGTGTGTGCCGAATTTGCAACCTAAGAGCAGGATTCATTATCGTCCCACCAGATGAGAGACTTGAAGAGGCTAGGGCATAAGTTCTTATACAAAGTGGGATGTGGCCTTGGAATTTGCATGGCAGGCAGAAGCTGAAGCTGGGACCCAGAGAGGACAAGTCATTGCTATGCCTAGTGATGTGTGAGACAGCAGCAGAAGATTATTGTTAGCATACTGAGAAAATACCTTGAATTCCAATGATTATCCAAAGCACAGAAGGAAGTCAACACTTTCGCTCCCTCTGCTAGCCCCATCCTTGCTAGCAGATTCAACATCTGGTAAATAAGATAGACCATCATTTCAGTTATATGCACAATCCATGTTTGAAGGAAATAGGTGAAACAAGATAAAAGCAAGAAAAACGAGAAGATGTCAACCAAAAACCTAGCCTTAAGAGGCTGTTTAATGTGTTAAGGCAAAGCTTGTGAGTCTTCTAGGCTCACATAACACATCAAAGACCCTCGTTTTCCCCAAACGGCTGTAGTCTTAAGAAGAACTCATCATATTCAATCATGCGCTCACTCAATGATCTTGCAGAAGCTACCTCCCAACCTGTCATTTTGTTCATTAAAACCAGACAAACACAGGTTGACCAGTGTCACAGCAGAGCACACTGCAGCAATCACATCTTGTCGTCCTTGTCCATCGTTGACCTGTTTTGTTAACCCTTACTGTATATCACCGCCTGATCAGATGTCACTCAATTAAAGGCACCTTAATGGAGCTAGAGCAAGCTCCGTATTTGCCATAGATGCTGTGGAAAAGGTTTCAGAGAAGGGGTCCCTTAGCACCATAATGTTATGCCAGAAATTCACTAGCTAGCTAAACTTTTAGACCCAATCAATCAGAACTGTGTGCTGGACTTTTTTTTAGTTGCAAAATTAAAAAGGGCATTTCAAGTAAGTCACCGAGGATTTGCCCATTTTATAGTCGGCTGTGAGAAGACGTACTAGAATTAATAGACCTCTCCTAATATGCCTTGCAATGACGGTCCCTGAACACCCTGATCAGGTGAGGCCCAGTGAAGCAAAGATCATTTATAAGTGGTTCATTATTTTACCTCCACAGTCCTCTGACTGCCATTGATTTAATAAACACTGATGTAGCTCCTTGTTGAAGAGAAGTGCCATTTTTCGCTTCTCAGATTTGTTATCTATGTTATCTCGCTCATCATTCTAGCTCAGGCCTCAGCAGTAATACACGGATGAATCTTTGCTGAGAACAAGAAAGGGCTCCATACTGCAAATTTACTGCTGCACATATTCCTTTTAATGTCATTGAAATATTCTTTAGAACATTTTATCTACTTAGCTGGTGCACCCAGACAAAGCTTTATATATCGGCACTTGGGTGAAGATATGTCAAAGAATGACAATTATCTGTGAATGGGGCTACAATAATTAATGATCTATCAATGATGATTAATGCATTTGTTTTTTGTTTTTTAATGTTTGATGGAACTATACGCTGTTTGAAACAGGCAATGGTCTTTGCCATTGTGTATTCCCTGCAGTAAACAGAGGCAGAAGCTCTATAGAACACTATAAAAAGTGTGGTAAAGTGATGAAAAGAAAAACTGACTATTATTAAGGTTAACTGACAGTAAAGGCTCCTGATCTGTTTTTGTAACTGAGAGGCTTGTTTTTTTTCTGCTGGTTGTTCCTGTGCAGGGTTAAAAGCAGTTTGTGGTCAGGCTGCGTGTGTATGGCGGGCACATCAAATCAAGATGAAATGGAATGATCAATTTGGCCTGCATTAATCCCTCCTCCCCAGCTACATTTTATTGATTTTTTTGTTCAGCTTTCTTGATAACAAGAATCATTTAAAGGTCACATTTTGATGTCTGTCAAAAAGAAAACATTCTTAATGCATTGTGAGTGGCCTTTAAGGCTTACGTTTGTCAGAAAGCAGAGTGAATCTTGGGATTTCAGACAGATTATATTGGAAACAGGCTATGTAACAACAAGGTGTTTACAAAGTAGATACCACTCATTGGTCTATTAAAAGAGGTAATTAGAGATTCAAGTTTCCCTTCTCGGTAATACTTATGGTACATACCAACATGTGTTCCCGTTAAGCATCAATTTTTAATTATTCAGAAAACTGCAGACTTTGGAACCCACAGTGGAGTTGCTCAGAATAGCTTGTTAGTCTGCTGTTTTGATGGCATGCAAGAGTATTTGAAATGACTGTCTTTTTGCCCATATGATATGCATCGTATTTTTTAATGTCACTATGGACAGTATAATTCCGAATTTAAAAAATTGGACCAGGGCCAATTCTGTTTGTTTACTTACACCAGACATGTATCAAATGTGTCGCATCTATACATCCGACCAGTACATCATTAAAAAGCGATGAATGTCAAAATTATTCGCCAAAATAGATCGTTGTGAAAAGAAATCGTCGACTAATGAATAGCAGGCATCAAAGCAAATGTCCCAAAACTGCAAAAGCCAAAATATTTGCCCTCTCCCTTCTTAATCCATCCATCCATCCATCCATCCATCCATCCATCCATCCATCCATCCATCCATCTTCTTCCGCTTATCCGAGGTCGGGTCGCGGGGGCAGCAGCTTAAGCAGGGAAGCCCAGACTTCCCTCTCCCCAGCCACTTCGTCCAGCTCCTCCCGGGGGATCCCGATGCGTTCCCAGGCCAGCCGGGAGACATAGTCTTCCCAACGTGTCCTGGGTCTTCCCCGTGGCCTCCTACCGGTCGGACGTGCCCTAAACACCTCCCTAGGGAGGCGTTCGGGTGGCATCCTGACCAGATGCCCGAACCACCTCATCTGGCTCCTCTCGATGTGGAGGAGCAGCGGCTTTACTTTGAGCTCCCCCCGGATGGCAGAGCTTCTCACCCTATCTCTAAGGGAGAGCCCCGCCACCCGGCGGAGGAAACTAATTTCGGCCGCTTGTACCCGTGATCTTGTCCTTTCGGTCATAACCCAAAGCTCATGACCATAGGTGAGGATGGGAACGTAGATCGACCGGTAAATTGAGAGCTTTGCCTTCCGGCTCAACTCCTTCTTCACCACAACGGATCGATACGGCGTCCGCATTACTGAATACGCCGCACCGATCCGCCTGTTGATCTCACGATCCACTCTTCCCTCACTCGTGAACAAGACTCCCAGGTACTTGAACTCCTCCACTTGGGGCAGGGTCTCCTCCGCAACCCGGAGATGGCACTCCACCCTTTTCCGGGCGAGAACCATGGACTCGGACTTGGAGGTGCTGATTCTCATCCCAGTCGCTTCACACTCAGCTGCGAACCGATCCAGCGAGAGCTGAAGATCCTGGCCAGATGAAGCCATCAGGACCACATCATCTGCAAAAAGCAGAGACCTAATCCTGCAGCCACCAAACCAGATCCCCTCAACGCCTTGACTGCGCCTAGAAATTCTGTCCATAAAAGTTATGAACAGAATCGGTGACAAAGGGCAGCCTTGGCGGAGTCCAACCCTCACTGGAAACGTGTCCGACTTACTGCCGGCAATGCGGATCAAAGTCTGGCACTGATCATACAGGGAGCGGACCGCCACAATCAGACAGTCCGATACCCCATACTCTCTGAGCACTCCCCACAGGACTTCCCGAGGGACACGGTCAAATGCCTTCTCCAAGTCCACAAAACACATGTAGACTGGTTGGGCAAACTCCCATGCACCCTCAAGGACCCTGCCGAGAGTATAGAGCTGGTCCACAGTTCCACGACCAGAACGAAAACCACACTGTTCCTCCTGGATCCGAGGTTCGACTATCCGGCGTAGCCTCCTCTCCAGCACACCTGAATAGACCTTACCGGGAAGGCTGAGGAGTGTGATCCCACGATAGTTAGAACACACCCTCCGGTTCCCCTTCTTAAAGAGAGGAACCACCACCCCAGTCTGCCAATCCAGACGTACCGCCCCCGATGTCCACGCGATGCTGCAGAGTCTTGTCAACCAAGACAGCCCCACAGTATCCAGAGCCTTAAGGAACTCCGGGCGGATCTCATCCTTGTCACCGAGGAGCTTTTTAACTACCCCAGCAACCTCAGCCCCAGAAACAGGAGAGCCCACCACAGATACCCCAGGCACTGCTTCCTCATAGGAAGACGTGTTGGTGGGATTGAGGAGGTCTTCGAAGTATTCCCTCCACGGATCCACAACATCCGCAGTCGAGGTCAGCAGAACACCATCCTCACCGTACACGGTGTTGATAGTGCACTGCTTCCCCTTCCTGAGGCGGCGGATGGTGGTCCAGAATCGCTTCGAAGCCGTCCGGAAGTCGTTTTCCATGGCTTCCCCGAACTCCTCCCATGTCCGAGTTTTTGCCTCCGCGACCGCCAAAGCCGCACACTGCTTGGCCTGTCGGTACCTGTCTGCTGCCTCAGGAGTCCCATGAGCCAAAAGAACCCGATAGGACTCCTTCTTCAGCTTGACAACATCCCTCACCGCCGGTGTCCACCAACGGGTTCTAGGATTACCGCCACGACAGGCACCAACTACCTTGCGGCCACAGCTCCAATCAGCCGCCTCGACAATAGAGGTGCGGAACATGGTCCATTCGGACTCAATGTCCAGCACCTCCCTCGTGACATGTTCAAAGTTCTTCCGGAGGTGGGAATTGAAACTCTCTCTGACAGGAGACTCTGCCAGACGTTCCCAGCAAGCCCTCACAATGCGTTTGGGCCTGCCAGGTCTGTCCGGCATCCTCCCCCACCATCGCAGCCAACTCACCACCAGGTGGTGATCGGTAGAAAGCTCCGCCCCTCTCTTCACCCGAGTGTCCAAAACATGAGGCCGCAAATCCGACGACACAACTACAAAGTCGATCATGGAACTGCGGCCTAGGGTGTCCTGGTGCCAAGTGCACATATGGACACCCTTATGTTTGAACATGGTGTTCGTTATGGACAATCTGTGACGGGCACAAAAGTCCAATAACAAAACACCGCTCGGGTTAGCCATTCTTCCCAATCACGCCTCTCCAGGTTTCACTGTCGCTGCCAACATGAGCGTTGAAGTCCCCCAGTAGAACGAGGGAATCACCCGGGGGAGCACCCTCAAGTACTCCCTCGAGTGAATCCAAAAAGGGTGGGTACTCTGAGCTGCGGTTTGGCGCGTAAGCGCAAACCACAGTCAGGACCCGTTCCCCCACCCGAAGGCGGAGGGAAGCTACCCTTTCGTCCACCGGGTTGAACTCCAACATGCAGGCTCTGAGCCGGGGGCAACAAGAATTGCCACCCCAGCCCGTCGCCTCTCACTGCCGGCAACGCCAGAGTAGAAGAGAGTCCAGCCCCTCTCCAGAGAACTGCTTCCAGAGCCCTTGCTGTGCGTCGAAGTGAGTCCGACTATGTCTAGTCGGAAATTCTCCACCTCGCGCACTAGCTTAGGCTCCTTCCCCCCCCCAGCGAGGTGACGTTCCACGTCCCAAGAGCTAGCTTCTGTAGCCGAGGATCGGACCGCCAAGTGCCCTGCCTTCGGCTGCCGCCCAGCTCACATCGCACCCGACCTCTATGACCCCTGCTATGGGTGGTAATCTTCAAAGCAAAATGGTTTACTTAAAGGCCTACTGAAATGACATTTTTTTATTTAAACGGGGATAGCAGATCTATTCTATGTGTCATACTTGATCATTTCGCGATATTGCCATATTTTTGCTGAAAGGATTTAGTAGAGAACGACGATAAAGATCGCAACTTTTGGTATCTGACGAAAAAAAGCCTTGCCCCTACCGGAAGTAGCGTGACGTAGTCAGTTGAACATTTCCGCAAAGTTCCCTATTGTTTACAGTGATGGCGGCCAGAAGTGAGAGCAATTCGGACCGAGAAAGCGATGATTTCCCCATTAATTTGAGCGAGGATGAAAGATTTGTGGATGAGGAAAGTGCAAGTGAAGGACTAGTGGGGAGTGGAAGCGATTCAGATAGGGAAGATGCTGTGAGAGGCGGGTGGGACCTAATATTCAGCTGGGAATGACTACAACAGTAAATAAACACAAGACATATGTATACTCTATTAGCCACAACACAACCAGGCTTATATTTAATATGCCACATTATATGCTAGCTCCTAGCTCCCGTCCATATAACCCGCCAATACAATTCAAACACCTGCACAACACACACAATCACTCAGCCCAAAGGACCGTTCACTTAACCCAAGG
Organism: Entelurus aequoreus; assembly: GCF_033978785.1. NCBI lineage: Eukaryota > Metazoa > Chordata > Actinopteri > Syngnathiformes > Syngnathidae > Entelurus > Entelurus aequoreus. The sequence goes on from NC_084737.1 coordinate 34,158,329, forward strand.
TTCATAAAGCTTATATATTTACCCAAAGTTACGTACGTGACACGCACGTACGGGCAAGCGATCAAATGTTTGGAAGCGCAGCTGCGTACTCACGGTACCTGATATTCAGCTGGGAATGACTAAAACAGTAAATAAACACAAGACATATATATACTCTATTAGCCACAACACAACCAGGCTTATATTTAATATGCCACAAATTAATCCTGCATAACAAACACCTAGGTGTTTGTTATGCTAGCTCCTAGCTCCTAGCTCCCGTCCATATAACCCGCCAATACAATTCAAACACCTGCACAACACACACAATCACTCAGCCCACAGGACCGTTCACCTAACCCAAGGTTCATAAAGCTTATATATTTACCCAAAGTTACGTACGTGACACGCACGTACGGGCAGGCGATCAAATGTTTGGATGCGGAGCTGCGTACTCACGGTAGCACATCTGCGTATCCAAATCAAAGTAATCCTGGTAAGAGTCTGTGTTGTCCCAGTTCTCTACAGGCGTCTGTGTATCGAAGTCAAAGTCCTCCTGGTAAGAGTCTCTGTTGTCCGAGTTCTTCGATCTTGACTTCATCTTTCGGAATGTAAACAATGAAACACCGGCTGTGTTGTGTTGCTGACTTCCCTCGCAAAATACTCCGCTTCGCACCGACAACTTTCTTCTTTGCTTGCTCAGCTTCTTTCTCCATAATGCAATGAACAAATTGCAACAGATTCACCAACACAGATGTCCAGAATACTGTGGAATTATGAAATGAAAACAGAGCTATTTTGTATTGGCTTCAATGGGCTACCGATACTCCTGTTTCACTGGCTACGTCACGCGCATACGTCATCATCCAAAGGCGTTTCCAACCGGAAGTTTAGCGGGAAATTTAAAATTGCACTTTATAAGTTAACCCGGCCGTATTGGCATGTGTTGCAATGTTAAGATTTCATCATTGATATATAACAGACCTGGGCATTCTGCGGCCCGCGGGCCGCATCCGGCCCTTTGTACGTCCCTGTCCGGCCCGCGTGAGGCCAATCATAAATTACAAAATACATTTTAAAAAGTATCTATTTCGAGTGTGCAATACAACGGTGCTGCTTTTGTTTTGAAAAGCTTTTTGTATTACTTCCGTGTGGACGTATGCTCGTGCGCGCAGCGGCAATCACAAATTACAAAATACATTTAAAAAAACATCTTTGTCGTGCGTGCAATACAACTGTGCTGCTTTTATTTTGAAAAGTGTTATTTATGGGCGTATGTCCTGTGGGTGAAGGCGCACAGCGACAAGTGATGCCTGGTTATCCCCGAGACGCTAAAAAGAGAAAAGTTGATGACGAATGGCGTGTTTTCAACAAGACATGGACTGCCAAGTAAAGGTAAAGCTGTGTGCTTAATTTGTGGTACACACGTTGCTGTGTTTAAAGAATTAGTGTAACGACCTGCTGAAGTTGATGTTGTCTTCTTGAGTTGCGTAGACATGCGTGTGGAAGGAACGAGAAGTTGAGCTGTGTTAGTTTAGCTTGCTCAATAAAAGTTTAAAAAGAGCGTCAGACTTGGTGTGCACTTCTTCTGGACGCTACAATTGGTGTCAGAAGTAAAACTTTGCGCATACTGCGCTGTTTGTGTGCTACGTCATCGGGAGGTACGTGCCACGTGAGGAGCTCGCCGCAAAGAGAGAGAGAGAGAGAGAGGGAGGAGCGAGGCAGCGTTTACAGGTGCAGCGCACGCTGCTTTGCCATGGGGGAATTCCGCCCTCAATGAAGACTCCCAGGTTTGATGGCAAGGCGAACTGGGAGGCATTTCATCCCACTTCTGACATCAATTGTAGCGTCCAGAAGAAGTGCACACCAAGTCTGACACTCTTTTTAAACTTTTATTGTGCAAGCTATACTAACACAGCTCAACTTATCTCGTTCTTTCCACACGCACATCTATCCTCACTCCTCATTTCCGCAACAGCAACGCTTCCTCCTTCTTCACCAATCACCTTACAGGCGTGCTACGTTCACAACAAAGAGGATGCAGGATAAAGTGACAGAAATTGAAATTTTTGCATTGTATTACACATCAGAAAGTGTTGTGTAAGAAAGTGTTAAAAATAAAACCATCAAAAGCCATCTGCTTTTGTATAAAGATAAGTTAGGTTAAATGAAAATATTATTATTATTATTATCTATCTTACGGTATATCAAAAATAATTTAAGCAAAATTTAATTGAAATATTGTCGGTTTGGCCCTCCAGCAGTGCTCGGGTTGCTCATGCGGCCCCCGGTAAAAATTAATTGCCCACCCCTGATATATAAACTATCAGACTGCGTGGTCGGTAGTAGTGGGTTTCAGTAGGCCTGTTGACTCCGGTTGAATAAAATATTTAAAATTGACACAAATGTGCCAAGACTAAGACCTACTAGAATTGGAGCCTTGTTTACTTCTGTAAACACATTGAAGCGTGTGTAAGGTCATTATGTCATATGCGCATGGGGGTCAATTCAGTGATGCGTCTCGTTCACACTAGGAATAATTTTTTTTTGGTAATGTGAACATCTACATAAAAACATCTGATTTAACAAAAAAATCTGAATCTGCCATTGTGGAGGTGGTTGATAAAGGGATGGCAGCTAAGCTGGCATCGATAATGACCAATCCCTCTCACCCCATACGTGACACTTTGGATGCCCCAAGTAACTCCTTCAGCAAATAAATGTTACATCCTCAGTGTAGGAAGGAGCGCTATTACAAGTCATTTATATCCACAGCCATAAGACGTTTTAACACACAAATATAAATACTGCAATCTGTACAAACTTGTATCTTTTTAGTGTGCAATGTGTGCCAGGTATGCAATATGGATGTAACTAAAGTGTTATTATTTTTACTTTTTCTACTTTCATTTTATTGCTTTTTAGTTGTTTATTTCTTGTCCCGTTTCATGCTGTAAGCAATTTTTACAGTGCAACAAAGAAATATCCCCAATGTGGGATACTTAAAAGTCCATCCTATCCTATCCTATCATATTTTATATAGAGCTGAAATCCTTGACCACTGTCTGAGGCACATATGATTCTTTGTAAGAGGTGCCTCCACACTTTGGGTTGTACAGTTGTTTGAAAAATAACAGTAATGCTGGGTTCTGTGACACAATCATCAATCTACTTGTAACTTTATCGCTGGCCAACTCAAGTAACACTTATTCAATTGAGTTTCATTCCAACTTTTTAAATTGTGAATGTAAAAAAATGTATTACATGCTGACCTAGCTCTGTAAAGAGGGGTGGTTCTGAATTAACAGGTTAATACAGCATATTTCAGCAGGTTGCAAAGGACAACTGTTCCACCAAGTAGAGCTGTTGCAAGCTCCAGTGATGCTTAATCACATCAACTTATCTTATCTCCATTAGAATCCATTTATTGGCCCAGGATGAGGCTTCCCAACTAGATTCGCCAGGAAGAAAATTGTCCTTTTCTGGAGGGGCGGAATCTTAATTGCAAAATATAGGACTTGGAATAGAATTACAATAAAGGCTAATGCAATGCGCCTTGAAGGGAAGTTAGTTATTCTGAAGAAAAGTGTTTGGTGCCGTCAAGCGGTCTTTCACAGATTGTTTACTTTCAGTACTTTTTTCCTAAGAATGTATTTTAAAGTATCCCAAAATAAATATTTTCACATTAATTCAAGAGAAAAAAGAGCAGTATAGATAACACAAGAGGGGTTAGAGCTGCTGCCTAACAGCAAGAAGGTTGTGGAATTGCATGGGTTTTCTTTGCACACTGCTACTTCTTTTTACCATCCAGAAACATGTACATTATTGTTAATTGAAGACAACATTTGTGTTTTTGTGAATTCTTGTTTTTCCCTGTGTCAGTCCAGTCCAGGGTGTACCCCATCTTGCACGCTTCAAATAAAAACGCTAGCTTCCCTGTCACCCTAAACAGGATTGGCACTATGGAAAGTTAATGGTTGAACTGTTTGGACACGACATGACGGCACATTATAATTTGTGGTCGTCACGTTATCTCTGTTCTCAATGGGTACTAGGCGCCATTGAGCCCTTCTGGAAGAAAAATGCCCTACGCTTGTGTTGTTTTCAATGTTATGAACCGTTCAAATCGTAAAATTTTCTTCAGAATTTTTCGAGAGGTAATCAAGAAGGGCGGAAGAGTGCAAGATTTTAGGAAATGACTTCCACAAAAGTGGCTCTCATACATAGCACTCCAGTCCAAGGGAGCAGAATCAAAGAATGCACAAGTTTGCAGTGATCACTTTGTTAAAGGTTTGTTTGATATATTTTGAATATACTTTACTTGTTTAGTATTATATCGATATTGTCTGTATTTTAATTTTTAACAAACAGGAGGAGGAATGATACTTTGTCAGGAAATGTACTTCTTGTTTATCTTGTGCACGAATGTGTCAGAATACATATGAATACAGTACAAAAATTAAATTATGGTGAAGATTCAGTAATTGTTAGTTTGTTAAATGGATAAGCAGTCTAGGGTGTCAGCTGTCACGTGCTAGTCGTTGCAGTTTGTTAAGATGGACGCGTCCTTGCAAAACGCAAAGTTGAATCATGAAATGCAAAACGATGCATGATTTATCTGAGAGAATCTTTACACCATTGTCCTTGACCCAGCCACACACAAAGAAGTTGTAGGCCCCCATGCTTTTCCAAGGTTTCATCCGTTTTGCCGTGTAGAATGACGTCTAGGGTACAAGATAGATTGATAAGTCTGGGAGCGCCGCGACTAATCCTGGATATAACTCGACAAATCGCTATTTGATAAAGTATAGGGATCTATTCCATTGCATAGTTTTATTTTTTGCTTATATTTGCTTTTTGCAAGAATATCTAGGCCCTTGCGTACTCAGAGAGTTTGCGCGCTGCTTGCTGCACAACAAGCTTGACTTGGTCGACCACCACTTTTTTCCACTTTTGGGAAAAAGTCATGTGACGGAATACAAGCAATATACAGTATTAATGACCATTCTAGTTGACTATTATGAATACTTAAACATTGTTTTAGCTACACAATGTTAAGTGTGGTGTGAGAGGTTAAGTCTTAAATGTGGTTGTAAGTGTTTTGTTTGATGGTTTGTTTGCTATATGGTAGAATTTTACAAAATCTACTTTATCATATTTTTTTAGTTGAGTCGAATGGACGGACATATTTAAGTTTTTTCAGCCTTGGCAGAGTTCTGCACTATACTGAATACCATTTTAGCTGTGTATCCTTTCAGTCTTACTTACCTGTCCTAGATGTCTTGCACTAGGAGAAAGCTGACTGAAGAGCAGCCAGCCCTACCACTCATTGTGGCTGGGTCAATATAAAACCTCATTACCAGGGTGTCATAGAAAATTTGTGCACTTTCTGCTCCATCTAGCAGCAATTTTGCTGTATAAGCACTACTCTCGTTTGTTTTAAGCATTTTCACCAAAGGAAGGCTTAGAAACTGGAGCCTTTCGCCCACTGGAGTCTTGCTGGCCCAGTTGTTCCAGCTTTGCCTCTTCTCCTATGCATGCTGCGTCCTTATGTGTGTGCCGTATATGTAATGATTCTTAAGGCTCCATTATGCTATAGCGTCCGCACTAGGCATGGCCTTTTGATGGCGTCATGATTTAGTGCGCAACTTGCAATTTTCATCCAAAACACCAGGAGCAGTGTTTCTTGAGGGAGCAACCACAGATGTCATTGACAAGATATTTACCTTCTTTGTAATAGTGAGCAATGAAGACAGCGTCATCCACACCCTTGTTATTGTTGGAACTAATCATTCAAAAACAACAATTTACTTTTAATGTACATGTTGCTCAACAACCAGAGGAGAAAATGTTTATGAAGTTGGACTGTGCAATCCCTGAACGAGTTGCAGAGGACAGGCACATTTGCAACGCTATTGGTCTGTCCGAGCTGTGGGACACCAGAGAGCAAAGTTATTTTAAATAAACAAAACTGTTTAAGAATGGTTGTCAGTCTATCTCTGAGCTGGCGACTTGTCCAGGTTGTACCTTGCTTTCCACCTGCTGAGATAGGCTCCAGGACCCCTGTGACACTGAACGGGACAAGTGGTAGAAAATGGATGGATGTTTAAGAACAATTTTTTTTTGATGTGCAGACATTGTGTGCAAATCAAGCATCACTGCAAACAGCAAGCTGTAAACAACAGAGTAATTATTTTTGGAGTGCACCTACAGTATATACAGTATTAATAATTACATAATAGATAATATTTAATCACTGTTTTTACTCATATAATAATTTGTACATTTCAAGTATAACGTCTGGTCTTCTGTGCTAATGGACCTTATTAGCAATAGCTGACCAATCACAGCTCTGCGGTCGGCGTTGCCACAGACGTAATGTTAGAATTTTGCAGCACCTTGGCGAGCTCATAACTGGTACTGCTGTTTACAGGTTGTAATATGCCCCCATACATACTGTATATGATACTCTGGTTCTGCGGCAACAAGGACCATAATAGGAATGGTCGGCAGTACGTTATATTGTGTGTGAACATGACTTGTTCAGAGGGTGTATTTTGTATCAACATTTTTATTTAAAGTGACTGTTGTAACATTATATTGATTCATTCCAGCTCCTATCACTCCCCATCTCTTTAATTACCATTGTTTGCTTAGGACGAAGAAAGCTAATGAGCTAATAAATAGTCGACAGTGTCATGGTTGCTCACTAGTTGACTCTCCAGAAAACATTGATACTAGTCCCAAAGTGACACTCTGGGGTTGCTCCATGTCAGGTACTGTACCACAAGTCAAGATGAGTAAGAAAGAAAGACAAGTTAATTAATGTGTTTTTGCCAAAACAGGAGTGCTTGGTTCACTTTTGACTTGAAAGACGAGCCAATTCCTTTTATGTGTTTTAAAGGCCTACTGAAACCCACTACTACCGACCACGCAGTCTGATAGTTTATATATCTATGATGAAATCTTAAGTGCAATTTTAAATTTCCCGCGAAACTTCCGGTTGAAAACGTCTATGTATGATGACGTATGCGCGTGACGTCAATGATAGAAACGGAAGTATTCGGACACCATTGTATCCAATACAAAAAGCTCTGTTTTCATCGCAAAATTCCACAGTATTCTGGACATCTGTGTTGGTGAATCTTTTGCAATTTGTTTAATGAACAATGAAGACTGCAAAGAAGAAAGCTGTACGTGGGATTGGTGTATTAGCGGCTGGCTGCAGCAACACAACCAGGAGGACTTTGACTTGGATAGCAGACGCGTTATCCGACGCTAGCCGCCGACCGCATCGATGATCGGGTGAAGTCCTTCGTCGCTCCGTCGATCGCTGGAATGCAGGTGAGCACGGGTGTTGATGAGCAGATGAGGGCTGGCTGGCATAGGTGGATAGCTAATGTTTTTAGCATAGCTCTGTGAGGTCCCGTAGCTAAGTTAGCTTCAATGGCGTCGTTAGCAACAGCATTGTTAAGCTTCGCCAGGCTGGAAAGCTTTAACCGTGTAGTTACAGGTCCATGGTTTAATAGTATTGTTGATTTTCTGTCTATCCTTCCAGTCAGGGGTTTATTTCTTTTGTTTCTATCTGCAGTTAAGCCCGATGCTATCACGTTAGCTCCGTAGCTAAAGTGCTTCGCCGAGGTATTGTCGTGGAGATAAAAGTCACTGTGAATGTCCATTTTGCGTTCTCGACTCTCATTTTCAAGAGGATATAGTATCCGAGGTGGTTTAAAATACAAATCCGTGATCCACAATAGAAAAAGGAGAAAGTGTGGAATCCGATGAGCCCTTGTACCTAAGTTACGGTCAGAGTGAAAAAAGATACGTCCTGCACTGCACTCTAGTCCTTCACTCTCACATACCTCATCCACAAATCTTTCATCCTCGCTCAAATTAATGGGGTAATCCTCGCTTTCTCGGTCCGAATCGCTCTCGCTGCTGGTGTAAACAATGGGGAAATGTGAGGAGCCTTTCAACCTGCGACGTCACGCTACTTCCGGTACAGGCAAGGCTTTTTTTATCAGCGACCAAAAGTTGCGAACTTTATCGTCAATGTTCTCTACTAAATCCTTTCAGCAAAAATATGGCAATATCGCGAAATGATCAAGTATGACACATAGAATGGATCTGCTATCCCCGTTTAAATTTTAAAAAATAATTTCAGTAGGCCTTTAAGACATTTTTTTTTTTTTTAATCAAGGAAGCACTTCAATTTGAGTTGCAACACAAATAATTAAGACAAGTAGTACCCTGACATAGTCACATATATATGTTATTGCTTTTCTGTACATCTAGTGATAAATATCTAAGTCCTGCATCGATAATGTTTTTTTTTAGTTACATTAGTTATTTTTAATGTTGTTTTTATTTTCTTTGAGTTTAATTTATTTTCTGAGTGTCAGATGCTATTCTTGTTAGATAGGAACATATATTTTACATGACAAAAGAGGTTTTATGGCATGTCGGAAGTATTCATGACTAATAAATAGGCTGGCAAAAATATACATTTTAGTTAGTGTAATGAAGAATCCTGGTGCACTGGTGTATTCTTGTTACTGTGTTAAAACAATATTTTCATATCACTATATCTTGAGTACGGGAATCCTCAAAAGTGCAGTCAAATATGTAATACTATGAGTAGTTTTAGTAAATTTCAACTGAAATGTTAATTTGTAATTGACCAGTTTTGGGGATAGGTTGATTGGCAACACTAAATTGGCCCTAGTGTGTGAATGTGAATGTTGTCTGTCTATCTGTGTTGGCCCTGTGATGAGGTGGCGACTTGTCTAGGGTGTACCCCACCTTCCGCCCATGCGCAGCTGGGATAGGCTCCAGCCCCCCGCTCCCCCGCGACCCCATAATGGACAAGCGGTAGAAAATGGATGGATGGATGTTCAGTTCTGAGAAGACAACATGCTTACACATTAATTGAATCTCATTAAACAGTCTTGTGTCACTAAGTTCACAATATTTTTTGTTGTGCTAATGGGTCACTGCCCCTTAGTTAGGGTCAGTGACATTTGATTGACCTTATCATCACAGAAAATTTCAATCCCTGATGTCTGTTCATCACATTTTAGGATACATTTGTTCAGAAACACTAATTTTTTTTACTGTGATAATTTTGAGAACAAAACTTTTCAGAAATGCGATAATTATCTCAGAGACATTTGCATTCTGGGCAGCACGGTGGCAGAGGGGTTAGTGCGTCTGCCTCACAATACGAAGGTCCTGAGTAGTCGTGAGTTCAATCCCGGCCTCGGGATCTTTCTGTGTGGAGTTTGCATGTTCTCCCCGTGACTGCGTGGGTTCCCTCCGGGTACTCCGGCTTCCTCCTACCTCCAAAGACATGCACCTGGGGATAGGTTGATTGGCAACACTAAATTGGCCCTAGTGTGTGAATGTGAGTGTGAATGTTGTCTGTCTATCTGTGTTGGCCCTGCGATGAGGTGGCGACTTGTCCAGGGTGTACCCCGCCTTCCGCCCGATTGTAGCTGAGATAGGCTCCAGCGCCCCCCGTGACCCCGAAGGGAATAAGCGGTAGAAAATGGATGGATGGATGGCATTTGCATTCTTGATCTCCCATTTGGGCCTGCAGCTCCATCCCTAAATTGTCTCTAATTGGGAAGGTGTGTGTGTGGGTAGGTGCAGAGGAGCTGGCTGGTGCCACTTTACAAAATAATTTTCAACAACAAGATCAAGCTTTTGTTAAGCAGCATAGAGCTCCACTGGGGCATTTAATTCTGTTGATGGGTCAGCAGGGAGTGGACCGCACTAGAAATATAAGTATTTGAACAGAAAACAGTCGCATATTGTGGCGAAGAAGATTCTATTTCCCTTTCTGGTTTGATTTGAACTCACAGCAACAATGTTCCACTGCCATTTGTTTCCTATACTTTAGTTTCTTCCTTCAACCATGTTATATGTTTACCTCAGCCACGATACTTGTTCTAAGAGTCTGACTATAGCATTTAGTTGTATAAAGCACCACACATTTAATTTGTCCTACATCCCCAATCAAGTAACAGTTAGTCAAGGATAAATACATATTTTTTTGTTTTTCAATTATTTTTACTTGTGGCTCTCAAGTAAAAAAAAACAAGGAAATTAATGTATTGGAAAAACTGGCAGCTGATTTTTTCTCCCATTTTCCATGCTCCTTAGATGAGATTCAAGTGTATTTAGGGTGTAACAGAATAGTAAACTCACAATACAATACAAAATGGGATATAGGTCACACTAAATGACATGTATAGGCGCAACTAAATTCTAATGAGTAATTTTTTATTAAATGTTCATTCCTCAAACTTCACTTAATCTGGAGGCTAACAAAAAAGTAGACTTTGTAATTGGATTAATTGATGTGTTCAATATAAATAATTTAGTAAAAAGGATTGATTACTTTGTCTTCTGTTGTATTTAAGGCTGTTGTGCAGATCGTTAGGGTTTTTGTACAGATCCATACGGTTTAGAAAGTAAGACTGTATTGTGTTTTAATACATTGTTATTGCAATAAAGATTATTAAAAACACAAACTTAATTGTCGTAAAATAAGTTGTCAGGAAGCGACATAGTCTTTGCACATGCATGGACCGATCATGTCTTCCAGTACCGATCGTGTAGCGACAGTCATTCGTCTTCCAGCTTGTAAACACTGCAGCATGTAAGCTGTTAGAGCAAGCGCGAGGGTCTCATCGCATCCCTTTGCATTGTTTTCACTTTTTATTACCCGATTTTATTTAATGCATTTGAATTAATTTTTCCGTTTTAAAAAAAAAATGTTTTTAAATTTTTTTAGGCATCACATCCCTAATGTGTGTATAACTCAAGTACTTAACGTAATGCACATATTAAAGTTTATTTAATGTGCAAAAGTTTTTTTTTTTAATACGTTGGCTGATCAAAGTTAGCAAACTAAACATTTAAACCAAATTCCGGCAGAATACAGCTCTATTAGGAGTCTTTAAAAAATCTAATCAGAGGAAAATGACTCGATGGGAACTGCTTACATAACAAAATGCTGTCAGTGAGGATTAGCTACATTTTGTCCTTTTGGAATTAAAGAAAAAAAAAACATGCTTGTTTTCAGTCATTAGGTACTGAGGTGTGTTCCCCATGCACACTGGAACCATAAGCATTGTTCAATGAATTTGCAGTGCTAATTGTGTGTAACACTGCACCCACTGGAGAATCGTATAATGTGAAACCACCCAGTGAATTAGTGTGTACATATTACATTTTCTAATTCAGTATATGCGTCTTGAGCAGTATTTTGTGTGGCCTGTTTTGGTGTGATCTTTATTGGTCCGTTGTGGGAGTGTAGCCCCGGGACTCATTGAGCAAAACAACCGACCCAGGCAGAGAAGGCCTGCTGTCTGGCTGCAACAGCCAAAGCGCGTAGTTTGGCCCTTTCACTTAATCATAACGCCGACTCACTCTTGCCTGATTGTATTCGCGGCTCCGGGGATCTGCCATAATTGGATCCTTGTAAGTGGGATGGAGGCGCTAAACAACCAGATTGCTGTTTGTTTATACCTTTTCATATATTAGTAACGTGCCGAGATTTCTCAAGCAGCCTGGCTCTCGTCTCACCGCCTGCACTGCTAATTAGTAATTCATTCTTAACATATGCCTCAATTGTGACCTAGTACAGCAATTTGTGATTGACTCAACTTTAATTAGGGTTGCTTGTGCAGACTTGAGCTCTGCATGGACAGATAGTCGGCTCTTGGATGACACTGTTCTGATTTATGACCAAAACTGGCCTTTATTGGGATCTTTTTAAGTTTTAGGAAAATACATTTCTGATGTTAACGTTATCCCCAGGATATAGAAAAATATGTTCTGAGAAATCCCGAGGTTAATACACAACCAAGAATATTGTAGGTAAAAAAAACACTTCTTTTCGTTCATGACAGTGACAAACAACTTAACACATTGGCATTAAGATATTGGTAACTTTGCAGAAATAAACGTTTCCACATTGGAGCACACAATACTAAAAGTCTGTAATTAAATGGTGACAGCAGAACTGATTACCTGCAAAATGTTTGTGGAGAAACACATGCAGGGAAAGGGGCATTTTGTCACATAACCTCAAGTTCCCCCACTGATAAAGCTCATTTTCTTTAGCAGTGGGGTAGAAAGAGTAGAGATCACAGCCCATTTGGTTTTGGCCCCACCTGTGGCCCACAGGGGTAGCCAGCATTTTATTTAAGGTCACTGGGAGTAAATGGGATTCAGGCTGTGTCTGGCAGGTTGCAGTGGACAGGGCCAAGACCGGGCCTTCCACCCCTGCTGCCCCGGGCTCCCTCTCCATCTCTTTTTGCAGCTCTTTTGCTGCCTCCTGTTTCCCTGGCTGGTTCACAGACCAACGCATCTCAACTGCTTTAGTCTTTATACCAGCACTGTGCCAAAGGGTAATAAGATTACTGGTATGTTAAAATGGACCTATGATGAATTTTGTCTTTTCTGACATGAATGCTGGATGCTCGTGTTAAAACAATGCCAAAGCATCAACTCATAAGGTTCATGCATTTAGGCGTGAGCTTGAATACTGTTTTGGATGCCTATGTTGGCAGGTTTTTGCAGTCTGGCTATGTTGTGATGTCTGAGTGAAGTGGGTGTAACTATTTAGACAGTAAAGGGATCGTGTTTTATTATTTTTTTCTATATTTAAAACCGTGCCTTGCGGTCTATGTAAGATGTAATGGTAGTTATTTGTTCAACATTTTGCATAGATTATGTTTTACAAACCATCTTCAAGCCGCTTTCTGACTGTCTCTTCAGGATGCGCCGTATTGTGGGCAGTCTGATTTAGATGCTTACGTCTTCTTCACTCCAGCCATGTTGTTATTTTCAGCGCTTCCATGTCAAGTCAACTGACAGATATAAGTTAGAAGTTTACGCTATTTTGTATTACAAAATGGCAACAGCGGAGGATGCGCATGCATGTACGAGCCAGTTTGCGCCACGAAGAGAGGATAATGAAAAAGAAGGACTAAAGAGGGCTCTCTCACCCGAGGGGAGAGCGAGGAAATAAGGAAAGCGCTGGAGTTTCTGACAGCGGAGGTGTCCACTATCAAACAATATCTACAGATGATTATGCAGCTGGTGGAGGAAGTACAAATTCTATGCATGGAGAATGACGCTAAAAAACGACAGGTGCAGGAATGCAGGAATTAACAGACCGAGTGGAAGAACTTGAACAGATAAATGACGTCATAGTGACCGGGCTCCACATTAAGCCTCGCTCATTTGCTCGGGTGATGGCCGCCAACTGTGTAGAAGAGTCTGGGGATTTGGACATAATCTCCACAGAGAGGCAAATGGCAGCATTCATGGAGTCCAAGGGCATAGCCATGGACATACAAATACAAAAAATGACAATATGAACTAAGTAGTTGAACGATTTAATAACTCCTTTCTGAATATCGGAACAAAAAATTCCAAATGTAAATGATGGTTCAGTGGACGCCTTGAGTGAGACTGTAGCTGTTGCTGAGAGTTTGCATGCTTTAAATATGTGTCATAAATAAATAAATATTAATAAATAAGTTAATGATGCAGAGTTATAAAATATTATTAGAAAATGTGTAATTGTAAAATCTCCTGAGCAAAATGTAAATGTATTGTGTTAATTGTGTTGCAAAGCGGAACTATTGTTGTGATGTTGCGACCCCACGGACAGTAAATAAGGCAGAACATGCAAGAGGGGAGGGTGCTTAAGCACGTTGTCTTCAGCTCCTCGAAAGTTTTAAGTGTATTCGACGATTTGTGTAAAACATCAAGCAAGTGATTATTAGAACCTCTTTTCGTTACAAGCAGCCAACGAGGTATTGTATTTTTGTAATTTAATTTCTTTCTGAGTGTTTATTGATGTGAAGTCAAAGTCTGATGTACTGTATTGTACTGTATTTTGTAAGTTCTGTTGGCGTGTTGGCGTGTCGGCGTGGATGGTGTATACAGCAAGAAGGAGGAGTCAATAAACGCCCGTTTTACAAAAAATAACTTTCCTGTGTTGCCGTGTACCGAAAGGAGCTACAGAGACCATAGACCGAAATCCCAACTCGATGTTCCTCAAGAATGTGACGAAAGAAGAAATAATCACAATTGTAAAGAAATGTAAATCCAAGACCACAACCGACTGTCACGGAAAAGATATGGTACGACAAAATTTCAGAACCTATATCAACAACCTATCATTTCTAACAGGCAAATTCCCAAATAAAATGAAAATAGCAACATTGTAGCGATTCACAAGACTGCCGACAAACACCAATTTACCAACGACAGATCTGTTTCCCCACTGCCACAGTTTTCCAAAATCATGGAAACATTTTGACAAATTTATCAACAAAAGTGGAACACTTGTGGAGAACCAATATGGATTCCGAGCGAATATCTCAACATTGATGGCATTAAACAAAATAACGGAGGAAACTACCAAAACAATAGATGGTAAACAATGTGCAGCCACAGTATTATGGATCGAAGAAAAGCATTTGACACAATTTTAATCAAATAATTAGAACGATATGGCATCAGAAGATTGGTATTGAAATGGGCAAGAAGCTATTTAACCAACAGGAAGCAATACGTGAAGATAGGTGAAAATATGTCGACACAGCTGGATATATCTTGCGGTGTACCCCAGGGATCAATACTTGGGCCACAATTGTTTAATCTTTATATAAACCACATTTGTAAAGTTACAAAGGACTTAAAGTTAGTATTATTTGCAGACAACACGACTGCTTTTTGTTTAGAAGAGAACACACAGCAGCTAATACAAATAATAACAGAAGAAATGAAAAAATTATAAAGATGGTTTAAACAAAAATAGACTATCCTTGAATCTCAGGTAAAACTAAAATAATGCTATTCGGTAACAGTAAAAAGGAAAGTCAAACACAAATACAAATATACGGAGTAGACATTGAAAAAGCAAAATAAACCACATTTTGGGGTGTAATAATAAATGAGAATATTAATTGGAAATCTTATATAATAAATAATATATAAAATATGCAACATAAGGTGGCAATTTTTCAATAACGAATAAAGCAAAATACGTTCTGGACCAAAGTATCACTCCATATTATTTACTAGTCGCTAGTATTACCATATCTGAGTTATTGTGCAAAAATATGGGAAAATAACTCCAAAAGTACACTTCATTCTTTAACCGTGTTACAAGAAAGATCTGTTAGAATAATACATATTGTTGGATACAGAGAAAAAAAGAAAAAACTCAACCCAATGGCCACGATGAGAAACCTTAAAGGGACCACAGATGTTCCCCCCCTGCCTCCAAGTCAGCAGCGCAGAGACGTCACCAAACTGATGCACAGACTTCTCCATGGAAACTTATCTGTGGTCACCTGATAACCTCTCCACGCAGGAGAGGGGGGCAGAGCAGAAAAGAGAGACGGCAGATCAACTGGTCTAAAAAGGGGACTAAATAGAGGCTAGGGTGTATGAATGAGTTTTAAGATGGGACGTAAATGCTTCAACTGAGGTAGCATCTCTAACTGTTACCGGTAGGGCATTCTAGAGTACTGTAGCCCAAATAGAAAACGCTCTAAAGTCCGCAGACTTTTTTGGGTTCTGAAAATCACTAATAAGCCGGAGTTCTTAGAACGCAGATTTCTGGTTGGGACATATGGTACAATACAATCAGCAAGATAGGATTGAGCTAGACTGTTTAGTGTTTTATACGCAAGTAGTAAAACCTTAAAGTCACATCTTAAGTGCACAGGATGCCAGTGCAGGTGAGCCAGTATAGGCGTAATACGATCAAACTTTCTTGTTCTTGTCAAAAGTCGAGCAGCTGCATTTTGTACCAACTGTAATATCTTAATGCTAGACATAGGGAAACCCAAAAATAATACGTTACAGTAATCGAGAAGAGACATAAAGAACGCATGAATGACTATGTCAGCGTTGGTGGTGGATAAGATGGGACACATTTTAGGAATATTACAGAGATGAAAGAAGTGTTTAATTAACACTCTTAATGTGTGACTCAAACGAGAGAGTTGGATCAAAGATAATATCCAGATTCTTTACCGAGTCGCTTTGTATAATTATTTTGTTGCCATATGTTAAGGTGGTTTTATTAATCAATCTGCGAGTGTGCAGGTGTACCTAAAGGTGTGACCAGGTGAATATATAATGTTTATTGAGTTTATTTTTGACTGTTTGAGGAAAAAAAATTGTAGTGATGACTTTAAGATATATATTTAAATAGTGTACATTTTCAAAAGATACAATATGATACGTTTGGAGAGGGTAGGCACGGTTTCATTTGCAATCTAGGAACAGGTTACAAAAGTGACTGTGGAGCAAAATTCATACAGAAAGAATATCCATTATGTATTACCTGGACCACAGGTGTTTTAAATGTAAATTACAATCATTAAAGGTGCCCTTTAATGAAACAAAAAGGTAAGGGCAGAATAAAATGACCCAAAAATATTGGTAATTATTTTGAGATCAGCACTGCAAATCTAAATAGTTGCCTGCATGGTTTGCTTTGCAGTGTGTGATACCTGAAATACATGCATTCCATGGTAAACCACATAGGGGGATCCTCTGTGAGGTGACACTTTGCCCAAGCCGATCTGTTATAAAGGCTGCATTAGGCTTTCAAGGGAACAAGTGGCCAGCACAATTGAAAGGCTTTTCTCTCAGGTGGAGGCTACAAAAAGCTACAATAGGATCTGGCTGCCAGTCAAGCTTTGTATCAGTGACTGTGCTTTTGTGAAAATATGAGAGGTCGGTCTACTGTCCCATCACAGCACGATTCAGTGAGAGTCAGAGTGGAAGGGATTGTCGTCTCGGATGCTGCCAAACTGCTCTGCTCTTTTAATACAGAAGTGGTCCATGTGTTGTTAGAATGTTGTACATTTTGCAGGGAGAAACACCCAGCAATACAATAAAACTAAAAGAAAAAAAATAAATGTTTCTCCACTGTGGACTAGCAACCAAATGTCTTTCTCAGCTTGTAAGGAGACAAATTGGGTCAGTGGAGCAGTTGCTTCATGTCAACTGTGTTTGTGCGACTCAAAAATGTGCAAGCTCTGAGTACTCTGTCATTATGTGTATAGGCCTTTAAAGATGAAAAGGTCCGTCCTGTTGCTAGAACAGTACAGTCTGACTCCAGAGAATGACTTCACAGTGCAGTTTTGGGATATTGTGCCAGTGAAGGTCACCTTGACCTCTCTTTGTCCCCAATACTGTACATGTTCTGGCCTACAATACACCTTGCTACAGTCATGGCTTCATTGCTTATACATGGTTAGGGGGCCAGTAGAGCAGGTTAAACTTAAAGGCCTACTGAAATGATTTTTTTTTTTTAAACGGGAATAGCAGATCCATTCTGTGTGTCATACTTGATCATTTCGCGATATTGCCATTTTTTTGCTGGAA
This sequence comes from Entelurus aequoreus, assembly GCF_033978785.1. Taxonomy (NCBI): domain Eukaryota; kingdom Metazoa; phylum Chordata; class Actinopteri; order Syngnathiformes; family Syngnathidae; genus Entelurus; species Entelurus aequoreus. The sequence continues at coordinate 34,175,741 of NC_084737.1, forward strand.
GGATTTAGTAGAGAAAATCGACGATAAAGTTCGCAACTTTTGCTCGCTGATGAAAAAAAGCCTTGCCTGTACCGGAAGTAGCGTGACGTCACAGGAGCTAGTATTCCTCACAATTCCCCGTTGTTTACAATGGAGCGAGAGAGATTCGGACCGAGAAAGTGATGATTACCCCAATAATTTGAGCGAGGATGAAAGATTCGTAGATGAGGAACGTTACAGTGAAGGACTTGAGAGACAGTGATGGACGTATCTTTTTTCGCTCTGACCGTAACTTAGGTACAAGCTGGCTCATTGGATTCCACACTCTCCTTTTTTTATTGTGGATCACGGATTTGTATTTTAAACCACCTCGGATACTATATCCTCTTGAAAATGAGAGTCGAGAATGCGAAATGGACATTCAGTGCCTTTTATCTCCACGACAATACATCGGCGAAATGCTTTAGCTACGAGCTAACGTGATAGCATCGTGCTTTAACTGCATATAGAAACAAAAAAATAAACCCCTGACTGGAAGGATAGATAGAAAATCAACAATACTATTAAACCGTGGACATGTAAATACACGGTTAATGCTTTCCAGGCTGGCGAAGGTTAACAATGCTGTGCTAACGACGCCATTGAAGCTAACTTAGCAACGGGACCTCACAGAGCTATGCTAAAAACATTAGCTCTCCGCCTACGCCAGCCAGCCCTCATCTACTCATCAACACCCGTGCTCACCTGCGTTCCAGCGATCGGCAGAAGGACGAAGGACTTCACCCGATGCGTTTGGCGGCCCGGAGACGTAGGAAGTCAAGGTGAGGTCGGTGGCTAGCGCTCCAACAAAGTCCTCCTGGTTGTGTTGCTGTAGTCCGCTGCTAATACACCGATCCCACTTACAACTGTCTTCTTTGCAGCCTTCATTGTTCATTAAACAAATTGCAAAAGATGTCCAGAATACTGTGGAATTATGAAATGAAAACAGAGCTTTTTGTATAGGATTCTACGGGTACCATAACTTCCGTTACTCTGACTTCGTCACGCGCATACGTCATCATACCGCAACGTTTCAGCCGGATATTTCCCGGGAAGTTTTAAATGTCACTTTATAAGTTAACCCGGCCGTATTGGCATGTGTTGCATTGTTAAGATTTCATCATTGATATATAAACTATCAGACTGCGTGGTCGGTAGTAGTGGCTTTCAGTAGGCCTTTAATCTCAGGTTTGTTGGACGCTCAGATTTAAAATCTAAATTACTCATTAGACTTTACTAGGAAGCGTACGAGGAAATAAAACCAAAAAAATATAAATAACTTGTAGTCATCTATTAGATCCTCGTAGTTTCTAAACTAATTTAAGTCCAGACTAAATAACCTATTATTTCTCCCTGGTGTTCAAATCAGTTAGGCAGGATACATTGGTCAATTTTATTTCACATTTTATATGAATACGTATTATATAGTGATGGGTCGATGAGGCGTCATGAAGCGTTTCGACACATTGCAAAACTGTATTGATACTGTGTCGATACTGTGTCACTAAATACTGACATCTGCTGGACATTAAAAATCCCTACAGGCAACCTATGGACCGACTCAACTGACACTGATTTTATGACCTAGTATATACAAAAATATAAACCAAGTCATTGTATTTCATTTAAGATTATTTCATATCTTCATTTAAATAAAAATATATTTTAATCTTTTTTAGTCAATAAAAAATGTGAACATGTATCGTAACATGGAAATCTAAGAGAACGTGTTGTGAATGAGGATGCTTGTGGACTGGGATTTTTTTAAATTTATTTTTTACACATTTTTATTAAAAAAAACAGTTTTTCCAACGTATTCATTTTCAGACGATTTCTTCATTGATTGATTAAAACTTTTATTAGTAGATTGCACAGTGAAGTACATATTCCGTACAATTGACCACTAAATAGTAACACCCAAATAAGTTTTTTAACTTGTTTAAGTCGGGGTCCACTTAAATTGATTCATGATACAGATATATACTATCATCATAATACAGTCATCACACAAGTTAATCATCAGAGTATATACATTGAATTATTTACATTATTTACAATCCGGGGTGTGGGTTATAGAGAGGAGGGGGGGTAGGTTTGGTTGTTATCAACACTTCAGTTGTCTCTTCTTAGTTATTATTTCTCCGGCTGTAGAAAAGACCCGCTCACAGGGCACAGAGGAGGCGGGAGTGCGACACAGTTCGCGTATCGGTCACGTGACCAAAACAACTCATGATCGGTCACGTGACTTTCTAAAAGAGGTACGCGCACCGACACAGGGTATTGCTCTATGAGCTCGACGCATGCGCCGATGCATCGGTGTTGCCGGACCCCTCACTAGTATTATATTATATTCTCTTTTGAGATACTACTTAGTACTTTAGTATTTTTATTCATCATGGGCAGCACGGTAAACAGGGGTTAGTGCGTGTGCCTCACAATAAGAAGGTCCTAGGTTCGATCCTCGGGCGCAGGGTCTTTTTGTGTGGAGTTTGCTTGTTTCTCCGGTGACTGTGTGGGTTCCCTCCGGGCTCTCCAGCTTCCTCCCACCTCCAAAGACATGCACCTGGAGATAGGTTGATTGGCAACACTAAATTGGTTCTGTGTGTGAATGTGAGTGTGAATGTTGTTGTGTTGACCCTGCGACGAGCTGGCGACTTGTCCAGGGTGTACCCCGCCTTCCGCCCGAGTGCAGCTGGGATAGGCTCCAGCACTCCCCGCGACTTTGAGAGGGACAGGCGGTAGAAAATGCATGTATATTCATTATGTTGGCGGACATTTATTTTTGACACTGTTTGTAATATATACTTCTAATGTTTTTAATGTTATTTCTCTACGGCCTTTTAGTCAAATAAGGTTGTTTTAGATGTGTTATACAGTATAAATCAGTTAAATCATGGCCCTATCGCTATTAAAGGAGACCTATTATCACTATTAAAGGGGACCTATTATAATTTTTATCAACATTTTTAAAACACTTCCTTGTGGGCTTGATACCATGTATTGGATATACTTTGGTGTAAATGTTGCATACATTTTGCTTCACGGTCACTTTTATAACCCGTTTTTTGAGTCTGTCTGCAGTCCTGGAGGCGTTCCCAGATTGTGAAAGAAACAACGCCAGTATTAGAATTTATACTTTGAAAATTACACTGTTTAAATATATATTTTGAAGTAGTCGGCACCATTTCCTTACAGACACAGTCTAAAATAAACTTCATAAGCATTATTTAGATTCACCCGGTCACAACAAGGTTTTCAGTCCCATGTTTTCCCATTCAGCAATCTTCTGTGTTGCTTTTTGAATGTCCATGGGTGTCGATGTCCAGGTATTATTGTTCAGTAATGGAAATTGTTGTAATGTTGATGTTGAATTATGCCTGGGCGATATGGACAACAAACTTATACCCCAGTATATTTAGTCCGATTTGCTATAAGATATATATTGGTATTTTAAACAAAACATGCAAAGTTTAAATTCACCACCACATGACTGTTACTACCAGTGTCCTGAAAATTACTTTAAAAAAATAATTAATTACAGTTACTTGTGAGTTAACCAAAAAAATACATTATTTTCTAATGGGATTACTCTTTAATACATGTAATACATTTTTTTGGAAAATAATTAATGCATTATTAAAAAAAAAAAAATCTAATATTTGCCATGTGCAGTTGAGAGAAGTTTTATCTGAGAGCACAGTGTGCGTGCGAATGTGTGCCTTTAAAAGGTGGTGTCTGTTGCCAAATGACGTGTGACGTCAGCAAAGGTTTCAGCTAAACTGTATTTGTTACTTTTAGCAGTTAGCAGCGGCAGTTTGTCGGCTCTGACTGCTGCTCTGTTGAATCTTCTCACCGGATTGTGTTACCTATGGTTAATAATGACATTGAATGTGCTTTGATGGCTGTTATATATTGTTTACAAATGGGGTATTGTTTGGATTGAAAGTTTTTCCTTTCAATCATTGAGTTGTAGTACATTTTTCCCATGGCAGGTAGTAGTATTGTGTATGTGTGCGTGTGGTGTTTTCTCTTTCTATTTGATATCAAGTTAATTTTAGTGTGGTGTTGACTGATTTCCTGTATTATATTTGCTGTGCTTCTGACGTTGTCTTGTTGACATGAAACCATATCAAAAGTAACGTGCCACGTTGCATCAAGGGTATCGCTAGCAGTCTGTTCTAGTGTGGACTAGGGGAATCCGACTGTTTAAAGAATCTTATATGTGTGAATGCTTTCACACAATTAAAACAAAGTGTCGCAAAGACCCGCGGCGGGTGTTGACGGGGTGTGATTTTTTTTCTTCTCTTTTTTTCTTTTTTTCTTTTCTTGTTCCCTTATTTGTATTTGACTTTATTAAATGGATATATTAAATGTTTGGCACAGATTGGAGAACGAGGGGATATAAAGAAGAAAACAAGAAAGAGAGAGGGGTAAATGTGGGGAAATGAGGGGGATAAGACAGAGAGACAACGACAACAAAAAGAACAACAGAACAACATCAGCAAATACGATATGTACAAATATGATATGGAAAATTATAGCAGAAGAAGTTAGTGAAGTAAGTAATAATTTTATTGCACACATTATTGTACTACAAATGGAGCAATAATACATTACCAATAGAAATAGCACTATTGATAATGGATATTAATATTAATTACCTCCATTATGAACAACAAAAATGTGTCAAATGTGACAATACATATAAGTAATGAAAACTTTAATTACAAAAGAAAGCTGATAAATGGAGGGGAAGAAAGAGAAGAGATCTAGCAACGTTAATGTGTTTGATGAAACGCGATTACATGCATGAGTGTATGTATGCCTATGTGCTTGTGTATGTACACCATGTGTACAGTATATGTATGTTTGTACAGTGAATGTGTGTGTGTCTATAGATAGATAGATAGTACTTTTTTGATTCCTACAGGAGAGTTCCCTCAGGAAAATTACAATTCCAGCAGCAGTGTATAGAATTGAGAACAAATTTAAAATGTAAATAATCGGCATATAAATGGAAATAGAATACAAAATATAACAATAGGAATAAAAATAAAAAGCAACAATAAGAATAAAAATATAACAGTAAAAATAAGAATATAACAAGAGAAACTAGGCAGTAGTGACCACGTTATAAAAATGTATTGCACTTTAACAAAAAAAAATATATGTATTGTATTGTATTATTGTATAAATGTATGTGTGAGCGTATGTACCAATGTGTGCGTGCATGTATGTATGAATACATTCATGTATATATGTATGAATAATTGTGTGTATGTGCGCATGTATGTGAGTTTGTATGTACAATGTTTATTTTCTCCCAGTATGTGTGGGAGCCAATGTATGGCATAGCCACCTAGAGAGCCCAACCCAAAACAGCAGGTGCGGTAACCAGGGAACAAGGGAATCCCGGGCCAGCGACAGGACCCCCAGAACAGCAGCAGGCCGTAGACAGAGGCGCTCGGCAGAGGATAAGGCATGGGAGAAGCAGGAGACAGCCATCCCTCAAGCCAGCACGAGACCATACCCCGCGCGGGCACCCAGATGGGAAGACCGCCCCTTCCCACATGTAACTGCAATTTTGGCAAATTCTTTTTGAATCACCCTGTACAGTATATATAACAATAATAATTACATACATACACACATATATAAACAAACAAATCCATACATATAGCTGGCGGACAATCCCCGACAAGCCTGCATCCAGACGACTGCATGACATCAGGCAGAGGACAGCGTGGTAAAGCGTGCGAGAGCAGGCCCGGGCTGACACCCGACAAGTCAACCAACACGACAACAAACGGAAACAAAGCCGGCAGGTCCGCCAACCCCGTGCATGCGCTGCCACAAACGACAACAACACCTCCTCGCACCGGACCCAGCAGCCACGGGCGCCCACACTTAAACAAACAGCAGCAATGACTAAAAAAACGCAACCGACAACCACACACCGACAAGTCCATGGAGACAAGCCAGCGCCATCCGCCAGTCAGCCCAAATACCAACACGCAAACAAGAACACAACCCCCCACCATGAAACTCAACTCCGCAATCCAAACCCGCACAAACACACCACCGCCCAAACAACCAAGCCACAGCACCCACATTCATACGAACCATTGTTTTCTGTTTGACTAATTTCACTTGATCAAACCTTTTCTAACATTCCACATTATAGTATAATCAAAGTATGTATAATTCCTGCTGATATCGGATCGGATTAATATCAGTATCGTATCCGAAGTGAAAGTTTTTGATCCCCTTAACGCTCACACAATCATTGATTGCATGTTCACAAGGCTAACTAGTTGGCCAACTAGTTGCCATATATCATTATTATTCGTACTAAATGTAGGAATTTTTTTTTAATGCTTAAAATCGCTGTCTTTGCCCGCGCGGCCCATTGGCACATTTTCACTTTGACCCTTGGAGGCAAAAGGTTTGGGCACTCCTGGTCTAGAGAGAGGATAATATAACAGCAACTACTGGACAGGTCAACCAACACGACAACAAACGGAAACAAAGCCGGCAGGTCCGCCAACCCCGTGCATGCGCTGCCACAAACGACAACAACACCTCCTCGCACCGGACCCAGCAGCCACGGGCGCCCACACTTAAACAAACAGCAGCAATGACTAAAAAAACGCAACCGACAACCACACGCCGACAAGTCCATGGAGACAAGCCAGCGCCATCCGCCAGTCAGCCCAAATGCCAACACGCAAACAAGAACAACACAACCCCCCACCATGAAACTCAACTCCGCAATCCAAACCCGCACAAACACACCACCGCCCAAACAACCAAGCCACAGCACCCACAACAAACAAGAAGGCTGCGCTGCCCCCGCACCAAGCCACCGACACAAACCCCACAGCACGAAGCTGGGACAGACGGACCCGGCCCAACAGGAGGTGAAACCCGCGCGACGCCACATAAACAGGAAGCGAAACAACCGAAAAAACACCCCAAAAACGTTCAAAAGATGACAAACACACTAGCAAAAACACCATGGCCCCCATGAAGCCAGAACAACACACTCAACCACTGAAGCCTACCGTGCGGCCACTCAACCCATCCATCCATCCATTTTCTACCGCTTGTCCTTTTTGGGGTCAGGGGGGGTGCTGGAGCCTATCAACCCAGTCATACAAAAAAAAAACCTGTGCAAAATTATCAACCGCGGCCATCCCAGACACAACAACTTTATCCAGCCACTCTACTCATTGCCCCTGGCTGCGCCTACCTGAGGATCCCCTAGTCCCTCCCCAACAAAGATAGAAACCACCCTACTGCCCCCAGCTGTGTTCTCAATGAGGCGCAAGACTCCGCTCGCAGACAGGGCATGCCTCACCCTCACACCCTCAGCGAGGTCCCTGCATGGGATTGGCAGGCCACCAGACCGCAGTCCCCGGAGCCTGTGCCGGTTGAGGAGGCAAAGAGGGGCGCGCCGCACCCCAAATCCCAATCTTACCTATGCATGTGATGTGGGAGTGTATAAGGCCCCCAGAATGTCTACTGTGTCGTTAACATAGGAGGTCAGCCATCACAGCCGATCTCCAGTCCCTATTGATGTGTGTGCTGTAGCATGAGGGAGATACTGTATGTATGTGGGTGGGGTCTAATGATGCGATTAAAATTGGGGGACATCAGGGTCATTCATGGTGGGTCCCCACCATGCCGAGCCCCCCCCAAACCTTAAGTGTCCAACATGCAGTTAAAATGTGTGTGTGTGTGTGCGCCGTAAGTAGGAGGAGCCGAGGGCCCAGACACAGCCCCCAAATCCCCCCACAATCACCACAACCCAGGACCCCGCAGGCGCCTCAAGGCAAGCAGAATCCCTTATCCAAACCAAAATCACAACCAAAAGCAACAAAACAGACCCAGTCTCCTAACGGGGCACCCCCAAATAAACACAACCAAAACCAAAAGCAAAAGGGCCAAACAAAGTCATCACGGCCATCACCATCACCACGGCTAACATCACCAGGTTAACCAACGAACGAGATTTCTCTACAGAATTTCCTCTCTGGTCAACAAAAGCACCTTGAGGATTCTGGCGGGAACTCTCATTCAACCCTTTTTCGATTACGCATGCACCTCCTGGTACCCTAGCACCTCCAAAACCCTCAAATCTAAACTCCAAACATCTCAGAACAAGCTAGTCAGGTTACTTCTAGACCTCCACCCCAGATCCCACCTCACTCCTACCCACTTCTCTAAAGTGGGCTGGCTCAAGGTGGAGGACAGAGTTAAACAACTTGCACTGAGCCTAGTCTATAAAATCCGCTACACCTCCCTGATACCGAAGTACATGTCAAACTACTTCCTTAACGTAAATGACCGCCATAACCACAACACCAGGGGGAGCTCCACTAACCACGTTAAACCCAGATTCCGAACTAACAAAGGTCTTAACTCATTCTCTTTCTATGCCACATCAATGTGGAATGCGCTCCCAACAGGTATAAAAGAAAGGGCATCTCTATCCTCCTTCAAAACCGCTATAAAAGTTCACCTCCAGGCAGCTACAACCCTAAACTAACACCCTCCCCGGATTGCTAATAATCAAATGTAAACAATCAAATGCAGATTCTTTTTCTTATGCCTTCTGATCTCTGTCTCTCTCTCTCTCTCTCTCTATGTCCACTACCCCCCCCCCCTCCACACTCCTGATTGTAAATAATGTAAATAATTCAATGTGATTATCTTGTGTGATGACTGTATTATGATGATAGTATATATGATAGTATATATCTGTATCATGAATCAATTTAAGTGGACCCCGACTTAAACAAGTTGAAAAACTTATTCGGGTGTTACCATTTAGTGGTCAATTGTACGGAATATGTACTTCACTGTGCAACCTACTAATAAAAGTCTCAATCTCAATCAATCAAAACGGCATTGCTCAATTCACCCAAAAAGCACCCATACACACACCAATATCCCCCAACTAAGCTGCACCAAGCCAAAACAAACAGCCACACAACACACTGTCCGGGCAGGGAAAACAATAAGAGCCACAACATTCCCACCATTGCGTCCAAACATGTCTATCCTTCCCCAAATAATCTGTAGACGCTCCAGAAACTGCACAGATCCCATGCTCAACATGAACACCGCATCCAAGCTGCCCACACAGCAATGTGATCACACAAGTACTGACCGGGGAACGAAGCCTCCCAACGGGGAAAGAAGTCAATGGCCAGCCAAGCCAGCCAGCAAGCAACGCCAGCCGGTCCCTACAATTCAATCAGCGCACGGCCACTAATCACGGCCCCTGACCACCTCAACCTAACACAGCAATGCCAACCGCCAGTAGCGCCACAGCAACCACCACCCACACTGCGTTGTGATTGCTGTCCAGTGCTCTGAATGTCAAAGTGTTGAAATTCAATGAAGCACAGGTAAACGGCAGGAGTAAATATCAAAGGCAGCATAAAAAGATAGTATATATTGGTTTGGCGGTATTGTCTGAAATACATATCTCTTTCTAAATCATACCGCTATAACTCATACTACTGGTATACCGCCCAGCCCTATGTTGAATGTCGATGTTTGTTTTGCCTTAAGAGTCCATTATGGTTGTTGTCTTTTGTCAAAGCGCTGTCAAGTTAAATATTGTTCAACATCCTTGTTGGCTTTGTCATTACATGTGAAACAGATCTGCATTTTGCAACCAAAGCACATCATAAAATTAAAATCAGGCCAGTGTATGAATTAAATGTTTTCCACGACTTGCCTTTGAAACTATTTTGCGGTACAGCTGATGTGCCTGGTCAAACTAGCTGCAACGGGCTACCTGGAGCAGCTGGTGGTGAGCACTACTCGCCGAGTATACTCCTGTCTTGTGTCTCTTGTGGCATTTAATGTGTGTATATTCCACCGACCATCTCTTCAGTTTACTGCGTTGAAAAACGAGCAGGTAGAGCAGCCCCACTTCCTTGTCGCCAGTGGAGCGCACCATGACAGAAAACAAAATGCAGGGATTGTGGGAAATGTAGTGTTTCATGGAAATTTCACAAGGAATTATGACGCCAAAGTGTGCCCAACAATGGAAGCTTTGATGACTGTGGACATTCCGTGCGGGGTACATTCTGCACACATTACGTTCGAGTCTGTGAGCACCTTAATAGATAACGAGACGTCAGACCACGTCCGCTCTGTTACTTCCAGGGTGTATATTACTTCGACAATCCAATTTTAACCAGTGGAATAATACATTAACAAATGAATATTGAAAGTTAAACTGAGATTTAAAGAATGTTATTATGAACAATACATATTATTTCAAAAACTGGACTCTGACTCTCTCAACTGATAGATTCACCCATAGTGACTGAACTGAATCTTTTTACCATGCAGTACGGATTGGTTCAACTATATCATATTTCAAAGTTCCTATTATAATGTGTTCCCAAATATCCTCTGGTATTGTCCCAAAATGTGTTTTTTTTTGGGTGGAGATAGACATGCTACTGTCAGTTGATTGTCACTTCTGTGCTACAATGCAGTGTGAGAGTGGAATTGAAAGAAAATCTATATGTAATGTTTACTACAACTGAGGTATGAATTTGTGTTGTTTCTCCATACGGTATAATATCACAGTTTCTTCATACGGTATAATATCACTAACTCTGTGGTCAAGTTTAAATAATTGTTCAGATGCATACTGAGCTATGCAAACTGATGCTTCAACGTAGTTCCACCCCCTATCTCTAAGCTACCTTACTTATTAAGTAGAAGCTATTCTGTTGGTCATGATACGATGCAGTTCCTGTAGTTTCTATGTAAGTCTACTGGTGGCATCAGAGTCTAAATAATTTAAGACTTGCTGTATGTGTTTTGACAAGCAGAGCACTGTGTGATACCTTTAGGGCCTACAGTAAATATAATTTTCACAAAGTCTCACAACTTTTGTTTCCAATTACTCAGGCAAACCCAGACCATACTGCAAAGTACAAAAACAAACTAAGAGCAGCAACAAAAAACACAGTATCCTCCCCCAAACATACGCATGGAAATTAGGTAAGAATATGATTATGCAGATTTAGAGCGGAGCCATGGGTACTGAATGTCAGATGTCAGTAATGCATTTCTAGACCCTCATGGAATGAAGATGATTATCATGGTAATTATTCTGCATTTGAACAATCTGTTTTCAGTCCGTAACACTGGGAAACACATCTGCCCAGGGATCTAATGTTAATGTTTGTTTGCCACCATAAGTACGCGATGGGGAAAGAGGGGAAATGATGAGGAGTGCAATGTCTGCATTGCAACTAAGATAAACTTAGTAAAGATAGAACGTGTAGATGCACCGCCAATTCCTTCTCCTTTTTTTTGCTCCTATGCTTGCCTCACCTCACATTAAAAAGATTGGGGTGGAAGTAGTGCACATATCTTTATCTCTCAGATGGAGGGATGGCTGGCTTGAGCTCAGGCTTTCCTCTCTCTGTGCCGTCTTTGCCTTTTTGTTTTCCCACCACGTTCTATTCATCCTTTTATGCACTCTGTATTTTTAGAAGCCAGACTTGTGGTTTAATATGCATGATAAATTTTATTCCTGTGTTCATACCCATTATCCTTTGGAATGACTACCCCCATCCCAGACTACTCTCTTCAAATAGGGAAATGTCACACTGGGATGGTCTCGTCCTCCTGGTAATTATTAACCTGGTGACTGGAGAATGACCCCAACACCTACGTGCACATCTTCATGCTTATCATAATGCTGTCCCATCAGTGCTTGATTCCCCTCTCAGTCCATCCAGACGGCTGAGCTGCCTCATCCCACTGCTACG